>NW_026067972.1:2116135-2136182 GCF_014885135.2 Alexandromys fortis
TTTTTTTTTTTTACCTGATCAAAATGACTGTTCATCTTTAGAACTGATGTTTAATTTGAAAGACTACCAAAAGGTATTTATTTGCTTTTACTATTTGGACAAATAAATATTTTTTTCTTTCGTTGAAGTACATAGTGTTGTGGGAGGTCTTTCTGTATATGTGTTGCTTTTTTGGTTAATGAACAAAGAATCTGGCTTGGCCTGTGATAGGGCAAGAGTAAAACTAGGCAGGGAAAACTAAACTGATTGCTGGGAGAAAAAAGGCAGAGAGAAGCTATGTAGCCCCACCAAAGACAGACTCCAGATGGAATCTTGCCGGTAAGCCACAGCCATGTGGTGATACACAGATTAATGGAGATGGGTTAGTTCAGAATACAAGAGCTAGCTAAAATTGTGCTTAAGCTATTGGCCAAGCAGTGACTCAAATGATATAGTTTCTGAGTGATTGTTTCTATCTGAGCAGCCAAAAATGAATGAGCAGACTCCCCCAACATATAATGGTGTGGGAGGTCCTTTTGTATATGTGTCGCTTTTATTGGTTAATAAAAAAGCTGCTTTGGACCAATTGTTTAATAGAATTTAGCCAGGCTGGAAGAGATATATAGTTAGAGAATAGGTGGGGTCAGAAGATGCCATGGAGCCACCAGAGGGGAGAGATGCAAGCTGTCAGCTGGAACCTTGCCGGTAGGCCACAAGCCTTGTGGTAAAATATGAAATAATGGAAATGGGTTAACCAAAGATATAAGAGCTAGCTAGCAATATGCTTAAATGATTGGCCAAGCAGTGATTTAAATAATATAGTTTCTGTGTGGTTATTTTGGGGGATGAGCAGCCAGGAACGAACTAACAACCTCCAACAACATAGCAAGATCAAAACCTCTTTAAAAAACTCAGCCATTCCCAGCAAGCCATTAGATGATGTTTCCTGAAGAGTCTGTTTCCTTCCATCTCAAATACAGAGGGCAGTAGCAGATCATTGGAATAATTCTATCCAAGATGAACTTGATGGTCCAGTAAGTTAATGCGCTTATGTGTAGAAGCAGGGGTGCAGGGTTACTTATAGAAGTGTGGGTGATCCTTGAGCATCTTCCTTGAGCATCTGTATTAGTCTCCCACAACATGAGTGATGATTCATGAAAAAAGCCTGTCGTAGCATGAGTGACAGCTTTGAAAAGATGTATGACTCAGGCATAACTTCCAGTCATCTCATTGTCTCTTTTTTTAGTAGTTGTTTCCTGTTTATTTAACCTTGGAGAAGGGACCTCTAAAATGTCTTCTGATTCTTCTAAGTTTTGCAGTTCTTCTTAATCTTTCCTGTGGATTTCAGGAACCTTTGCTTTCCTCCATTAGGTAATGCTTTCATCGGGAGGAAACAACCATACCACACACTATCTCTTCTTTTGTATCTTTTATTCTTTCCACTTCTTCTGTAGTGTTTCCTACAGTGGGTGGTGTCGTAACGTGTCATTATTTTACTCTATTTGGTGCTGAGCATTGGGCTTCTATACCACATCAATCTATTCTAGCCAGCTGACTGGTGATGAGTCTCGGCAATAATCACCACACACTACAAAATGAAACCTCTTAATCAAGGCTGGCAACAGGAGCAACCTATAGCTATAAACATCAATGTTTAAAAGGCAGTTTCATAGATACATTGTATCTATTTGATAAAGGACAGCAGTAGCCTCCTCCATGGGGCCTATTACTATCCCTGCCACAGTATTTTGCCTTGATTTGCAGTAAAAAACACAATTCTTTCCTATAGAACAGTCCTTAATACAATAAGAAAGTAGTTGGTTGTACCCTGAACAGTTGTGCCACTATTGCAGAGACAGACACATCTTGCTTTTTCGTGATGATAACTGAAACTACTGCTGCTAATTCTCCCCTCCCCACAGCTGTGCAATACTTTTTATAGATGCCAATCAGTCGGGAAAAACTCAGGCCTAGCTTAATCTCCATGTATATTGCAACATAGATTAAAAGTGACTTCAGGGGGGCTGGAGAGATGGCTCAGAGGTTAAGAGCATTGCCTGCTCTTCCAAAGGTCCTGAGTTCAATTCCCAGCAACCACATGGTGGCTCACAACCATCTGTAATGAGGTCTGGTGCCCTCTTCTGGCCAGCAGGCATGTACACAGACAGAATATTGTATACATAATAAATAAACAAACAAACAAATAAATAAATAAATATTTTTTAAAAAATAAATAAAAGTGACTTCAACAATATGGTCATATAGTTTGATTCTAGTGTGTAAACCGTGGCAGTGGCAGAGGTTTGTATCTTATGTGGGGTCTCAGGGCCATTCATGGCTAGCACCTCAGAAAAGTAGCTTATCTCAAGTACTGAGGTTTATATCCAGCAACCTTACAGCTCCTTCAAATGCTTTTTACACCCATACAGGTGCTTTCATTCAAACTCTGTGACTTCCATTTTTTTTTTTGCTATCCTTCTAGATGCTTTTATAAATCTGTAAGACACTCAAAGCTAGTATTTGTAATGAGATCTTTTGAAAGGTAGAGAGCAGGCTAACAATGCAAGGCCATCAGTGCTATCCCCTGACAAATAGAGGGACTGTGAAAGGAACCCGTGCGAAGTATTCAGAACATTCATTCTAAGATGTACCAAGTGGCCTCATGATTTGGCAAATAGGGGAATAAGAAAAAGTTAATAAGGCCCAATATAACATGAAAAGATCTCATCACTTGTATTGCTTGTATTGCGTTTCTATGCTGATAACTGAACTATTGCTGATAATTCTCCCCCAAAGCCTATGTAATATTTTCTGGCACTATAGAAGCCAGTCAGTAGGGAAAAACTCAATCCTAGCTTGATTTCTATGTGTATTGTAACTGAAGTTCAAAGTGACTTCAGCAATAAGGTTGGATCACTACAGTTTGAGTCTATGGTGTAAACCATGGCAGTGCCATGGCACGGCTCCACCAAAAGAACAAGGTGAGTACGGTGGCCTAGAGGGGTGAAAATGTTCCATTTAGCCCTCTCCATAATCCACAGTCTTTCTCCATGAGTCATCCAGTCTTCTTATCCTGGGTAATCGCCACTGCGTCACCACTGCACATCTCGTAGGACCTGATTGCCCTGTGCACCTTGGCTCAGGGCCAAAGGGCAATAAGGCTCTGCTTATATTTAGTAAGCCTACCGCTCAAGCCTTGGGCTGGGGAACCATCGCTACCTCAAGTGTGCTCCCTTTGAGTTGGTAAGTATGCATGGCACGTTCTGTGAGGTTGATCGTCTGCCTTAAGACAGGATTCATTTCCACTTGAACCACTCCATTGTGTGCGGCCTCCGGGAATTGTTTCTCAGGCTTTAATGCCTTCCAGAGACTCCTAAGCAACGAATTTGGTTTCTCGTCACTTTCTCCCCCGCGAAGAATTGCAGTTTACCACGACTCATACTGCATTGCTGTTGAGTGACCTAGACGGGACTCAATGGCTGATTTCCTTGTCTTATCCATTCCCTCCTGAGTGATATATTACCTTATGGAGCCCATTTTTATGTCAGTCTACGTCATTGATATTTGACACCCTCTTATAAAGATTAGTCCTACCATGGCGTACAACAAAGCAACATACTGGTCCTCAGATCCCTGTTGAATTAATACTTTCCTCACTGTTACCTGAACGCAACTTTGTCTAGTCCCATATACTCCCATCAAACACTGCCCCTCACGTGCTAAGTAATACCTGTTGACCTTCTGTTTTCTAGTCCTCAATATTTATAGGGACTTCAGCTAATGAAGAGTCCATAATGGCTCTTATGAGCCAATGGATCAGGTGCTAGTTTTTCTTCTTATTGCATCAGATTATGCTGACTTTGTCTCAAGGGGGAGGGATGGAAAACTATTGTTTTTTATCCATACAGTTCTTAAACTGACCCCTTCTTCCCCCCCCTCCCCCAATCTCATAGTCTCCCAAGGGAGAGGGTCTTTTCTTTCTTATTTCTTGTTTGAAACTTCTGGAGCTCAGAAGCAAACTCCCGACTAGTTGTCTTTCTTTCCTGTGTTGGGCTACTTTTAAGGCCCACTCTGCATGCTGAATCATGGATTTTCTCTATATGAAAAGTTGAACTTGAGGTGTTCAAATTCACCCCTTCTTCTCTGCCCAATTCTTCCCAGGGATTCCAAGTGTTTGGAAGTTGGGGAAGTCTGTCTCACATGGATCAAATCTGTGTTCTCTCTGCATTGGGGCCCACCTGCTTTAGAAAATGATAAGCCAGGCCATGGCAGCCATCTTTCAGTAATAGGCCAAAACAACAAACACAAAAGGAAAGAGGAGGGGCACTAGCTAAGTTCTCTAAGCCTTTAGGAAACATGGAGTTGCTCCTTTGGCCACATACATGCGAATCTACAAGAGGGGTGATATTGTAGACATCAGGAGAATAGGCACTGTCAGAAAGGAATGACCCATAAATGTTACCATGGCAAAACCAGAAGAGTCTACAATATCACCCAGCATGCCGTGGGCATCATTGTAAACAATCAAGTTAAGGGCAAGATTCCTGCCAAGAGAATTAGTGTGTGGATTGAACACATCAAGCACTCGAAGAGCAGAGACAGCTTCCTGGAGCAGGTGAAGGAGAACGATTAGACGGAAAAGGAAGCTAAAGAGAAGGGAACCTGGGTTCAGCTGAAGCGCCAGCCTGCTCCGCCCAGGGAAGCACACTTTGTGAGGACTAACGAGAAGGAGCCTGAGCTGCTGGAGCCCATTCCATGAATTCATGGCCGGGTGTACAAAAAGAAATAAAAGAACTGGACCGTAAAGGGTTTTTCTTTAAAGAGAGAGAGAGAGAGAGAGAGAGAGAGAGAGAGAGAGAGAGAGAGAGAAGCCAACTCCCCTACCCTAATTTTCTTGTCAATTTAGAGGCTAATGTGGAGGCTATCAGCCTTTTAATTGCTGTCATTTCTCCTAGCATCCACATTAGTTTGTTTTTGTTTTTGTTGTTGTTGTTGTTGTAATTTATCCCTTGCCTGAGAAATTTTGCCCTGGGCATATAGCACAGCCTCAGTCCCATGCATCGTCACCCGCAAGAGGTGCCCTGTCACTGTCCCCATAGCCCGCTTTGGACCCACCCCATATGTGGAGCATCACTGCAACCTGTGAGCTGTGACTTCCAAGAGCATGGGTGACTCTTGGGAAGCCGTATCACCGGCATGTCACATCTCTGAACAACTCGCAAGCAGCTCCCCTACCAAACAGACACCCTAGCATCTGTGTAAGCTGGGGAGCTGAATGAGTAGGTTTTGCCATCCTTCTCAGTCTTAACGTTTTTTTTTAAATGAGTTTTGGGAACCTTTCCCTCCCTGAGGGAAGCTTTAACTGGGAGAAAATAGTTCCCACAAAATAGAAACTCTACTGTCTTATGAGAAGTTTGTCAACTGTATCGTCTTCTATGAGGTGTGAGATCATCCGAACAGACACCAGACATTTATTTTGATATGGTTATAGTATTGTATAAAATATGTGACTAGTATACTTTGGCTCACTCTTTAAATGAAAATGTAGGAAAGATGAAGGTAAAATGTGACATTATATTGAGCTGCCACCGCAGCTAGTGTATTTGAGGTGACAGCTGGAAGAATCTCTCAGCCTTCTGTGCACATTCCAGTTCCATGTATGTATTATGTGTGAGCTTTGACTATGCCTCCGTGTGCTTCTCTTACCAGGCAGGCCAAGATTCTCTGACATCTACGGAAAGATCACTCATTCTTCAGCAGAGTGAACTGAGAACCTAGTGAATTCTAAAATGGAAAAAGAGTGGAACCACACAGTAAACTGAAGAGTTTTGTTCTAAGAACAGGTAAAGATATGAAAATTTTGAAAGCGTTTTTAAGGAAATGAAAAGTCAGATAGGAGATTATTCAAATAATTGACACATATCATGTAAAGGTTTAAAACATCTGCATAAAATAAATAGCTTTCTAGGAAAGAAAATATTAACAAAATTGCATGAATCAGAAAGAAAATCAAACCTTCGGTAACCACTAACAAAATGATAAAACGTGATGGCTAGCTCCCTACAGTCCTGAAGCCGACAGAATTGAACATAATCTGTTAGCAACCTTCCATGAATGATTAATTTCTTTGTATAAGCTGCTTCATAATAAATGGTGGTAAACTCTTCTCAATTTCATAGACTAACATAGCAATAACAGTTGTCATGGGGGTAGATCAGAAAATCTTAGGGATATTATAATGGATAACAACTATTTTTATTTAAAAATTTAAAGGAAGTTTTAAAATATAACTGCTGGCAACAGGCAGATGGCTGTTTTGTTTGCTTACATCAATTTAAGTGCTGGGTTTCTTGAAATGTAGAATGAAGTTGAACACATGGTGGGTTGGTGGAGGAATCAGACTCAATCTCGGTAACTTAACAAAAAACAATCCATTTTTGTCATAATGAACTTGTGTGTCAAGATCATGGAGAGCCTTATCTTTATAGGCATATAAGTATGTAAGCATTTTCTATGTCTCTATGTAGAAATGAGCATGTAAACCTCTTGTGTGTATGTGTGTGTGTGTGTGCCCACCTTGACAGCCAAGAAGTACTGTGTTGAAAACAAACACACGCTGTAAACAGGATCCAGAATTGAAACCTCTAGATGTTGACAGTGGGAGGAAGCTTTCTTTACACAAATGTCACTCTCTACCAAGTGTCAGACTCGTCCTTTGGGCCATCCCCTCGTGTGACTCCAGCCTTGCTCAGCCACTTGGCAGCAACGGTGTCATTTCCCATGTTGTCCTTAAATGGTGACTTTTTTCTTTATCAATGATAATTTTATTCTTGACTTTTCTTTTTTTTTCCTGCTCCCCTCCCTGCCTCTCTTCTCCCCTCTTCAATCCTCCCCCAAGATCCCCAATGTTCCCAATTTATTCAGGAGATCTTGTCTTTTTCTACTTCCCATGTAGATTATATCTATGTGAGCTTCATTGTTGTCTAGGTTCTCTGGGATTGTGATTTGTGGGCTGGTTTTCTTTGCCTTATGTTTAAAAACCACCTATGAGTGAGTGCATGTGATAATTGTCTTTCTGTGTCTTGGTTACCTCACTCAAAATAATGTTTTCTAGCTCTATCCATTTTCCTGCAAAATTCAAGATGTTATTTTGTTCTGCTGTGTAGTACTCCATTGTGCAAATATACCACATTTTCCTTATCCATTCTTCAGTCGACTCTCGACTTTTCTTAATATATTGTATTACATATTATATATAATATATTATGTATGTATATTGGAGGTTCCTCTTTAGAATAAGTACATGACATTATAAACATAAAATTAAATTGAAAAGTAGATGGAGAGCCGGGCGATGGTGGCGCATGCCTTTAATCCCAGCACTCGGGAGGCAGAGGCAGGCGGATCTCTGCGAGTTCGAGACCAACCTGGTCTACAGAGCTAGTTCCAGGACAGGCTCCAAAGCCACAGAGAAACCCTGTCTCGAAAAACAAAAACAACAACAACAAAAAAGTAGATGGAGTTCCCACAGGAATCCCTGCAGCAAAGGGCCCTGAAGCTCCACCTTTATCACCCTCCCTGAAACTCAGCCTCTGCCCTTAACTGTGTCAGGAGTCCCCCAGTCTCTTTGAGGTGTCTTACTTCATTTTTGCCCTATCAGCATTGATATGAGATTTACAGATCCAAACCCATCACACATGTGGCTCTGATTAAACTTCAGGTCACAAAACAAAACAGACAGGACTGTAAGAGAGAGAAATCTGTGGAGAAGGGCTAGGTGGGTGGGGAGAGAGATTAAAAAAGTAATCATTATTCATTGTACACAGGGATGAAGCTGCCAAAAACATAATTAATTAAAAACATACTTTAAGGGGTCGAGGGGGGGATGGCTCAGAGGTTAAGAACACTAGATGCTCTTTCAGAGGAAATGGGTTTCAATTCCCAGCACCCACTAATCACCTCACAATTGTCTACAACTCCAGTTCTAGGGGATCTGGTCCCCTCACACAGACATACATGTAGGCAAAACATCAATGCACATAAAAATAAACTAATTATTTTTACAAGCATACTTTAATACATATTTAAATAAATGTTTAAAAATTCTCTGTAAGTATGCATGGGAAAAAAACACAACACAACAAGATATCACAAGATCCCAGGTGTGAAGAAGGAAGCCTGACTGTAGGCCAGCTGTGGATGCAGGCCCTGAACTCAAGGCCTCTGCAGAGCGGCAAGGGCTCTCAACCCGAGTCATCTTCCAGCCCCAGAAGACCTTCTTTACCCACACTTCCATGCGTGATATCATTGTGTTTTCACTCTACCTGTTAAAGAGAGAAAGAGCCCTCTCATTTCCTAATTTCAACCAGGCTTCTCCCTCATGGCTCATCTGACCCCACTCAGGTGAAGCCTTTTAAAGTGTGGCTGCTTCTCAGTCCTCATCCTACCAAACATCAGCTTCCAGGAGTCTCTGCTTATGTTGCCGTCATCTGCCCTTCTGAGCACTGCTGTACATGTGTCTGACTCCCCTGTGGTTTTTTTCCCCCTAAACTATGTCTCTCAGGTTCCTTTTTCAGCCTTCTTTTTTTCAGTTCTTTTCACTGCCATCTCAGACCCGCCCTGATGGCTTTGCTCATCTCTGTGGCCATGAGTGGTCATGTCTGTATTTTCTATCTTGACCTGCCAACTCCCTCCCAGATATCATTTCTTTTTCATTTTAATTAATTAAATTAAATTTTTTTTAAAAAAAACCTCTCTTTTCTCATTTTACATACCAATTCCTGTTCCCACTCCCTCCCTTTCTCCACCTTGCCCCTCATCTACTCCCCAGAGAGGGTAAGATTTCCCATGGGAAGTCAACAAAATCTAGCACTTTTCTTTGAGGCAGGACCAAGGTTCTCCCCCACTATATCTAGGCCGAGCAAGGTATTCCTCCAAAGAGAATGGGCTCCAAAAAGTCAGTTCAAGCACTAGAGATAGATAAATCCTGTTCTCACTGCCAGTGTCCCCACAGTTTGATCCACCATACAACTGTAACCCACATTCAGAGGGCCTAGTTTGGTCCTATGCTGGTTCTCCACTGTCAGTCCAGAGACAGTGAGCTCCCATTAGCTCAGGTAAGCTGTTTCAGTGGACATCCCCATGATGGTCTTGACCCCTCTGCTCATATTATCGCTCCTTCCTATCTTCAACTGGACTTTGGGGGCTCAGCCCAGTGCTCTGCTGTGGATTTCTGCATCTGCTTCCATTAGTCGCTGGATGAAGGTTGTATGATGACGTTTAAAAGAGTCATCAATCTGAAAACAGGGCAAGGCTAGTTAGTTCAGGCACCCTCTCCACAATTGCTTAGGGTCTTAGCTGGGGTCATTCTTGTGGATTCCTGGGAATTTTTATAGTGCCAGGATTCTCACTAGCCGCATAATGGCCCCTCAACCAAGATATCTCTTTCCTTGCTCTCTCTCTCTGTCCTTACCCATCTTGACCATTCCCTTCCCTCAAGTTCTCCATCCCCTTCCCTTCTCTCCTCCTCCTCCCCTTCTGCCCTCCCTTCTCTCTCAGGAGATCTTGTCTATTCCCCTCCCCAGGGGATCCATGTATTTCTCTTAGGGCTCTCCTTGTTACCTCGCTTCTCTGGGGTCATGGACTATAGACTTGTTATCTTTTGCTTTACGTTTAATATCCACTTATGAGCCAGTACATACTGTATTTGTCTTTCTGGGTCTGGGTTACCTCACTCAGGATGGTATTTTCTAGTTCCATTCACTTGCAGACAAATGTCAAAATGTCTTTTTTACTGCTGAGTAGTACTCCATTGTGTAAATATAACACATTTTATTTATTCATTCTTTGGTTGAAGGGCATCTAGTTTGTTCCCAGGTTCTGGCTATTATGAATAATGCTGCTCTGAACATAGTTGAGCAAATGTCCTTGTAGTATGATTGAGCATCCCTTGGTTATACGCCCTAGAGTGGTCTTGCTGGGTTGGAGGTAGGTTGATTCCTAATTTCCCAGACATCTTAATATTGACTCTGCAAACAGTTCACTATGAGTGTATATTTTACTTCTAGCCACATCAAACCTTGGTTCTAAGTGAAACTTGGGTTTGACTACAATTTTCCTGTTGAGATTTTACTGTACTCTCAAGGTCAAGCTAAGAATGACGGTCCTTTAAACCCTCACCTTAATCTATGGTTCTGAGTCATCACTTGAGAGCCTATGTCCCTTTAATTACACCATTTTGATGGATCTCTGCTCTGTTGTGCTCTGTTGGCATCCCTATGATTTGAGAGGGGTTTGAAGGCAGAGCCCAGGCTGCTCATTCTCTTCCCTTCGCCCCCCTCCCTTCACCTGTTCACCTCTGAACAGAAGCCCTTACAGACAGAGGAGCACCCAGAAGTGGTTCTAATTCTGGCTTCTGAATTGAAATAGAACAGGAGGCGGGGCTTGGTGCATCAGATAGGTAGTTTTAAAACACGTGAAAGAAAGTGATCTTTGGCACAGCAGGGGGTCAACTCGTTACTCATCTAGATAGAATACAGATGAAGAAGCGCATAGAATTTAACTGAATTTAAGTCAGAGAGATTGCATAATCTGTTACCAAGAGAAAATGGGGACGCGCCACACCTTTCAAGTGGGGGGGGGGGACCGTGCTTGACCATAGCCATGGTTGCTCACAATCCTGGCTCACACAGGACGTCTAGTCACCCACAGATTTGGCAACCATTCAATTATTCTGTTCAGTTCAGATCAGCAAGCTGGCTAATCCATGCTTTCCACTTCACTGCAGTCTCTGGAGACCCAGACCCTTGTCCACAGCCCAGAATGAATCCACGCCGGGAAGCAGCACAATTAGTTATTTGTTTCCTCTTACATCTGAACCTTGTGAGATTCAGCCACCTCCTGGGAGCCAGTCGTCTGGCAATGAAGCGTGAATAAAACAGAGAAGGTTCCAGCTGGCATCACCTGCTGTGTTTTGCCTTATTTCTCTACACACATTTCTAGACTTCTGAAATCCAGGGGCTTCTCTCAAGAGGATGCATGTCCCATGGGCTGGACCTCTGAGACCTTGGCTCTGTTTGTGAAATTTTCATTTTTCGAGCCTCAGCTTGATTCAGGTAATAGTCAATAGATCCAGAGGCCCAGCCTTCAGAGTTTGTGTCTGGTTCTGAACAATGATTACCTTTGCCTCCAGTAGCCACCTAGATACTAGGACTGTTCAGGACCTAAACATACTTTTGCTTACTAGCCAACCTTTGAGATTTCTCTCTTGTCCTGGAGTATGGCCATTTGAGTTCTTTCTTCACATTTGCTGTTGCCATGACAGTGTTGATCTTCCTTTTGTGATATCCCTCCGAGAGTGCCTGGATGGGCCCTTTTTCATTCTCCTTCTGCTCTCTTGGTTCAGACTCTTGGGATCCCCTGCTTGCCTCTGAATGCCAGTCAAGGCTGTTAAAGTTAAGGGGCTAGGTCCTAGAGACTGATAACCTTAGGATTTAATCCCAGCCCTGTCACCTAAATAGCTGGGTGGCTTTGGATGAGTCAAGCAGTCTTCCTGGTGTGTCTTAGTTTCTCATGTGGTAAACTATGGATGGCTGTCATGTCCATCTCCTTGGGCCATGGGAATGATAGAAGAACACTGTTTGCTCTTACTATTGCCTTGTGATCTTTGCTACTCCCAAGACACTCTGTAGAGAGTATTGGTGTGATTTTTGATTGAAAATAGGGTTACATTGTATAATCACTCTTTATGTTGCCAAGACAAAAAAAAATAGAATAAAAAAATCAAGATCAAGTGAGCCTCTGGTAAGCTGAACATATTTGAGATGAATTCAGTAAAGACAGTGTCTTCTAAGTGTAGGTAATCCTCAGAGATGAGACTAAACAAGTAGATGACAGATCAGCCATTGAGGATCTCAGCACACTGCAAAGAAGACGGATATCATGATGCAGGCAGAGGAGAAACCTTGGAAATTCTGGGTGATTAATCTGCTGAAGAGATCTGACTTAAGAGAGAATGCATCTTGTTTGCCTGGCTGGCACTGTGTCTCATTGTCCATGAATGTTTCAGTTGGCTTTTACTACAGAGGTTGGGTACTTTCTAGATGCTGAGACAGATGGTGAGAAACTCACAGTTAATGTTAGTGTTATGGTCTATAGGAGAGGAGCCACTGTTAAAACAAGGAACTCTTTCTCTTTCTTTCTTTCTTTCTTTCTTTCTTTCTTTCTTTCTTTCTTCCTTCCTTCCTTCCTTCCTTCCTTCCTTCCTTCCTTCCTTCCTTCTTTCCTTCCTTCCTTCCTTCTTTCCTTCTTTCCTTCTTTCCTTCTTTCCTTTCGTTCTTTCTTCCCCCACAAATGAGACATTACAGAAAGTCACCACTGGTCAAAACTCAGAGAACAACTGACCACAGGGTGCCCAGATCCAGCTGATAAATCTACAACACAACTCCTGTATGTAAAGCCTCAGGGAAGAGGGGGTAGAAAGATTACAGGAGCCAGAAGACCAATACATCTGCTGAGAGACTCTTTTTTTATTGATTTTTATTGAGCTCTACATTTTTCTTTGCTCCCCTTCCTGCCTCTCCCCTCCCCTTCAACCCTCTCCCAAGGTCCCCATGCTCCCAATTTGCTCAAGACATCTTGTCTTTTTCTACTTCCCATGTAGATGATATCTATGTATATCTCTCTTAGGGTCCTCATTGTTGTCCAGGTTCTCTGGGATTGTGATTTGTGGGTTGGTTTTCTTTACTTTTATGTTTAAAAACCACTTATGAGTGAGTACAGGTGATAATTGTCTTTATGTGTCTGGGTTACCTCACTCAAAATGATGTTTTCTAGCTTCATCCATTTTCCTGCAAAATTCAAGCTATCGTTATTTTTTCTGCTGTGTAGTACTCCATTGTGTAAATGTACCACATTTTCCTTATCCATTTTTTTCAGGTGAGGGTCATTTAGGTTGTTTCCACGTTCTGACTATGACAAACAATGCTGCTATGAACATAGTTGAGCACATGTCCTTGTGGTACAACTGGGCATCCTTTGGGTATATACCCAAAAGTGGTATTGCTGAGTCTTGAGGAAGGTTGCTTCCTAATTTTCTGAGAAATTGCCACACTGGCATCCAAAGGGGCTATACCAGCTTGCATTTGCACCAGCAATGCAGAAGTGTTCCTTTTACCCCACAACCTCTCCAGCATAAGTTGTCATCAGTGCTTTTGATCTTGGTCATTCTTACAGGTGTAAGATGGAATCTCAGAGTTGTTTTGATTTGCATTTCTCTGATGACTAAGGATGTTGAGCATTTCCTTATGTGTTTTTCAGCCATTTTAGATTCCTCTGTTGAGAGTTCTCTGTTAAGGTCTGTCCTCCATTGTTTTTTATTGGATTATGTGATCTTTTGGTATCCAATTTCTTGAGTTCTTTGTATATTTTGGAGATAAGAGAGACTCTTTTATATAGAAAATGGAAGCTCACCCATGAAATCTCAACAATATGGCTGCCTAAATAAGATCCAAGTGATGGAAATACCAGTTGACATGCCAGTGTAGATAGAGAACTCTCACAAGGCTCCATCCCTAGATGTAGGGCTACAAGCAATTAATGACTGCTCAGAAAGAGAAAAACCATCTTCTTCAGGAATGAGTTGTTGGTTATCCAACCCCAGTGGTCGGTTCTAAAACTGTATACATGCAAGCGACACTAAATAGACTCAGCAGGTTGCATTTCTATATTTGTATGCACATATAAATGAAACTAATAATTAAAAAAAAAAGAAAGCAATAGAGATAGTGTATGAAAGTGAAAAGATGGTTTGGAGATAAAGCAAAGGGAACAGACTATGATAAGAAAGGGTTAAAGATAATTATATAATTACTAATATACTGTATGCATAAAATGTCATCATGAAACACATTATCTTCTCTAATTAATAAATGCTAACAAAAATGGCTAATAAACCCCAAGAAGCTATAACAACACATAGGCAAATGCTGCAGTGTGTGTGGAGACCCACTTTTCTGTTCATCTCATTCATCCAGCTTCAACTGGAGGACTGTGGAGTGGGTGGGGAGCGTAGGGTGGGTGGGGAATGTAAGGGGGGAGCATAGGGTGTGTGGGGAGCAAAGGGTGGGTGGGGGCGTAGGGTGCGTGGGAGCGTAGGGTGGGTGGGGGTATAGGGTGTGGGGGGGCATAGGGTGTGTGGGAGCGTAGGGTGGGTGGGGAGCGTAGGGTGTGTGTGGGTCACTGTTGCACCTAATTCTTGAAGTGGTACCTGGTAAATGTTCGTCATTTGTTTCTATTTCTGCTGCGCGTTCCAGTGTCTTGGGGGAAATTTCTCATTACTTGAGGGTGATGTCAATATACGGCCTCAGCTAAGACTTACTAGTTCATCCCTATTGCTAGGATGTTTCCCTCAGGAGCTGTTCTGAAGATAAGCCTAGACTGAAGACAGCAATAACAGGTCATCACCTACAGCCAGTGAGACTTATTTTCTGTCATTATCAGAGTTGTTTGGGTTGTTTCTCTGAAGTACAATCTCATTTTCCCCGAAAGCAAACAAGGAAATTTTTGCTGCTTACCCTTCTGTGAGGTCACAGCCAGCCGAACAACAGAGAAAGGAGGTAGGAGTCCTGAGCAAAGCAAAAGCCATGCTTTCTCCTAATCTCCCAGGCACGTGGACCAAATCAATCTTGCCAGTGCTCAAGCCAGTTGGAGTTAGGTTTACCGCTGTTTAGAAGGCAGAGTAACAATAAAAGTGTAATATTTGATTCAGGAGCTGTGTTATGTGGCATGTTCAGGATGCTTAACACAGAGGAATGATCAGGGAAGGAGGGATGTGTGCAGGGCGGGAAGATCTTTTCTTATACCTAGAAGGGCAATGTTTTATATAGGAAAGAATATAGGCTTTGGAATTGACCTACCTGGTTTTCAGTTCTAGGTTTGTTACTTACTGTCCCGCAAGTGGTTTGCTTACTCATCTTTAAAAGGGAGGGGAGGGTTGTGCATAGAGTTTGTAAGAGTGTGAGAGACTTAACGGAGCTCATTAATGACACCGAAGCAGCCCAGCACCTGTTGGTACACTGTAAACAATGCCCGCTGCTTCCAGATGAGTGACTCCACAGCCACGGTGTTTGAATCTGTTTGGGCTCAGACCTGAGTATGAGTATCTAAAATAGGAAGGAAGAGATTAAAAATGGGAGGAGCCATTTCTGGGAGGGAGAATTGCCTGGATGGACTCTCATGTGTGGGTATGATTAAATGGAAATGCTGCTCATGTACAGTGGAAACACGATTTCTTCTATATTATTGGCTAAAACCTGACAAATATCTACAGGTTCCTTCCTTCTTTAATCAGTTATCAATGTGATCTTGAACTGGGTAACTAATAAAAGCATCTATTTTATTCATTTGAATCTTCCTAACAATTTATTCTCTAGTTTCTTTGAACAAGTTTGAGGAAAAACTCTGACAGGATTTGATAGCTACAGGGTTCTTATCAGCAATGCTTTTATACAATTTTTATTGTGATGGTTTATTTCTTCATGTCATATAATTTAGGACATGTTTACTGTTCGCTGATCTTAATTTTAGAGGAGCACTTGCTTTGCTTTTTCCCTGAATGCAGGAGAATGATGTACAAAAATCAATGGCCTAAATGTCTCACCCGAGGTTGGACACTGCAGCCTTATCGTTGAGAGATCTATCAAAAGCGGGATGCCTACCACCCACCCCTGCCCCCACCGTGTCTCTCCTTTATATCTGGATCGCTCTAGCTTCAGCTGCAATGAAAGCGAAATTTAAAAAGCATAAACAACTAAGTCTAAATACTTTTGATTTAATTAAAGTTTGAATAAAATTGGCATTGTCTGATCTAATTTTGAATTGTTTTGTTTTTTTTCTTCACTTTGCTGTAAGGATATTGCCTCATTTTTCTCATGCTAATTTATGAGTACTGATTCTCATTGTGTGAGCTTGTCTCTCCACCTTTGGTATGAATTTATTTGTCAAAATCTTAGTACTTTGGAAAAAGAATTTATGTATCTATCTCCTATGTGAATATGTGTGTATATGTATGTATGTTTATTACCATCTATATATCTATTTATCTTAGTGTAATTTATTTTTCTATGGGATGCTCAATTCTTTTTATTTTACTTTTTAATTTTTTAAAATTCATCTATTTATTTTACATCCCAGCCATCTTCCCCATTTACCTCGTTCATAGTCCCCAATCCCATTCTTTTCTGTCTTCATCCAGGAAAGGGCAGGCCTCCCATGAGTATCAGCACAATATGGCTTATCAAATTTCAGTAAGACTGAGAACTTCCCCGTGTATTAAGGCTGGGCAAGATGATCATAGAAATATGTACCAGGCTTTCTTTTGACCACCAGTGAACTCCCAAATCATGACACAGATACTTATTATTAGTTATGAATGCTTGGCCTTAGCTTATGATTGTCCCACTAGCTCTTATAACTTATTAACCCATTTCTCTTCATCTATGTATTGCCTTGGAGTTCTTACTTTTCATTCTGTATATCCTACTCTGTGTCTGGCTGACTGGTGACTGCCTGTCTGGATGGCCCTGAGCATCTCCCTTGCTTTTTCCCTTGTTTTCTCCCCTCTCTTCTTCTTAGATTCCTCATCCTGTTTATTCTCTCTGCCCACCAGCTCTTCCTATCCCTCTACTGCCTAGCTATTGGCCATTCAGTTTTTTTTTTATCAGACCAATAAGGTGCCTTAGGCAGGCAAAGCAACACATCTTTACATAGTTTCCCCTTTTTGTTTAAATAAAATGAAAGGTTTCAATTTTAACATAGTAAGACTATACACAATAAGAATAATTATCAGGTAAGAATTGCATTTACAATATCAGTCCATTCGTACTTGAAAAGTTCAGGGAAAATACTTCATTATTTACCCTATCTTGGTGAGTCCAGAGTTTTGTACCTAATTTACCTTCTATCATAACTAAGGAAAACTAACTACAACTATCTAGTCTTTAACTCCATCAAAGACCCCAGAAGGATATAATATTACCTGAGTAAACAGGAAGTGTGGTGAAAGCCACTTCCAAAACTATAGAACCAACCAAGAAATCTGGCTGCCTGGACAGTCTACCCAACTCCTCTGCAATATTGGGGCATCCATCTTTAGCCTACAGGCCAAGAATATCTGGCAGACTTTTCTATGAAGCAGGAACTTTGAAGGGCTGTTCCACCTTGTCCTGTCAAAGTTTGGCAGTTGCTTTTTTTATGTGTCCTGCCTGTCCAGTTTGGAAGGTATACTGTTATCAGTCGAGGCAAGGACAGTTTCTTGACCAAATAGCTAGCTTTGGCACAATGAAAGCAAACTTCATAAGGAGGTTCTTTGATGCCCATCCTTTTATGAAGTTGATTGGTGCTGCCAGGAGCAGATGGGGACACTCAATTCTTCATGTAAGTCTTCTTAGCTTCAAGCTTTTTTGTTGGAAGACCAAGGCAACTGCAGCCTTCATAAAATCCATGACTATCGTTTTCCAATCACCTAGAAGTGAATGTAAATGCCTGTATTATGCTACTCCTCTCAATTCACATACCTGAATTGGGGAAAGGAAACATGGCCTTTGGATTTAAGACCTATATTTGCAATTTATTTCTGTACCCTCTTAAGATCACCACCTCTTAAAATCCATTTCCTCACCCGTAAGGTGCACGCTAACTGGCTCACAGTGTAGTTGTGAGTGTGGGGAGGGCTCACAGTCTGGCAGTAAGATGATGTCTGTGCAAAGTGACTACTCAGTAAATTTCACTTCTCTAAGCTCTCACTTCTCTCCCCTGAGGCTTATTTGGACTACAGTTATTTGTATAAAATACTAATTATTATAATTTAATCACCATAACAGCTTGTTACATACTTTAAGCCTTATCTTTGAAAAAAATGATGCCTAATTTTTAGGCTTAAACATAAAGTTCACTGAATTTATTAATTGCCCTAGAATACTGAAGAAATTGACAGTTAAAAGTTGATTGTTGTCAGTGATCTCTGATAAGACACGGAGGGCATAGGAATTCCAGGCTTTCAGAATGAGCCAGAACTCCAAATTTCTAAAGGACAAACAAACTAACTATACACCCTAATTCCAAATTTCTGAAGAGCCACCTTGACAATGATAGTAATTCTCAAAGTTCAGTACTGCTTATAAATTGGAAGCACTCAGAAAATCTGGTTTTTCAGAACTGGTGTAGCTTTGCTAGGACTAAAGAAATTCTTTTTTCTTTGAAAATGTCTAAGTCCCATGGCTCACGTTACAGTTGCAGGTCTGCATGTTTGACATAGCAACGCATGCGTCAAAACTTCTCACATGATCCTTGCAGACCACATCTTAGAAAACGTGGTCTACATTACTTACTCTCCTCTGTTTGTTTTCATCATTAGTTATGTGTCTGTGTGTCTGTGTGTGGGTATGAACACAGAAGTGCAGGTGCCCCTGGAGGCCAGCCGGTGTTGGGCCTCCTGGAACTGCTGTCATGGACAGCTGTGAGCACCCTGATCTGGATGCCTGCATTTGCTGCTTCTCTGCTCTGGGATAAAACAGCACAACCAAACACAACTTAAGGAAGAGCTTACTTGGGTTTGCAGTTCCAAACACAAGCAAGAAAAAAGCAGATGGGACCTGGGGTGAGATAACGGAGTCTCAAAACCTTCTCCTAATGATGACCACACCTCCTGAACTTCTCCAGATGTCCCCACCAACCAGAGACCAGTGTTCAAATACCCAAACCCATGGGAGGCAGCTGTCATTCAAGTTCACACAAGCTGGGAATCTAACTCAGGCATCTGTAAGAGCAGGACAGGATCTTAACTCCCGAGCCATCTCTCCAGCCCCTTCCCCTCATCTTCCATTTTAATCCTTCCTTTTGAAAGATTTTTGGTGACTTTAATAGTGCATAAAATTCAGTAAGATAAGGCATAAGAGGGTGAAGAGGCTAAGGTAAAGGGAGATTAAGGCTGGAGAAAAGAAAAGGAAACTCAAAGTTTTGAGACGGCAGAAATTTAACAGTTAAAAAAAGCCACAAATTATTAAAGGAAGAAAATCAATGGCATCTCAGACTATTGTTAGTGTCTCAGAAGATCTGCCCCCAGATGACTAAGTGAAAATAACACAGGCAGAAGATGATGAATCATGCTGCTTTTCCTAATGGTCTCTAATGTCCAAGGCCCCAGATCACAGCTGCCATTTGGAGGGACTGCTTGGGGATGGAGACCTAAATTATGGTAGGTATAGCATTGCAGTGTTCCCAGTTGGTTGCTGTGTGCATGTGATTACCCAGTATTCCTCACAGCTGGTTTTTAAACAGTCACACAGAGTTTAAACAACCACCTTTCCCCCCATGTATCTCAAAAAGCACTGTTCTTTTTGAAGAAGTAAGACCTCACCCCTAAAAGTGGGGGGCTCTTCTCAGTTTTGTAAGTGCATATGCTGTGTGTGTGTGTGTGTGTGTGTTTTGTGTGTGCATGCATGCACTCTGAGGGTCACTGTGAGTCTCAGATGAGATCTTTATTCGGGTTCTACTGTGCCTTAATTTTTGAATTTGAGACTGAGGCAAGGTGATGGGAATGGAGAAAGGGGGTTCTTTCAAAGGCTGACCAAGGAAGGAGAGGCTTCAGCCTGAGGATAAGCTTTCTGAAGAGTCTGTAGATTATAGAGGAGGAAATAGGACAAATGGGCCCTCATTGCTTTGTTCCCAGTGCCTTTCTTCATTCTCCTGGGGCTTGAATGAAGAAAAATTCCGAGGTCCCATGTTTAAGCTGGAATAGGAACCAAAGGAGTACCTAGCCATCAGAAAGAGGGCAGAGGGGTACCTAGCTATCATAAGGAGGAAGAACATTAGGGAAGACTTGTCCACTGTGGCTCTACCAGTGTCTGTATTTCATAGGTGAGATATTTTTAAATTTTGACTTTTATTATAAATTTTATTTATGTTTTGAGAATTTAATATGTATTATATTTACATCATTCACCCTCCCTCTTTTCCCTTCAATGCCTCCTATTTCCCTCCCCTCCCCTCAGTCTCTCTCAAATGTGTGACC
>NW_026067972.1:2136451-2144109 GCF_014885135.2 Alexandromys fortis
CCTCCTCCTCCTCCTCCTCCTCCTCCTCCTCCTCCTCCTCCTCCTCTTCTTCTTCTTCTTCTTCTTCTTCTTCTTCTTCTTCTTCTTCTTCTGTTTTTGGGGACAGTGTTTCTCTGTAGCTTTGGAGCCTAGACCAGGCTGGCCTCAAACTCACAGAGATCCACCTGTTTCTGCCTCCCGAGTGCTGGGATTAAGAGCATGCATCATCACCACCTGGCGATTCGCCCTTTCTTGGCAGTCATTAATGGCCTGTAGCTCTTCACCTATGGGTGAGACTTTGTGAGATTCCTCTATTTACACTGACATGTCAACTGATACTGTCATTGTTCAGGACTGAAGTGAGCATGGTGCAGTTTCTCTGTCTTATATAGTAGACATAGTCTTTAAGTAGATGGTCTGGTCTTCTGGCTCTTACAGTCATTCACCGCCTCTTCAGGTGGGCTATTAATACATCACATCAGGTATAGCTTATAGAACTGTGGACACTGACTAAGCCAGAGGTGCCCTAGAAACTTGTCTATCAATGAGTGAGTAATTTATTGATGAATCAAAGTTTGCTATTTCCCTCTAAGAAATCTCTATGTTGGGTGGACCAACCAATGAAAAGAATCTGACTCCCTTACAGCTAGCCAGTAATGGTGCTGACATCTGCTGAGAGATCCACAGGAATTTTGGTTAGCCATTGCTGGTTCGTAGTGAATTTCATTGCTGGGAGGACATGCAAGATGGTCCCTCCCTAGTCCTTCCTTAGTAGCTCTGCAGTCTGTGTGTGTACAGGTGACCTTTGGGACACGCAGACATAGGCTAAGGATGGTTGATCTTGTCCAGCATGACTTTTCATTGCGCTTTTCCTCAAACATATACAAAGTCCTCAATGTATATTTGCTTTTCTGATTTCTCTATGTATGTGCACTTGCTTTGGTGTGTGCCAGGGAGGCTAGAAGCCAATGTTTGATGTTTTTATTGTTTTTTCTAACATATGTTAATCATCCACAGGAATGGATTTCATTCTGACATGTTCATACATGTCTGTAACATGCTTCACTGCCCTCCTGTTGACCTCTCTTGTTTCCTGATACTGCCCTTTCTCTCCTGTAGGCAGGGACTATTTGCTCATTTCCCAGATGCCCAGACCTGAAATAATCACACAAAAACTATATTAATTGCAATATTGTTTGGCCAATAGCTTAAGCATATTTCTAGCTAGCTCTTACATCTTAAATTAACCCACTTTCTATTATTTTATACTTTACCACAAGGCTCATGGTTTGCCGGTAAGGTTCTGGCTGGAGGCTTGCGACTTTCTCCTTTGGTGGTTGCACATATACAGAAGGACTTCCCATATCACTCTTTCCAACTTCTTTTTCCATGTCCTTCTTTGGGTGACCCAATGAGTTTTATTTGGGTCTTTCACAAGAGTATGAGTGAGACAGAGTTTGTTTACAGGATTGTGGCCACCTTAGTAATGCCTACCCGACTGGAGAAAACGTCTCTCTCCTATCCACCATTGATTTAGTGTTAAGCCTCAGGAAGGAGTGAGACCCTCCACCTCATTTTTTGACAAGAGTCTCTCAGTGAACCTGAAATTCATCATTTCAGTTAGATTACCTGCCCAGCAAGTCCCCAGGGTCTATATGTCTCTGTCTTCTTAGCTTTGGGGCTATAGGTATGTACGAGTGTGCTCAACTTTTGCACATGTGCTGGGGATTTGAACTCAGGTCTTTATGCTTGTGCCCCAAGCTCTATACTCCAACGCCAGTTTCACAACCTTTTCTAAATTCTTGGGAAGCCAACGCACCTGTTTCATATCTTAGGTCAGTCTACATATCTCACATACTTAAAGAGTCATACCATTGGCTTACTTGCGGTGTTACTCTCATTAGATGCTTTCTTAAACATACATTTAATTTCTACAAACTGATAGCCACATTTCTCTGTTCTTAATTAGTCACCACAGTATGCCTAGTCTTGTAATAAATTACAAAATGGCTTGTCAGAATTCTGGAGGCGTCCTCTAAACGCTCACTTGGGTGCACGTGGCTTGTTTTATGGACTGGGTCGTCCTTTAATCCTTTCTTGATGCCCTGTTCTTTCAGTTTGATGATCTTTTGGATCACATCTCTTTTTCTCACCCCCCCCCCCACCACCACAAAAACTGTTACCAGGCCAGAGGCTGCACCCTCAAGCTTGACACACAGTCTGCTCACTCTGGCCACCCACACAGCTGCTCTCTCGGGCCAAGTCACAGGCTTTTGAATTCTTCCAGGCTCCTGGTTTGCTTCTTGCTTCTATTTTTGCCCACTGAAGTTATCCTCCCCAATCCCAGTCATGTGCTGCTGCTGCTGCTGCTGCTCTCATCAGCACAGATGGGTTCCGTGTCCCTCAGACAAAAATGATGCAAAGTCCCGTGGCCTCGCTTCTGGATGGCTTTCTGACATCATCCACTGCCTCCCAGCTTCCCATTCCAGGCACATACATTGGCCTGCATTCTCTACTGAGAAGCATGTTCCTGCCTTAGGGACACTGCCTGGAATGTTCCTGCCTCAGGGACGCCGCCTGCAGTGCTCCTGCCCTGCTGTGGACCACTCTTCCCTTGCTTTCTTCCCTAAGCCGCCCTTTTATACTGAGGACTTCCTGCTCAGAGAATCCCACCCCCCTTTGGGCTGGTACTTACCCTGCTATTCCCGTCACTCCGCAACGCTCATCACTGTCTAATCTAGTTGATTTGTTTTGGTCTCTGCTTTCTGCAACAGAGGAAAAACAAATAAAGCTTCCCAAAGACAAAGACCGTCCCTTTCTTCTCCATCGCTTTATCTCAAATTTCAAGCATGGTGCCTGGACCAAAAGAGATAGTCCATAAATATTTGTTGGGGACTGGATCTGTGGGTTCCATGTCTGAAGACACGCAGAGATGTTACTCAGGGCGCCTAGATAACAGAGAAAGTTCAGAGCCACTTGGGCACTTTGAGGTGCTCAGGGAATGAATCGTGGTGGTGATATGACTCAGGGCTGGGAAATAACAAGACTGAGGTCAGGTAAGACCCCCCGAGGCTCAATTAGCATGACAGATGCTCTTCTGAAGCTCTCTTTTGATTGTGTTCTCACCACTTGATGTGGGATGGAGCTGGTTAGGATGATGGAGAGAAGGGATTGAAACCAGAGGGTTGTGAAGCACTGTGATGAGAGAGAGCTCACAAAAGAGCCCTGAGAGCTCGGTGGGAGACCCCGGGAGAAGGCACAAGCTCATCATTTAGATCTTAACCCTGTGTATCCTATTAGTTTCTATTGTGCTTGTAATAGCTCATATTGCTTATATTGTGCTTAAAGGGTGTTAGAAGGATTCTAATCCTATAGTTTAGTCCCTATCTGATTCCGATACAAATTTATAGGACAATATAGTCCCTATATAGCATATTTTAAAAGAAGATTATAGAATGCTGTCTTAGGGTTTCTATTGCCATGATAAACACCATGATCCAAGCAACTTGGGGAGGAAAGCATTTATTTCTTCCTGCCAGTCTCAGGTCACATGACATCCCTGAGGAAAGTCAGGTTGGGGACTCAATGCAGGGGGAATCTGGAGGCAGGAGCTGAAGCAGAGGCCATGGAGGAAGCACTGCTTACTGGGTTGCTTAGCCTGCTCTTTTATGCCAGTGTGAGCCACTTCCCCAGGAGCGGCACTGCCTTGAGTGAGCTGGACCCATCTGTGTCAGTCATGGATCAAGAAAATGGCCCACAAGCTTGACCACGGGCCACTTTGGTAGGGGCATCTTCTCAGTTGTGGGTCCGTTTTCCCAAAGGACTACAGCTTGGGTTAAGCACAAATACTGTAAAGATAGAAGCCTTGTTTAGTTATTAGAATATATATATACATATATATGTCAATGTGTATATCATATTTATGACAGTGTTTTACTGATTACCCCTGAATGTTGAAACTGTTTTGCTTGCCTATGTCTTTAATTTTTAATTGATATAGCGAGCGTGAACTATGCTTTTATAATACATTAGGAATATAGCTTTGAAGTCATTATTTTTGTCTGAGGGCATGTAATATACTGGGGAAAGGTCATGGGGTCATTGTTGGACATGACTCTTATCTGGAAGGTCTCTTCAATGTCCTTTCAGGTGGCTTTACACACACACACACACACACACACACACACATCCCTCTCCAATGGCTGACCTTTTCCTGTGTTCTGAGACAGTATATCTACTGCCCAACTAAGACTTTTGGTACCAGAGAAAGTTAATATCCTTAGGAATAACAATCTCTGGATTAAAATAAAATATTTTCTGTGGGAGGGGAGGGTAGTTGTATGTGCACACAAGTGCAGGTGCCTGAGGAGGCCAGAGGCATTGGATCCCCTGGAACTGAGGTGACAGGCAGTTGTAAGCTCCCTAAAGTAGGTACTGGGAACCAAACCCAGGTATTCTGCAAGGTCAGAGCACGCTGCTACCTGATGGGCCATCTCCCTCGCCTCCGAGACTCTGGGTTTCTGTAACGGCCTCCTAGTGTTCCTTCCTTCCTGCCCTCTGCTTGCATTCTGTTTTCATCTCCGTGGCCTTCTAACAGCATGACATATCACACCACTTTCATTCTCAAACACCATTTTCCAGCTCCCTCAGAGAAATCTCAATGACTTTCTATGACTTACAAGGTTCTATTATTTTAATTCATCTTTGGCATCAAAATCAGGTCCCTTAATGATTGCTTTTACCTTTGTAACCCGTCACCTTCCTAGGCGCTTCCCTGCGGCTGTCGCTCTACTTTGAACTTTCTCTTAGTGTTCTTCTGCTTTGGAAGTAAGGGCAGTAGTTCCTGGGTTACACAACAAATGAGACCGTGATGCTATTTTCCTTTTCCTGAACATCTGTCTTACTTCCTGTGATTAAAATGATTCTATTTTGATGACTTGTTGGGAAAGCAAAGAAGGAGTGAGATCCCATTAGAGTTTCTGATTTATGTATTGATAATGACTATGAGACTTTTCTAATATTGAAACATGTATACCCATCTAGCTAGACACATGTGTATAGACACAAATTCACACACACACACACACACACACACACACACACATACACTGTTTCCTTCTGTGTGAGAGAGAGAAAGAAGGGGTAAAGGCAGAAGAAAGGATTTGAGTTGGGAGATCAGGAGGTGTGAATAAGTGGGAACTTGGTGGATTATAAATTAGCATAACCGTTATGGGGAATGGTATGGCGGATGTGGCATACGATCCAGCTATCTCGCACTGGGCATATAGTCCTAGGAAATGAAGCCGTTGTGTCAAAGGGATACCTGTACTCTGACGTGTATTGTAGTGCCATTCACAATAGCCAAGGCATGGCATCAACTTAAATGCCTGACAGTGGATGAATGGGCAAGAGTCTGTTGTGTATATATACACAATGGGCTATTGTGCAGTCATAAAGAGACCAGAATCCTTTCATTTGTAGCCAAATGAATGGGACTGGAGAAAATTGTGTTAAGTAAAATAAGCCAGGCGCAGAACGACATATACCACATGTTCTCTCTCATATGTGGAAGCTAAAATAACCCATCTGAAAATAGATTACTAGAGGCTGGGAAGGATGGTGACTATAGAGAGAACTCCTCATCCTAGAGGGAGATTGGACACTGGGTGCAGAGATACCATTCAATAGAAAGAACCAGTCTATAGCACAGCAGGGTGACCACAGTTCACAACAACACATTACATATTCAATGAAAAGCTAGAAGACAGGAGCTTGGAGGCTTCAAAATAAACACGAGAAGATGGAAAGGCTAGTTACCCTGATTTTATCCATATACATTGTGTCCATACATTGAAATATCACAGTGTACTTTATGAGTATAGAAAAAAATATTGGATATAAGTGAAAGCTCAAATATCAACTCAGTAGCCATTTCCCCACTTAGCATTTTCCTGCTTCCTAAGTTGAATCAATTTTATTTACAAACTACAACTTTTTGAGATGACCTTATATGCGAGACTAAACCCTAGAGGCAGTGATAGAAGTATGATCAACCCCAATGGAACACACCCTGTTCTTTTGAAGATCTTATGAATATAGTGTATATTGGCACGATGGCTTCCTGTGGAAGAAAAGCTATGGTGGACACCATTTTTAAAGGCTACCTTCAAAGGAAGGAAGGAGAGATACAGTTACACACTCCTTCCCCCTCAAACATACTGTGTAGTGAGGGTTACCTTGAAGCTTTCTGAGATGAGAAATATTGGTCCGGGGCCTCAAAGGAATGGCAGTACACCGATGTTAATATTCTTCGCAATTGATATTTGTTTCAATACCTAATTATGGTTTGCATTTGCATTGTCTCCCTAAAGACTACGTGTTGAAATCTGGTTCCCAGCCCAACAATGTGCGGTAGTGGGGCTTTGTGGGGTTGGGGGTGATGTCATTAGACATTGAAGGCTCTGGCTTTATCAGCGGGCTTCACTGATGAGTTCATAACCTCATGGGATATTTTAGGAGTCACGACATGGTGAAGAAGGAAGGGGATAGCTTTTCCCCTGCATCCTCTTCTTCCTCTCTCTCTCTCTCTCTCTCTCTCTCTCTCTCTCTCTCTCTCTCTCCCAACTTTACATTTCAAAGATTTCTTTTTTGCCCCCACTATTCTCAGGTAGACTCTGCATAGGCCAAGGGGTCAGTGACTCTGGAGAACGCCCATCCCGAGTCACAGGTGTCTCTAGACACGCCCTCAGGATGCCAGGTGCTAACACTTCCCTACCAGAGCATCTCTAAGTGATGGGAAGCAGTGGAGCACAGGGTAGAGTTGGGCTTGGTTTTGAATTTCTTTTTAATTAAAAATAGACTCTTCTGTCATACAATACATCCTGACCATGGTTTCCCTTCCCTCCACTCCTCCAACCTCCCCCCAACTGTCCTCTTTCCTGGGTCCACCAATGCTCTGTTTCCATTCAGAAAAGAGCAGACCTCTAAGAAAGGAGAGGCAAACAAGAAAAACAATGATATAATAAGGCAAGGCAAAAGCCCTCATTTCAAGGCTGGACAAGGTAACCCAGTAGGAGGAAAAGAGTCTCAAGAGCAGGCAAAAGAGTCAGAGACACACCCACTCCCACTATTGGGAGTAGTCCCACAGAAACACCAAGCTAACAGCCATAGCATATACACAGGGGACCTGGTGCAGACCCATGCAGGCTAGGTGCTTGTTGCTTCATTCTCTGTGAGCCCATATCTATCCTCTTCCTCTTCTGTGGGATTCCCTAAGCCCCTAGGGGAGGCACCCAATGGAGACCTCCAATTTAGACTCTCTCTGCATAATGTCTGGCTGTGCATCCATTCCCACTGGCCATCAAAGGAAGCCTCTCTGATGATGAATGGACGAGGCACTGATCTATGAGAATAGCCGAATATCATTAGGAATCATTTTATTTGCTTTTTTTTTTTGACCTATTGTGCTTGGTTCTACCCTATGCCTCTGGGCTATGCAGTCTCTAGTTCCTGGCCATCCAACGGTGTCAGGCATGGGCACCCTCTCGTGGACTGGGCTTCAAGTTAAATTTCCTAAGATCATTTCCTCCTCTGTAAGAGACGGTACCTGGGGTTGTCATGACACTTCAGAGTTAAACTATATATAGGGGATAACATGGGGGCCCTATACACACACACAC
>NW_026067972.1:2147042-2165527 GCF_014885135.2 Alexandromys fortis
CCTCTCTCGTCAGCCCAAAGAGCAATCAGGGTTCCCTGTCCTGTGTGGGAAGTCCAAGGACCACCCACCTCCATCCAGGTCTAGTAAGGTGAGCATCCACCAAGAGAGGCCTTGTTTTTGTTTTTCAAGACAGGGTTTCTCTGTGTCGTCCTGGCTGGAACTCACTCTGTAGAACAGGCTGACCTTGAACTCACAGAGATCCGCCTGTCTCTGTCTCCTGAGTGCTGGCATGAAAGGGGTGTGCTACCACTGCCCAGCAACGAACGTGTCTTTATGAGCTCCATCAATTCTTGCAATGAGCAGACACTAGGAAAATTGTTTTAAAAGTTAAGACTGGGGTCAGAGAACTAGCTCAGTGGTTTAGAATTCTGAATGCTCTTACAGAGGACTCAGGTTTGATTTCCAGCACCCACAAAATGGCTGGCAACCATCTTTAACTCCAGTTCCTGAGGA
The DNA here is from genome assembly GCF_014885135.2 of Alexandromys fortis. Lineage (NCBI taxonomy): Eukaryota > Metazoa > Chordata > Mammalia > Rodentia > Cricetidae > Alexandromys > Alexandromys fortis. Next base: position 2,147,496 of record NW_026067972.1, read on the forward strand.
ACCGATGCCCTCTTCTGGCCTCTATGGGCACCAGGCACATATGTGGTGTATAAACAAAACATACAGACAAAATGTCCATACACATTTTTTAAAGTTGAGATAAACAAGAAGCCAGTTACTCTCTAGACTTCGGGAAGGGTTGGCTATGACTCCCTCCCCCTGATATTCTTATTGGTTTTATGAAGATAAATTTGTAGAGGCCTTTACTTTGTTCTTGAAGGTAAATTTCTTACAAATGCTTTTACAAAGCCCATTGAAAGATGGGCATGATTTTTAAAAAATTACTTACTGAGTAACTACAAGATTGATTTCTTTTGAAATCTTGGAGGTACATTTATGCAATCATGATGTTTAATTTTTAGATGAATATCCTTTTAAATCCAGTAAGTTAATATTTCATTTGAGGAGGTTTGCATCTTTCTTTGCAGACTTGCCCAGCCAAAGGTTTAACCTTCTTTTTCTCTTCCTCAGTTGGTGAAATCAGATTATGTTAGCTTTGGAAAATGATTTAGATAGCCTTATCTCGTTTTCTTTTCTTAAAACCAGTTATATAAGACTATCTGTTCCTTAAAAGTTTGGTTTGTTTCTATGAAAGTTGTGGGAGATTTTTATTTTCACACAGGGTTTCATGTAGCCCAGACTAGTGTCAAACTCTCCATGTAGCTGAGGATGGCCTTGAGCCTCTGATCCTTCAGCCTCCACTTCTCAAGCGCTGCATCACCATACTCTGCCTAGATGGAAGCGTAATTTCTGTAATTTTGTTGCATCTCAGATTTCAGCTTTTCAAAAAAAATGTCTTTGTGGCCTTTTTCATGGAAACCTTGGTTTTGCATCTAAACAGAACTATTACAGGAAAAAATAATAGTATCATGTACCGTCACGGAGTAAATCCAAAAGTTGTTTCTTTTAATTTTTAATTTGAAACACTTTCTCTTTTCTTCTGTTACTTTAATAGTATATGTGTGTGTGTCTGTGTGTTTGTATGTATGTGTGTGTGTCTGTGTGTTTGTATGTATATGTGTATGTGTGTGTATATGTGTGTGTGTATGTATGTGTGTGTCTGTGTGTATGTGTGTGTATGTATGTATGTGTGTTTGTGTGTGTCTGTGTGTGTGTTTGTGTGTGTATATGTGTATGTATGTCTGTGTGTATGTATGTATGTGTGTTTGATTTACTTACTTTAAACTGAGACACTTATTCATGCAGAGGAGTTCTAAAACTGAAATGGAACGCATTCTTCCTCTTCTGTTTTCTATGCCAAGATCCTTCTTAGACCTACAATTTCTTGTATGCAAAAATGAACCCAGTTCTTAGTATTAATCCAACACACACTCAGTGTATATCTGCTCCCTGGAGGTGTTCGATTCCAACTTCTCCTTCGGGTTTTCTGATCTCCTGACCCCGTGGAGTGATGACAAGCTCTAGCTCTCCTTCCTGTGACCGCTCAGCTGCTGCCCCAGACTTGTCGTAATATGAATCTGTTTGCAGTTCTTTACTGAGAAGACTTCCCATGCCAGCAGAATAGACCCTGAACCGTTCTCTGGTATTGAAATACTCCCCTTTCCCCCCTTTTTTAGTATCTTTCTAGAGGCGCCTTCTCTGAAGACATAAAAGCGGTTACTTCCATCAGTGCTGTAAGGTTACCAAGATTGAGAAGTCCCCAGATGCAAAGCAGCTCTGAGAGCTGAGACACTGAGATGCACACGCAAGCTGCTTGTCAGTCTGAAGGGAGCTTTTATGTATATATAAAGCAGGATTAGGACCGACCAGATTGTTGAGTAGACATCCTTCTCCTCTCGCATATATTCCTTCTTCGTGACTTTTCATTCACCCTTCGTTTTTATGTATGTATATTGCTTTGATAATTTTTATTAAATTGAATATCTCTCCTATTTCTGTGGCAGATCTCCTTGCTCACAGTGTATTACCTTCTAGCAAGTAGTTTAACTCTCATTGCATTTTGTTGAGCATTTTCTGTGCACATTAGCAAATGAAGTGACCCGTAGCTTATCTTCTATCCTGTTTTTCAGGGTTTAGGTCCTAGATCATACTTTATGTAACATTTTATCATTTTTTGTATATTCAGAGTGATTCATTAATCCTGATACTATTTCTTGACCATTTTAGGGAATTTATGAAATAGTTCCTCTGCCTTCTTTGAGATTATTTTTATTTGTTTTTCAGTTTCTTCTATTTATGAGTAACAATTATTTTTTACATGAAATTCACTTTAATGCAACTATTTATCTGTTCATTTTGTTTTGCTTATATAGTCTCTCTCACTTCTATTTGATTTAGTTGTATTTTACTTTTGATTAATTTTTTTACTGTTCCTCTGTTATTAAAAGCTCCACTTTTCAATATGCATATTTAATTTCATTTTTCCTTTTCTTTTTTGTTTTTGATTTGAGCTGTCTTTTGAGGTAGAAATTAATTGCCCTATGGATTTACAAAGGTCTCCTAATTGTCCGTGAGAGCTCAGGAAGGGTTTTTAGGCTAAAGACGTGGACAAAGATGAATAAGACTTTGCTACCCCACGAAATGTTTGTGTGTGAATGTGTATGTGTGTTTGTACAACACTATACATATTGATTATTCTGATAGCTTAAACTTAACTTTAAGTCGACAACAAGCACTGTTAAGTATAGACATAATACTGTGCAACAAAATCTAAAAGCTATGACAAAAAAAACCCACATTTTTTCTCTTTCCTCCTGGCTACCTCACTCACTGCTTTTTCAGATACTGTGAGTAGGGACATTACACTACATTTCTGGTGCTGAATTTTTTTCCAGCAAAATATCCTCCGTGTTACTGTGTAAGGTAAATATCACTTTATTGAGGCTAAATAGTATTGCACTATGCATATACACTGAATTTCTTTGGACAGTCATTTGTCGTTGGATGTTCAGGTGGTTCCACATCTTCACCTTCCACATATTCCACGTCACAGAATAATTCTGTGATAGATAAATGAGTGCGGATATCTTTTCAAGATGCCAATTTTAATTCTTTTGGACAGGTACCCAGAAATGGGGTAACGGATCATATAGCAGTCCTACTTTCAGGATTTTTTTTTTTTTTTTGAGCAAATGCCACTCCACTTTTCATATGGCTGCAGTTTTACATTCTTGCAGAATCGTGCGGTGGCGGGATTGTGCGGGTCTCATTAAGGTGTGTAGTCTTGGTATCAAGGAACGGCTCACTGCAGCCTAGTTTGCACATCTCTGCTGGCAGGACGATGCTGGGCAGTGTTTCCCAAACTTGCCGGCCGGGTCTGTGTCTCCTCTGGAGAGTTATCTGTGCAGATCCTTGGGCTAATTCCAATGGGTAATCTGTGGTTTTGCGGCTGAGTTGTAGGGATTCCTCGTGTGTTTTGGAGATGAACCCCGTGTGGATGTGTGGTTTGCAGTCTTTCTCTCTCTTTTCCCCGTTGCCATTTCAAGTTGGCGCTTGTCTGCTTTCTAGGGCTTTTGGTTCAGCGTAGCCCCGCCGATCTGTTTTGGCTCGTGTTGCCTGTGCTTTTGGTGTTACGTTCACAGAACCATCACCAACACCAATACCACGAAGTCTCGCTAATGTTCTCTTTTCAAAGTCTGGCTGTTTGGCGACCTTTTATTTATTGAGTCCATTTTGAGCTGAGTTTTGAACATGGTACAAGGTAAGATGTCCAGTTCTCTCAGTACTGTTTAGTGGAACAACTGTCCTTTCCCCTTGTGCTGGACCCATGCAAATGCAAAGATAAACAGACCACTCTGGACTTTGTCTTGTCCCATTGATCTACCTGTCGATTTTAGTGTACATTGAAGTTAGGAAGTGTGACATCTCCAGCTTCATTCTTCTTCCTCAAGATAACTTCAGTTATTTGGAGTCCTTTGTGGGGTGTGTAGGAATACTGAAGTTGACTGTTGAGATGTCTTTTAAATATGTTATGATGGGCTTTGAGTTGAAGCTGTCAGTTGCTGTGGACTGTGTGGGAGATTTAAGGACATTGTCTTACAATCCATAAGCACAGAATACATTCCCACTGTCTTTCCTACTTTGTTCCATCAGTATTTTGTGGTTTTCACTGTGCTATTTTTGTGCCTTTTTTTTATTTATTCCAAAGTATTTTGTTCTTTTTGATGCTATTACAGATGGGACTGCTTTCTTGATTTCTTTGTGAGACAATTTACTAATGCAAGTATTTTTGTATGCTCCTTTTGTACCTTGCAACATTGTTGTATTATTGGTTTATTTATTGTTTCAGCATTTTTAAGGTCTTTTTTTTTAGAATTTTGTGTAAGATCGTCTCATTTACAAATAAAAATTATTTTCTTTTCATTCTGATTTGGGTTTCTTTTTGGGCATCTTTGTGTTTTTCCTAATATTACAGAGAAATGCTGTTTCTTTCTCTCTCTCTCTCTTTTTTTTAGCGTAGACTACACTGTTAGCTGTGCATTGTTTGAGCTACACTATGATTTAAACGTATTTCCACTTTAAAACTTGTGTTGAAATTTAATCACCAATGTATTCTGAAATGGAATCATTAAGAAGTACTAGGACACGAGGTCTCTGCCTTAGTGAGTTGGGTTAGTATCATTAGATGAAGGTGATCCCTCTCTCCCTCCCTCCCTCCATCCCTCCCTCCCTCCCTCCCTCCCTTCTCCCTCCCTCCCAAGTGACGATTCAGCAAGAGCACTATCACCAACAGCTTCTGCTTTGGGCTGGGTTTCCCATCACAGAACTGTGAGAAGGTCCATTTCTTTCTGTATTCCAAGGGCTTCTCAGATACTCTCTAATAGCTCAAAACAGTAAGACAGGGCGTCTTCATTTCTTTTAAAATATATAGATGCCATTCCCTTGGGTTCAAGGCTAACCTACTCTACATAGTGACTTCCAGGGCAGCCAGGGTTAAAGGATATAGAGTGAGACTCTATTTTTAAAAAGATGACTAATATCTAAAACACAAAATCCACACATATGATAAAGAACCATGGCAAACAATAAGAATTGATATGTGAAGTGTATTTCTCATGACAGTTTTTGGTCTGTGTGCTTTGGTCTCTTGTAGCCCTGGCTGGCCTCAAACTCTATAGAGATTGATTGACTTTGAACTCCCGATCCTCCTGCCTCTGCCTCCAGGATGCTAGAACTAAGGGCATGCACCACCTCACTGTAAAGAGCATTTCAATGGCTTTTTCTCTCTCGTTTCATGGTTGGTGAAGCACCTTTCAGAGCTATTTTCACTCCAGTCTCAGAAGGATTCTGTGATGTTAATCCATTTTATACGTGAGAACATTAAGACTCCTGGAAGTCAACACTGTCTTCAGGTCCTCAAGTTTCAGTGGGTTGTCTGGAAGTTGAGCCCAAGTCTCTTGCCTCTTAGTCCTATATTTATTGCACAATGTCACAATAATCCAAATCCATTCCGAACTGAAACACTTCAGTGTGGAGTCTTTTCTCGTAGTTGGCTACAAATGATATATAATTTTAATAACATATGCTTATTTCCAGAGAAAGGATTTTATCTCCATTCTATGCCAATGTTATTTTAATGTGTGACATTACATAGCAGGCTGCATACTTTTCCATGAGAAAAAAAATTAGAAAAAAATGTTTGCATGTATCTATTTTGGAAGATCATTCTAATTTAAGGAATGGTGATGATTGAAACCCCAGACTTCAGAAAAAAAATTAGACTAAGAATCTTTGTTACATCTTAACTCTGGCCTCCTTTGAAGCCAAAGCCATTCTAATGAGAAGCCTGTGGAAGACTCTTCAACTTCCATCACGAATTTAGTGAATGAAGCCACAGGCCAGGTGGGAGTCAGGATCTAATGCCTTTTCGTCCTCAGCGCTCACCACTGCGGCTTCCTTCAAGGGTGAGTCACTCTGTAACAACTGGAGTGATAGTAATACCCGTCCTGATTTCTACTTAAGCCTTCTGAATTTACAAAGCCCATTCCCAGTTACTCTTTATAAAGCTGCGAGAAAGGCAGGCTGGGTTATGAGCCCTAGTTTGGAGACACGGCAACAGCTCAAGGCTACAGAGTCCTGTCTGAGTCCACATGTGGCCTGACCTTACACTCTTTGGATCGCTGAGAAAGATTTTTGTTGTTCCTTTGCTTTTTTTTTTTTTTTCCAGGCCACGTGCTTGTGTGGAGGTCATCTTGAGAACCAACAATACTAAACGTTGCCTTGTTCCACGCTGCCTTGGCAAGATCATTGATCGTCTTAAAGTAGTGAAGGGACCATTTCTCTTTAGAAGATGTCAAACACCTTAAGACAAAAATACAGGGCGTAATTGTAATCTGCCACTATGAAGTATGAAGTGGATTCGGGGACTGAAAAAAAATCAGAAACAAAAGCTGAAACACGTTTATCTATCTGATTTCAGTAGTGCTATCTTTATAGCCAATGGCACATTTTCTTTTCTTGGTGTAATACTACTAAGTATCTATTGTATTTGATGAGATTGATGTGCCCACAGATCAATGCAAGCTTGTTTATGCACACGCACATGCATGTGCTCATCCACACGTACACACACACACACACACACACACACACACACGGGCAGTGATGACCATGTCCACATACCCAGATGTCCATGTGCATGTGCCTGTAGGTACCACAATGTTTTCCACAGAGGTTAAAAAGAGGTAGGCTCCCAGAGTGAACGCTATTTCTAAAACAGGAGTCAGAATGCTGGTCTCCCTGGCCACGTCCATAGGCAACGTGAGCACAAAGGCGGCCCTCCAGGGTCTTAGAAAAAGACTGTCCAGTTCCCTGGGTGGGCAATAAATCAGGATGTCTCAGCTTTGTTAGCCGAGGGTGGGGTGATTTGCAAGGGAGTCTCTCTTAGTTCTGAAAGCAGCCTCTATGCCACACAGTGGCTTCTTTCTTTTTCACCACACTGTGATCCTCACAGCCTAGCTATGTGTTCTTTTCAAAAGTCTCTAATTGCTAACACCCCTTTTTGGAACAGTAAGTGGCAGGGAGAAGGCTTTCTGTCCTTGAAGGCTTAGTTAAAGTAGTGGGTGACAGCCAGTTGCCATGTGCATGTGCTTTGCTTGTCATTGTTCTGATTCTGGGATAATCAGGCTGTGCCTCTGTTCTGCACGGTGGTGGGGTCATTGGTGTGGCTATTCTGGAGCAGCTGCCCTGCAGCTCTGCATGTTGTGGCATCATCCACATGAGCATGCTCAGACAATGGGGCTGTGCCTGTGTTCTGCAGGCCTGTGGGGTCACCACCGTGAGCATACTGGAATGGCTGGGCTCTACCTGTGCTCTGCAGGCCTGTGGGGTCACCACTGTGAGCAGCTGGGCTCTACCTGTGCTCTGCAGGCCTGTCGAGTCACCAATAGGAGCATCCTGATAGTGGCAGTTGTCCATCCGGTATAGTCTTCCTCAGGTTTGTGGCCCTAGTCCTGCTTGCCATTCTTTTGTGGGTCACTGTTCTCTAGAAGGAGCAGACAGGTCTCACCAGGAGGAAGCATGGTTTGGGGAAAGGTGGGATGCACAAGAGAAAGCAGATCTCTATAGCACAGCAGGCCGAGCCTCAAATACTCTGGGGAAAAACAAACAAACAAGTAAGGAAACCAGACACCATCCCAGGGTGGAGGAAGGAAAGTGGCAAAAGCCTCATGTGAGTACTTTGTAGCTGTATGAAGCTACACCATGAGATGGGAAGGTTATCCTAGATTATCTGGGGAATCAAATCTAACGATGCTCCCGTCATGTGGGTCCTCAAGATCAGGGGACAGCTCTGGTTGCCACTGGAGACACACATCAGTGGAAGAGGGCTTCAAAGTCACTTGGGTGCGCTTGCTTTTTCACTGGCTGTGCTTCTTACTTTACTTTGTGTTATACTTTGCTCAAATGTTTTACTTTAATTTATATTTTTAAATTTGTTGTTGAGAGAAATTCTTTGTTTTTATAGCATAAAGTGAAGCCAGAATAAAACATAAACATAGATAGATGCTAATTTTTTTTTATCTAGCAATGTGCCTTGCCCATATTTGATATGTTCTGATAAGTGCAGACAATAGTTTGATAATTCCCATTTCTTCCCATGGCAAGTGCTAATTGTGCTGTTTGATACATATGCCTTCTACCTGAAATGTTTGGGAAGCTTCCAACTTCCTGTATTCCCTGAAGGGACAATAAAGGGAACACAGCTCAAAGCTTCTGATGTCAGTGGTCTCATCAGTGTGTGAGTCACAAATCTAGGAGAGATTCTATTACACCTTGGGAGACACGGTGAGGAATGGGGACACTGTGAGACACCTTGGGGGACACAGTGAGGAATAGGGACACTCTGAGACACATCAGTGAGAGCTTGGGACCTCCAACAGTGGGTTTTACAGGCTCAGATAGGATGAAGCAGCTCCTGCCCACAGTGAATATCTGGCAGGAGGGGGCTAATAGTATAATTATTTCACCAACCTTTCCATCCATTGCTTTCCTCAATGGCTGGCCTTGGTCAGATCGTAACTTCCTAGATACAAAGATGTGGAGAGACAGTAAAAAATATGAAGAGAGTACAGGCTTGGAGAAATTCTCAGAGGCTTCTATACTTAGGCTTTTAAAGCCTTGTGTTTCTAATATTGACTGAAGATATTTTACCATTTTCAAAGCTATGGAAAGGGTATGCTCAAAATACATTACATACATGTATGAAATTTCATAATGAAACCCATTATTCTGAGTGAATATACTCTAAAATATCATCAAATAAATGATGTATAATGAGAAGGCCTACAAACAACAGCCATGAGAGCAGGACGCGCTAATAAAAAGATGGATGTCTCTTCAGCACCCTACAGCTCCGCAGCCTAGGTTTTCTACAGATCTACCATGATTTCATAATCTGTTCATTGTCCACAAATTCACGAACATTATCACATTCAGAAACTTAGAAAATTTGTCAAAATCTCCCTTTAGTCATTTTTTTCTTTCTGACGGTACATTCTCAGTTCCCCTTTCCTATCTTTTTCGCTGGTCATATATTATAAATAGGTTAACATTTTGGATACTTCCATCCTATCCCATCCAATCATAAGTCTTTCTTTTTCTGAAGAAGCTGAGGGTAAATTATAGTTAACATATTTAATGGAAAGGCATGTTCTAGGAATCTATAATAATTCCATAATAATTCAGATCTTTGGGGATTTCCATGATGAATTGTTAAGAACTGTGATGACGGGCTGGAGTGATGGCTCCATGGTTAAGAGCACTGAATGCTACTCCAGAGGCCCAGGTTCAATTCCCAGCTCCCACATGGCAGCTCACAGCTGTATATAACATCAGTTCCAGGGCACCCAACACCCTCACACATGCATTGCAGGCAAACACCAATGCACATAAATAAAAAATAATAATAAATAAAAAGGAATTGTATTTCAGATTTGTGAGATACAATATTTTTGACACTTTTAAACTAGACATAAGATAAACTAAATGCTTTAAAGATTATAGAAATCTTTTCTTTGAGGAAAACACTTATTTTTGAGAAAACCGGACTGGATAAATAAACCAATCCCCACATTACAGAGTCTCCCAACACAAAACATTTTATATACAGCATAGCATCCCTGAAGGCATTTGGCATGGTCCACATGAGCATTTATTAGTGATTTCAGATCCAATGACTCCATTTAAAGTTACATATTTCAATGTTTAACTAAGTGGAATTTCCAATGGTTGAATTCTAAGGAATAGTATTTCCTTATTTTAGGCTGTTATAGGAAATTTCAAGAAATCAAGGGTCGAGAAAAGAAAATACATTAGAATGTAGAATCCAGAATGCTTGTTTGTTGGAGGTAGTGACCTCCACGGTGTCAAACAGAAACAGAAACAGGAACTATCTGTCTTCTGGAGTAGAGCAAACAGCGTGGAAGCTCACAGAGCTTTGCTCAACAAATGCCACATTTTTTCCTGAGTTAATGTTGTTAGTAGTGTCCACTTCTCCAGACAGTTCCCTCTGTCATCTCCACAGACTTCCATTAACTCACTTCCCCTCAGATCATAACGCTTGTCAATGAATTACTAACAGAAGGTATTTGAATTTGGTTTCCTGCATAGAACCACATGAAATTAATGATAGTTATTTTTCCCACTTAACTGAAGTTACTTAATATTTTCTATAAACACAAAGATGATGGTGAATATTTCTAAGGGATTTATCCTCTTTAACCACAAAGATTTTTTTTTAACTTCTTTTCATTCATTCTTTGTCTTTCACGTTATGCCTTCTGATCACCCCACCTCTCCCTACTCATAGTAAAACAAAATGAAATTTAAGAGAAAAAAGTGGGGGAAAAGGAGAAAGGAGAAATCTTATTATGGCAGCTGCAGTGTGACACGGGGAGTCACGCAGTAAACCCCTTTATCCATACATTTTTACATGTAGGCGTTCATGGCAAAGAATCATTGGTCTGGTTCAAGGTCCCTGGTCTCTGCTACACAATTGATGCTGGGCCCTCACTGGGATTCTTCCTGGGCATCCTGTTGTTGCCCTGTGTAGTGGAGATATTACAGTCCTGGGACCACAGAACCACCCCCACCCCCACCCTGTACTCCAATGGATCACAGATGGGGTTGATGCTGGGGTGGGCCTACATGCAACCCTGGTTCTGGGCCAGGGCAACTGTAGGACTGGTTAGCCTGTCAGCTTTCCCTTGCCTTCACCATCAGGGTGGACTCTAGCAACACCCTGACTCATTCATCCCCTGTAGCAATGAGCAAGGGGTAGGGCTGGCCTTCCTGACCCCACATCCCAGGGTCTGCTCTCCCATGCCCACACCCCCAGGGCCGGCTCCACTGTATTTTCCCAGGTGATGGGGGGGGGGGTGTCACTCTCCCAAGTGCTGCAGCCAATGAGGGGCAAGGACAGCTCTCCTGTTCCTATGACCTCACGGTCAGCTCCTCTACCCACCTCAGACTTTGATAGGCAGGGGTGAGATAGGGTGGGTGACTCTCTCCATAGCCCATACCACCACCTGACAGATGAGCAATGAGGAAGTCCTCCCATGACCTTGGGACCAGCTTTCCCACACCTCGGCCAACAGGGTTGGCTCTATTGTGCAGCCCAGGTGAGGTGCAGGGCCTGTTCTCCTGATGGTTGCAGCTAGTAGGGGAAAGGGACAGGTCTCCCATTCTTATGACCTCAGGGTCAGCTCTCCCACCTGTCTCAGGCATTGATGGGCTGAGTTAGTAGGGTGAAGCTCTTACTGGCCAGATTGCCCCAGTGCCCCTTGGGAAGGATGTCAGCTGACTGGTTAGCTGTGCTGATTTCAGCTGGATCATCAATGTTCCCCACACAAGATCAAGGTGTTGGACATGGCCTGGTTGCTGACTAGAAATGTGGTGTTATTATTTTTATAGTATTCATGTTTATATCTCTGAAGTTGATTTTCTTTTTTAAGGCTTTTCACACAAGTTATGGTGCAGTAAAAAGCATTCACCATCAAATGTGCCCATCTTCCATATCTTAACTTTTTATTCCTAATCCACCCCCCACCCCAAATGAATGTTTTCTTTCCCTTTTGGGGCAACAGAGTTTCAAGAGGCAAAGAAGAGAGCCAGGATCTTGACAAAAGAGAGCCCTTTCTCCACACAAAAGACGTGAGAAACAAGGGCAGTTTAATCAACCAAACAAAAATGCTACCCCACATCCCGACTCTCCCTGGGTAACTTGTATTTGTTGGATGCATCGTCTTAAAAAAATGCCTTTAAGGAGGGCTTGTGAATCCCCAGAGCTTAAAGTTCAAATTTGGCATGGTAGACAAAGTGGGATTTCCAACTCATTTAATCTGGGGACTTTAACCCCCATGAGTCTTGAATCTGGTTTCCAGACCCTCTCCTAATTTTGTTGATCTGTGTTTTTTCTCTTGTTGAGGATGTTATTGGGTGAAACTTACAGTACATGACTCATCTTGGCACGAGAGGGGACAGCTACTGTTCTGTGACATGAGTCTTTCAGAGGTTTGTATCCCTGGTTGATTTACCACTCTGACGACCCCCATCCTTAGCCCATGTATTGTTGCTGCACAGTTTAAGACCTAAGAAAGATTCTGTTCTAAAAGATGCTATTCTCCTACATACACATCTGCATAAATCCTGACGCCCTGCTAGGGAGCTAGTCTCAACGCGGTAGCTAATCCCTCCTCTCTTATACTCTTTTATTTTGGCAACACGTGGAACAAAGACCTATTTTCCACCTAGAATGCAGGTTTAGTTGACGGGTTACAGACAGCACAGAACTTGTTCTGGGTACGACAGAAGACAGACTGTGTCCTGAGAGCGGTACCCATCCATCAAAGTAACTCCTTCCCAGGGCTCTGTATTAACCTCAAACTTCCAGACAAATGAGGCTGGCGTCTTCTATCTCTTGGCTCAAGATGTCAGCCATTTTGCCCACTTCCAAGTCTCACTGTCGACTTTCTTCTTACCGCAGCCTAGGGCACTGCTCATCTTCAAGCACTGTTCTTCCCCATACGAAAGTCGTCTTTTTCTTTTCTAATTATTCAGCATCTTGTCTACCTTCCTTCCTGGTGCTTCTTGATTTTCCCTTCTTGTCCCCGTGGTTAATTTACTACATGGTGTCCAGATTAGAACACGGGGATGGAGCAGGAATGACGTCGAGTTTTCTTCCCATCTTCCTAGACCCAGGCACAGACCTGGAACTCAGAGGTGGTCAGAAATGCAGAAGCCACTAAAACTAGCAGGTCAGGCAAAGGGGAGAGACTTAAGAATATGGTCACTGCTAGCATCTCTCTCTCATGACTTTTTTTTAAATGACCCCAACTTTCTAAGCTTCACATTCATTACTGAATTCCCAAGTGAATAACATTTTACTGATTGTCCATTGCTTACAGCAGTGCAAGATAAAGTTTAAATTTATTAGTTCTCAGCAATTTCTCTCTCTCTCTCTCTCACACACACACACACACACACTCACACACACACACACACACACACACACGGGGGTGGGAGGGAGGGAGAGAGAGAGAGAACTCTATTTGTATTTTCTTAGGAAACAAGAAAGTAATTGTCTTAAGGCCATTTACACAAACTAGCACAGGCTGTACCAAGGCCAAAAGACGAAGTTTTGAGTTCAAACGAGACCCTTTTATCTCCTGATGCTGGAAGGAGCCTTGATATATGCTGCAGCCTTGACTTGCCCTGCAGTTCCAAAACCCATAATAATAAATCACATTAGCAAGTAAACACGCCCTCTGCAGTTTCCAGAGTGCCTTTGTTTGCTTGTTTCTCACTCCATCTCCACGTTCCCTCCCTCTCTCCACCTCCTCTCCTCTCCGTCCCCCCCCCATCTCGTTTTGTCTACAGATGCTTTTGAAGCCATTTCAGACACCATGCCTTATCAAAGCTTCAGGAAAACCCTGTGAAGTACTTTGGGTAGATGATGTTACAGTCATAGAAAATTATGTTTTGGCTATGGCACTAAATTGACTTTCAATTAAAAAGTTTATTGTGAAAAAAATTCCAACCCATCTTTGTTTATGTTTTTACTAGTTGTGTGACTTGTGACTTAATCTGTCGGAGACTAGTCCTTTGCCTGTTCATTAACAGCAGAATTTGTGTAAGGGTTAGCCAAGATGATTCATATCAAACCCTTATGAAATTGTCGCTTGGTGCTTTCTTAACAAAGGGGTGGCCTGCCCCAGAAACACCCCTTTCTTCCCTGGATGCCTTTTGCTCACACTGACAGCCAAAGCTTGCAGTTCTATGAATTTGGGCTTGATGATGTCACTGATGATATCACTTGGTACAAATTGGGGGAATTGTACCAAGACCTCAATGGCCCCTGTGCCTGGAATTGTTTTTGTTTTTGCTTTCTTCCTCAAAACGCTGCCAAGCAGAAGTTCAGAGACAACTCAGAGAACTGAACCTCTGGTGCCACTTTCAACATCCATGTGGCTTTGGCAATAGTATCAGGTTTCTCCCTTGGTTCTTCACTACCTTGCTTTTTCGAGACAAGGCCTATCACTGAATTTAGAGCTCACCGTTGGCTAGATTGACTGTCCATCAAGCCACAGAGATCCTCCAATTTCAGCCTCCTAGACCTAGGATTACAGGTGCCTGCTACCACTCCTGGCTCTCTCTCTGTCTCTCTCTCTAATGGGTGCTGGGAGTTCAAAGTCAGCCCTCATGCTTGCACAGGGCAAGCACTTTCCTGATAGAGTTATCACCCCAGCCCCCTTTGAGTTGTCTATCAGTACCTGTGCCCTAGGTCCACTCCTGAGATGAGGAGTCAGAAGGGTTCTTCTGCATCTCCTGGACACCATGACTTCCTTAAGGACACTGTGTTTCTCACCTGGAAGTTATCCTTACTCCAGCTCACCACACTTTTTTTTTTCATTAAGACCATATATATTGAATAACATTCAACTTCTAACGTTCCATTCTGGTTTTCTTTAAAAAAAAAAAAAATCAAGCCATGGGGTGGGGCTGATATGATTTCAAATACTGTTGTTTGAGGGGAAATCTCTAATTTCTTTACCATTAATTTTTTTGTGTGTGTTGGAATGTCTAAGCCTGCCAGCAACAGGCGGCAGGGAAACGCCAATAGGAAGAACACAGGTGTTTTTAGTTCCCTAGCAGAATCCTAGCAAAGATCACCATTCCTACCTATGTCACACAAGCGAGTACTCTAGAACTACAGCCTTGATGGGGGGAGATGAGCGTGAACAATGCTGTTCACTTTCCCTGGATAAAGCTAAACTATAAACTATACATATATATACATAAACTTAAGATTGAACCTATTTTTGACCACTTAGGTTATCAAAGCCATTGTTTGAATAATGTCTTAGTTAGTTAGGGTCCTATTGCTTAAATGAAACACCATGACCAAAAGCAAGTTGGGGAGGAAAGGGCTTATTTGGCTTACACTTCCATATCACTGTTCATCAGTGAAGGAGGCCAGGACAGGAACTCAAACATGGCAGGAACCTGGAGGCAGAAGCTTACTAGCTTGCTCCTCGTGGCTTGTTCAGCTTGTTTGCTTACAGAACCCAGGACCACCAGCCCAGAGTTGGCGCCACCCACAATGGAAGAGCCCTTCCCTCATCAATTACTAGTAAAGAAAATGTCCTACAGCCTGATCTTATGGAGGCATTTTCTCAATTGAGGTTCCCTCCTTTCAGATAACTCGAGCTTGTATCGAGTTGACATAAAACTAGCCAGCACAAACACTATCAATGTCGAGTTTATCTTCCCATATGCTAATGAGCTAACATGGGTTTTCTTCTGTGCAATTTGAATGTGTGTGTGTGTATGTGTGTGTGTGTGTCTGCACAATTGACCCTCTGTGTGCTTGGGTTCTATACCTGCACATGAAACCAACCATGGATCAAACATACTTCAGAAAAGACTCTCTGCTAAACATGTAAGTTGTTTCTTGTCATAATTCCCTAACGAAACAGTGTAATAGCCACTTACATATTTATAGTATCATCACTATAAGGAATAATCTAGAGATGATTCAAAGCAGATGATTAAATGCAAACAACTCTTTTTTTAAACATAAGAGTTTCGAATATCCACAGATTTCACATGCTTAGGGAACCTTGAAAATAATCCTCCCACAAATACTGAGGCTATGAGTGTGTGTATCGTATATACAGCATACACACATAAAAATCCGAGCAGTATAACTTTATGTCAACGGTGGCTCATATGTCTGTTGATTGTTAAGAATGAAACTTCCCAAATGATTAGGTGCTGCCATCAAAACTTACTATTGCTCCCTTGCAATAATATACGGATCTTCAGTAAAATGAGGACTGAGCAATCCTTGCCTCCCCACTGCCATGCACACTGTCCTCTTGTGCAGATTGGAAGGCACGGTCTGATGGAGAAATTAAAAACATGTGCTTTTCAGCTAGATGTTGATGGCTCCACAAATAAGCTGTGTGGGTAAAGCTACCTTCTGACCGCTGCTTGCTGAGAAGTAATAAAGGCAATGTCTTTGCACCCAGCACTGTGTGTAGAGGCTGGTTTTGTTCAGGTAGGCTTCTGGACTCAGAAGAGTCAGGGTTGCCCGGCTCTCCATAGAGTCGATCTCACATCCAACGCAGTAGCAGTGACTGCAACCACACAAGGTTGCAGGGGACAGCCTCCTGGTGAGGGGGTTCCATTTCCTTGTGTCTCTAACCTTCAGGACAGTACTTTTAAAGAGACTGAATCATGTACATTTTAAAAAGCAGTTATACTTACTATTTTCTAGAACACAAATGTAAGTCATAATTTAGAACTTTGTTGCTCAGTATGACTGCCTCCATATTTGAAGTGTGGCCACTCATAATCCAGATGTGCTGTTAGTGCGATACTCATGTAGAATTTTGGCAACTTGGAGATAAAATCGCAAAGTGTTTTATTAAAGATGTTTTTCCCCTATTCACATGGAAATGATATTTGGGGTATGTTGAATTTAATACTGTATTAATTTTCTTTTTGCCAGGTCTGAGAATGATATATGTGATTTGTGCTGTATTTCTACTGGACAAATGATCACATTTATATATTATGATATTGCAGCAATACAGGGGTACTTAACATGCCATCTCGACAATGGTTTACTCTTCTACATGGAGCTCATGTTTACGAAAGAAGGAAAGTGTGGCACTGTCCAGAAGATTCCACTATTTTCTCGGGCACAGATGGGTACTGTGGAATATTTTTAGGTGTGTTACTTTGGTTTACTCTGGGGAACATTTGTTTAATGATGTAAAGATGTGTTGCTTTTGTTTATGCTGCATTTGCTTAACTCTGCAAAGCTGTGTTGCTTTGTCTGACTAAAACACCTGATGGCTTCATAAAGCGCTGAACGGCCAGTAGCAAGGCAGGAGAAAGGATAGGTGTGGGGCTGGCAGGCAGAGAGCATAAATAGGAGGGAAAATCTGGGAGAGAGGACACTAGAAGCCAGTCACCCAGCCAGCCATGGGGTAAGAGTAAGAGATACAGAAGCAAGAAAAGGAAAAAACTCAGAGGAAAAATGTAGGAGGGATAATTTAAGAAACGTTGGCTATAAACAAGCCACGCTAAGGCCTGGCATTTATATGTAAGAATACGCCTTTGTGTGAGTGATTTATCTGGGAGCTGGATGGCAGCTCCCAGAAGAGTGATCGAGTAAAGAGGAAGAAGTAAAAGTAAAACCCAGCCACTACAGATGGGCTGGCATTGCGTCGGTCCCAATTGGCCTGTGTCTTCCGTGCCCCCCAGTCTTTGTCTGCCTGGAACACACTGGAAGAGCCATGCTGTTGTCTGGCATTCCTTACCCACCTCCAGGCATCCTCCCTTCTCCAGGGTTTCCATATTTCCACCAGTTCCTCCCAGTGATTGGATGTTTGTGCTCGGTGGGTTATGCTGTGGATGTCTAGCCTTCACGCCTTCCTTATACGTTGATTACTGTAACTTTTACTCTGTTTACCTAAACCAAGAACTGCTGTTACATGTACCTGATGACATCTGATAGCAATATTGGGACCATCCTTCATGTTTATATGCAGTTATGTAATGTTCCTGCCCAGAATCTTGACATCTTTAAGTTGATTTATTTTATTTAGTTAAGCAAATATTAGGCTTTATAATTTGACCCAACCTGAGACTGTTTGAATAGATGATTACACTTGTCAGGGTTCAACAAAGGGACAGAACCAAGTGAATGTTTGACGGGATTGTAGCTTGTTTACATGCTTTTGATAAAGCAGATACATTTATCATTTGTTTTACTAATTTTCTTTCTGGTGCATTTTCTTACACCAAGAGAGTCAGGTTTTCCAATGTGGGTCTCTGTCTCTGTCTCTTGTCTCCTTTCATCGCCTGATGAAGGTTAATATTCAGGAGGAAGCCTATATGTTTTTCTTTGGGTTCTCCTTCTTATTTAGCTTCTCTAAGAACCCGAATTATAGGCTCAATGTCCTTTATTTATGGCTAGAAACCAAATATGAGTGAGTACATCCCATGTTCCTCTTTTTGGGTCTGGCTTACCTCACTCAGGATAGTGTTTTCTATTTCCATCC
>NW_026067972.1:2165887-2191971 GCF_014885135.2 Alexandromys fortis
GGCGGGGAGGAGGCAGAAATCTTTAATAAAGAAAAAAGAAAGAAAGAAAGAAAGAAAGAAAGAAAGAAAGAAAGAAAGAAAGAAAGGAAGGAAGGAAGGAAGGAAGGAAGGAAGGAAGAAAGAAAGGAAGAAAGAAAGAAAAAGAGTCAGGTTTTGATAACATGGCTACTGCATAGATCAGCTCATGTCAACTGTGGTTTACCTGCTCAAGATCAAGCCCAACCCAATTCCAGCCTGGCTGGAAGAGGGGTCTGCTTTTGGCAATCGATGGCTGCTGAGGATGAGATAGTCAGGCTCCTTGGAGACCTGGCTGTTGGCTGCCCAAGCACCAGTGGATGTCCCTCACCTGCAGGAATAGAAGCAGTACTAACTGGACTCCAGGACTTATTCATAACAACAAAAAAGGATGTGGAACCAGGAGAGAGGCAGGGTGAGGGAGCTGGTGATGGACATTGTATGAATGTGTAAAATTTTCCAAAAATGAAGACAATGTTTTTATAGAGTGTCTTTCAGATGATCTACAATTTATTACCTTTTAGCTTATTATTTGGGGATATATATCCTACTTGGGTTTGAATATGTATGTATTTACATCCTATTTGTGTTTGAATATATACTACTTGCATTTGAAATATATGTATATATTATATCCTGTTTGTGTTTGAATATATATGTAAATGTATATCTTATTAGAGATCCTATGAGTCATTATTTTTATAATTACAAGTCATATTCTGAATTATTTTGTCTACATTTTACAAACATAGTAAATCCATACATTTGATGTCAAAAAGTTTCATACCCCTTAATTCATCTTTTATTTATGCCTTCAATTCTGCGGTCTCATTATGGATCTATTTCCATGTTTTGATCTGTGTTGTTATTATAGTTTTATACTATACACATGTCCTAAACGATAACTATAAATTAATTAGTGTTGTGGTTAAACGGCCACAAGGACTCTGAGTCAAGGAATTGGCTGACTTGGATGAAGAAGATACACTCGTGTCATTTAGATTATTACTTTTTAACCAGTATGATCTAACAGGTGAGAGAGAAAAGCAAACAGAAAATGGAAGTTCAAAAGGCCGGGTGATTTGTCTCTGCTTGCCTGAGTTGGAAGCAGCCTGTGACCTTTTCCTGACAGGACACTGAAGCAGAGGGTAAGTCTTGGAGAATGGCTGGTTTTGGTTAACAGGACCTCCTGGTTTGTTGATCAGCCATGGATGGGAGGCACGCATCTCTTGCCCCCTGAGAGGTGTGTGTGTGTGTGTGTGTGTACAGTCACAGGACTCTCCCGACTTTCTTCCTACTTTCTTTTTACTCTGTCTCACTGAACTCATGATAAGAAACACTGTATTATCTTTAAAAACACAAAATTAAAAGCCTTGGAATTCCCATCAATAAAACCCAGGGGGGGGGGAGTATTTCATTCTCCCTTTTGTTCTTCAGGCCACAAATATTAGCTTAGGTTTCCGACCCCCTAGAATAATTTCCTTATCTCTTGGAAGTCAACGGTATTTTCCTGAGATCCCTCACTGTGTCTTGGGTGGGGACCATTTGTAATGTCACCAGTGTTTTCATGTCTATTAGGAAAGGAAGCAGGGTTGGAAGATCAGCCTTCCCTTCTGTATAGTGAGTGGGCTGGCCTCTGTGAGCCTAGAAATTTCCCAGTGTTACCACAGAAATTGTCTACTTGTTTATTTCTTTCCCCTTGTAGAAGAGCTGGTTTTTAGTTCTGCCTGGTTCCTCTTTCCTTGCTGTTATTCCTGTTAGATTGGTGAGTTGCTGCTAATTAGTACTAATAGGAGTTCTAATTAGTTCCAATAGGAGATTTCACCTTCCGTAAACAACACCCAGGGGAAGACCAGCGGCCAGCAGAGGTAGACCATTGCCTTTGTCCTGGGCTGATAGACATTTTCCCTGTCTTCAGAAGAACATGGTACTGACCTCTCAGCTCAGCAGAGACCTGAAAGATGAAATACAAAGTCAAAAGCACCAGGGAGTGGGCCAGGGATAATCAGGAAGTGGGGAGGAGCAAGGGGGAGGAAGCCAGGCGTAGGCAGTTTTGCCTTGCAGATTATGCATGGACCTTTGAGAGCAAGAGGTGATTTTTCTGCGCGTACACGACCATATCCAGCTATCTGTGACAAAAACTGCCCCAGAGAATTGCAGTTGGTGTGAAATGTCACACTGGGAATTTCTGGAAGGAGAAGGCTCTGTTTTGAGAAGACCATCCATTTGTCCATTCAACAAATCTTCCTCCGGTACCCACAGTGTCCACTGTTAGACAGTTTAAGACCCTTGCCTAGGGAATAGCACTGCCTGCAGTAGGCAAGGTCTTCATCCATCATCTAATTAAGACAGTCCCCTACACATATGCCCACAGGTCAACCTAACGTAGACAATCCCTCACTGAAACTTTCTTCAGATGAGTCAGGTTATGTCGAGCTAATAACCATCACAGCAGAATTGTTTGTGGATGCGTTTTTCTTGGGATATAGTTTGCTCTCAGGACATAGCATTTAGAGGTGTATGGTACATGTATCTCCTAATGGATGGAAGTGACTTCCAGGGTCCTGCTAGGTCCCATAGAAGCCAGAATTCTAACACAATAATTAAGAGATTAATAAAACCTCTCAATCTGATCATATCCAATCCCAAGTAACGGCTTCTGATTATGTTAGGGCAAAGTCTAAAAGTCCTAATAAGGCCTGCAGAGACCATAAGTGAATTGTCCTTCCTAAATCTCCAGGGCCATCTGTCCATGCCATTCTTACTCTAAGCTTTCTGATCTTCCTGATTTTCTGGTCCTCAAATGGACTGGCCCCTTCTTGACCAGAGTCTTTGTTACTGCTATCTCCTCAGCTTATCCCCATCTCCCTGTGTGACTAGATTACTTCTTTAGATTTAGTGCCAATGTCTTCAGGACAGCTTTTCTTGATCCTCGGGGATAAGTGGCACCCCTGTCACAGTACCCCAGGCGGGAGCTAGAGAGACCCTGAGTACATGTCTAAAGAGCAGATGAAGTCCTTAGTGAATATGTATTATCTGACATAGGATGGCCATGTTAAGGAGCAAAGCCTTAGACCCAGGGGAAATTGGCAAAGCCTTCTCCACATGGGTCAGATCCAGAATTAGCAGTGCCAGTGTGGTCCAAGTGTGAATGCTGACGGTGTGTGCAAGTACTAGTTGCTCACTGACGACTGGTCAGCGTGTGTGAAAACTAGCAACAGCAGCTTTGTCCTTCCCAGGTTTGCCTATAGAGACCTCAACCCTACCCCCATGCTCTATATAATAAACATCTTTTGGTTGCATAGGTGGTGGGACTTCATCATAGCTCACAGTCCACTGACCCAGCCTTTTCTCCCTTCCCTCACCACCCCCAATTGGGTAAAAAAAAGGCTCAGCCATTCAGAGCACAGCAACCCATTTTTATGTTTATTTTTTGCCACATAGCACTCTCACACTATGGTTTGGGTGTCTATATGTTTGACATATGACTCTCTCACTTAACGATCCTGAGGACATGGCCTATGTCTACCCAGCAGAGTGCCTTACTCCTGGTGCTTTCCTTGGTACCATGAACACAGCAGGTGCTCAGACACTATTTGTTAGAGGATGCGAATGAGCCACTGGGAGACCAGGGTTCTAACTACCACTTCAGGGTTGGGAAGAAAGAGATGAAATGAGCAAGTGGGAGGTGAGCGATGTCGTGGTCCTGTGAGGGAGGCTTGCGTCTAGATGCAGTGGTCCTAGGATGGAGGCTTGCTTCTGGATGCTGTGGTCCTGTGATGGAGGCTTGCTTCTACTGATGCCTGCAGAGTTCCTCGGAAAGAATGGAGCAGAACTACAGTGCTGAGGCAGGGGAAACCCGGCTAGGGATCCAGCCCCTTTCCAAGAATAGATTTTTGTAGATTGGTTTCAGAACAACAAAGTCTATCCCCAAGAAAGAGAAACTTACTTCTCAGTATAGTGGAGATCCTAGTGTTTTGCACACAGGGGAAAGGGGAACTCGGAGATCTCTAGTTTCCACAGACCTGAGACCTGAAACCCAGAAGGAAAGCAGCTTACCCTGATGCTCTCAGCTTGGCTGACAACCAGATCTCAGGGCCTCCAGACCAATCTCACTTCACTGTGGCACACTGCCCTTTGGTGATGACACACTGCCCTTTGGTGTGGGGCCACCGTTGGGGGGGGGGGGTGAACCAAAATCATTAGAAAATGAATGTTTCCTGAAATATCACCTGCAATTTATTGCACTCAGAATCTCACACTGATAAATAACCTCTCTCTCATTAACATGCAGGCGCCCTGCAATTAGCACTCTCATTTGCACTGTGTAAACAGCTCCTCACTGCGCCTTTTACCTCTTTGTTCAAACAAAGATTTCTGTTAGCAAAGCAACAAGGAGGAAATCAGTAGCAGGTGAGAGCTTATTTTTAATTATATTGAGATTGACTGTTGTTCTCCAAATCTTCTCTAATTCCCCCAAGATATTTATTTGCAGACCCGCGTTTCCAATCTCTGAAAGCAGCAGCCATTTCGGAGCTTTATTTACTAAATGAAAACACAACAGGCAGCAGCAGTTTCCTGGCGCGGCGCCAAGGGAGGCAGCATGGGGTGGGGGCTGGGGGGGGCGGTGATGATGCCGGGTGGATCCAGCTCTGCCCTGAGAAGCCAGGCAATCACGGGGAAGTGCTGAGCGTCGAAGGTGCTGAAGGGCAAGCCTTCTGCCAGGTGACGGGGCTCAGTGTCCTCACCGCAAAGCCCGCTCGGAAACAACTTTTCAACTCGGAAACAACTTTTCAGCTCCTGCTACCTGGAGCCAAACCGATTTCATGTCCTCACCGAAAGCATCCTCGCTGGTTGCCAAGGATGAGAAATGGTGTCTGTCATGGATGAAGAGACTGGCTTATGGCATTGAATGGCCAGAATAGTTAAATCTAGTCGACGTCCAGAATCTCTTTGGAAACCCTTGCCACCGGACACCCAAACACAAAACCTCTGCGCCTGTTACTGTTTTCCACTCTGAAATTTCTCTTCCCTGAATTGACGTCATCTCTCCAGAATTTTTGACAAGTTGGGGGATTCCATTCTGGAAAAAAAAAAATAAGATTCCCTTTCTACTTGACAACATTATGTGATTATAAACCGCTAGAGATAAGTCCGTGTCTCCCAAGCCTGCTCCAGTTTATGCCGGCCAAGTTCCTTTATCGTTGGTGGGATGTGGTTTCCAGAGCTCTCGTTCCTCCGGTTGTCCTCTACTTTCAGATACTATGCCGGTCTGAAAGCCCCTTGATAGTGAGCTGTCAAGAAGTGGGCACAGCACTCACAGATTCTCCCAACGCCACCTGTTTCCTGGCTGAGGACCTCCCTGCCCACTGCTCTTGAGTAGTTAGTTGACTCAGTTACATGCAAAAACAGACTCCTTCTTAAAATCCACCCATTTTCTATAGGAACAGAAAAGCCCTCCTGCTGAGGAACCTGGCTGTCACATGCAAAGCCATTTTGTTTATTGTCTTTGAGCTCTTTCCATTAGTTGTTAAATAATTTGCATTTTATAAAACGTTTCATCTTTCATAAAGCATTTTTGTAATAACCACAAGAGAAAGGCAAGGTTGCAGGCTTTAACCCCATCTCAAAAGTGAAGAACTAGCCTTCCAGAGGTAATGACACCCATTGGCCTCCAGATGTAGGCTTCCAGCTCTGTTTCTGATGGAAGGGCCAGCCCTGTGTTTACCGCACAGCTGGTCTGTTTAAGGGATTCGTAGGAGGGAGAGAGGAGGGCAGATAAACAATTTCTGGGTCAATGGATCAAGGCTTTAAGTTCTCAAGTTCAGCATCGCTTACTTCCTGGCCCCTCATCTTCCGTCATTTGTCCAAAGAGTCAGGCTGATAGGACTCTCTCGTGGCTGTAAAGCTGTAGGATGAAATATTCCCCTCCTTTCATAAGCTGACCAGAGAAAGAGGCACTCGTCTCCAGTGTAAGATAGAGCTTGAATCTGAATTGTTTACACCGATTTTTATCCTAGGCTTAATGCCTTCTTTAACTTCTGCCTTCGTTATATAAGTCATAAAAAAATGCTTAAGGAAAGTAGCCAATAATTGAAAGTGAAAGAAACCATTTTACCTAGAAATCTAAACCAGGAAAAGTTACTACCAGTTTTCAGTTATTTTGCGTGCAAGGCAAGAATTGAAAGACGGTCTCACTCTCCTTTTCCTATCAAAGGAAGCCCTTCCTGAGAAGTTGCTGGCAGAACTGGGATCTCTCTCTGCTGTCATTGGGTAAACACTCTGAACAACACAATGACCAAGGAACCAGCCACCACCTGAGGGGGGGGGAGTCCATTTAAGGGGTCCGGGGTGTGTTCTGAGAATCTAGGCTTTAGAATGTTTTCCAGACCAGTGAGCTGCCACTTTAGAAAAAGCTCTGGGGATGGCTATTGGAAAGGCAAGTGGTTTGACTCCGCCCCAGAGGTCCGTGTGTTGACATCCTTGGTCTTCCTGGGACATTGGACAGTGTGGTAACTGGGTAGCTCTCCTGCTCCTTTCATAAGGTGGGATACAGCTGTGACAGTGATGGGGATGCTTCCACCTGACACTTAGGAGGTAAAATTTTCATCTCGCCAAGCCAGAGAATCAACTCTCTCTTCTTCACCAGCGAGTCGGATCTAGAGGTATAAGCCATGCCTGCCTTACTGGGGTCCAGTTTGGCTCGTAAGCAGTTGTCTGTGGCCTTTGCAGCCTGCAAGGCTGATGCCACCAGGCGAAAGAGAAGTTGCTTTGCTTGGGGAGGATTTAGAAGAGAGTCCTGTCAATCAAGCATCTGCAGAAGAGGCTGAACATGGCTCTTGCAATGTCCTGGCCTGAGCAATGTTGCAGTTGTGCAAAAATTCTGCACAATTCAATGCACCTCTGCATAACTCGACAAATGCACTCAATGCACCTCCCCATAACTCAACAAATGAATGCACCTGCTCAAGTTTTTTTTAATATCCTACATCTGAATGCTGAAGAGTGTCTGCACATTAGAATTAATGTCAGTCTGAGACGTGATAAATACGATTTTAATGTTTCTTCTGAGAAGCTCCACTGGGGTACCATTTTATTGTCTACTGTCTCAAAGGCTTAAATCTCTTTTCGCTGCCTTCAGTTCATACGATGAAAACATGTGAAATCACTGGGATTTATATAGGCAGATTTGGCAGCTCCTTATTTTTTTTTTAACTTGGACTGTCAGATATAAATCAACGTTACGGCACTCTTTCCAAGAATGTGTTAGAACGCGCATGTGTTGGGGGAGACAACGTAGTATTTCTATTATAATTTTGTTTGTTAGGTGTGATTTGAATTGTTTGGTTTTGTTTTCTAACATTCACAATTTGTGGTTATTTAGCTAGTTCTCCTCGGCTGCCCTTACTCTTGGCTGTCAGATTCTATTTTTGCTTCCTGCCTTTATCCCAGCCCAGCCCTCCCACCCATCTTTCAAAACCTAATTTTGGTACTACTTTCTCTGAAAAGTTTTTTTTTTTTCCTGATAGCTCTGTACCCACCTTTCTTTAGACTTTCTTAAAAATTTATTGCTAGGATCATAATAATGAACATTTATTGTACACTTTATAGTTATTAGTTCTCTGTACCAGTTAATCTATTGCGGCGTGAGTTGTTCCGTTAGCTAACTGTGTCTTGTTTTCCCAGTTCGAGTGCAGTCATCATGGCAGAGTTCATATTTTGCACATCTTCATTTTTTTAAATATGATTTTATTCCTGATGGCCATGCACCTAGGTCCAGACACGGGTGAACGGTCAAGGCATGGACGCACATTCTTCTGTCGTCAGCACTCTCGATAAAGACCTCTGCTTGCAAACTCTCTTAAGGTGCAGCAAGTATCCTTTGATTGCATACTCTGCAAAGACAACAGTCTCGTATGTCTTATTCATTGCTGCAGCTCCACACTTCAGTCAGTTTCCGAATTAAACCGTCCAACATTTCTTTTGACTAAATCCAATCCCGTGAGCTTGAGCTGTAGAGATGGAAAGGCCGTCATTTCTGTCACCCGAGAAGCTTCTGAATTTGCGATGATCTGGGACCTAATCTTCCGTCCCCTCCCCCCCCCCACCCGCAGAGCCCATTCCTCCTCCCTGGCACCTTCCAACGTGAAAGCAACAAAAGAGGCCAGAGGGGAGACTCTGGTTCCGTGACATCACAGGGACACCATCTCCTTCCTGGAGGAGAGCCCTAATAAAGCCTTTCATATTCACCGTGTTTCTAACCATCCAAATGTGCTGGGACCCCAGGGGATTGAAAGCCTTTCAATGTTCTCCTAGCACCCAGAGTCCAATGTGAAAAATTCCAACTCCTGTGCTTCTCACTTACCGGACAAAGGGAGGTTCGCTCTTGTGAGTGTTCTGGGGGCAACCGCCCCGAGCTGGGAAGCTAGTTGGGTGTATGTGTGTTGGAGGGGGTGGGGTAAACTGCTTGTTGTGCAAGTGTGAAGCCCTGAGCTTGAATTCCAGAACCCACGTAAAACTGGGTGGGGCAGCACCCACCTGTGCTCCTATATAACAAGAGAGACTGGAGAATTCCCGGGAGCTCCTGGGCCAAGTAGCCTACTTTATACAGCGTTAACTAACAAAGAGTGGCTGTCTCAAAGAGGGTGACAGGTGAGGATTGACACCCAAAGGTGTCCTCTGACTTCTACCTGTGCACCCATGCCTCTGCCCCACACAGATACACACAGAAAAAAAAAAACATTGGGCTGGGGGAGGAATGTCCTAAATATGGAAGAACGCTTCTAAAACAATAAGAGCAGAGAGGAGTCACCATGGCAACATCTTGCCCTTCAACTTTCATGGCGTGGGGGTGGGGGAGCTATGGTGGGAAAAGCAGGAACAAGCAGAGTCTAAAATTGTCCACTATGAAGTTTTGACAGTTGATTTATTACAAGGAAATGTGGGGCTATCCCTTCAGCCACCGCTCAACCACTCTGGCTTCTCTTCTGCCCTGCACATTCCCCACCCAGGCAGAAGGAGCACTTCTGGGGAACTGTGAAGGCCTTGCGGCCTCCTCTGCTCACGTACTTCCTTATGCTTTCTACCAAACAAGACTTGATCGGTTCAATGGCGCAGCGCTCCTTCAATATGGGGGCCAAGCCTTGGATGGCTGTGCAGTATGGGTTCAGCTCCTGTAAGAACCTCCCCGGGGCCCTGATGATAAGGACAGCTGGAATGATTTTAATCCAAGTGTATCCAGAGGGGATCAGCCATAGGAACGGGTGGGGGTAGCGTCCCTTGAAAGGAGTTTGGCAAATGTTTGTGGCTTCTCGGGTTGTCTTTTTATGCATTCAGCCCAAGATCTACTAGAGGTTTGGGAGCAAAGAGAGAGTGGCAGGCTGTGGGAGGAACAGAGAGGAGGCCAGGGACAGCTTCTTGGAACAGATAAGGGGTTTACTTTGAGAAGGAATGGGGTTTAGGCAAGTCAGCCAGAAACTGGAAGGGGATATTGTCTTTACTAGGAAGTAGCTACCCTTCACTGTTCCCTCCAGTTAATGATGGGCTACAGATGCTTCCATTCTAAGTCAAGGGCCCAGAGCAGAATGCTTAGAGCAGTGGTTCTCAACCTGTGGGTCTCGACCCCTTTGACAAGCTTCTATCTCAAAAGAAAAAAATACTTACATTACAATTCATAACCATAGGAAATTACAGTTATAAAGTAGCAACAATGTGATTTTGTGGTTGCGGTTGACCACCACGTGAAGAACCAAATTAAAGGGTCACAGCATTAGAAAGGTTGAGAGCCACTGGGTTAAAAGATTGCGTTTTAATGAGGATTCCCAGGGAGGATTTAATCCAGCTGATAGTGCTGACGAAAACCACCAGAGGATCCAAATCCCTGACCCATGAGATACTCTCAAAAGTCCTCCATACTCTCAAAAGCCACCATGGAGGAAGGCAGTCTAATTTCTTCCATAATTCTTAGGAAGGTGAGCTAAGAACTGAAGAAGGGAGGCTATGTAGAGTCAGATCTCAGCTCAGGAACACGGATCCCCTACAGTTTAACCTGTTCAAAGTTGGCCCAAAGTGCCGTACACTCCCCACTCCTAGAAATGTTAGAAAAGGGCTAGTAGACACCCACAAGTGACGCTGAGGGAGGAAAGTCTCTCACAAGTAGCAGTAGGAAAGATTAAAGTGTTCTCTTTTACCTATGGTTTCTTCTGCAAAAGCTTAACAATGGCATGCCGAGATATGGCAGCTCTTTCCCTCAGGAGTATCACTCCCCTTCAACATCGAAAGACTGGGCCAGGTACCTTCCGTGGTCTGCCGGGCTCTGGCACTCTGAGCTTTGGCTAACAACCCAGGTAGTTTGTCAGTCTGGTTTCTTGGAGCACGCCTAGGTGATGTGGCATGTTCTTTGACTCCCCTAATCTGTGTTCTTGGGGAGAAGAGAGAGAGAACATTCAATATTGCCTCCCATGACCTTGAGTGTAGAGATCAAAGGTCATGGAGCCTTTCTTGACCTGGAATCAAGAAGGGGAAAAAGTGAGTACCAGGGGCTGATGGAGAACAAAGGCTCTTATGTGTTTATTTAATTAAAAAAAAAGTTCTATGGGGAGGACAGCTCTAAAGTTGTGGCTATGAGACGGTCGCCCATGAATGACATACTGTACATGTTTTGGAATAATGATAAAGCTTTAACAGCTTCTAAGGGTCAGGTTGACTTATTAAACTCAGGTGGCTACTTAGCAAAGGTCTCTGCTAAAACTCAGGATGCTGGATAACCCTTACATCTTGAAGTTAGGCTGGCTTCCTCTTCAATCTGGCTTGGCTGGTGCATTGACAGGCCTCCAAAAGTTCTACGTTCAAACCCTTTTTCTCCAAACCACTGAGGGGTATGTCAGGTCACTTAGTCACTGGCTGCAGACTCTGAGCACTTTTCCTTTTCACCCGTGGAAGCAGTGGGGCAGCTTCCTATAGTTGGTTGAGGCCCCGTATAAATGACCTTCAACTCTAGATTCCTCTGTAGGTTCCTCAATGTGCACTGGACTCTCTCTGCATCTAGACAGTTGAATTCTTATGAGGATTAAATGAATCATTGCACGGTACTTGGGAAAGCACCCAGCATAGCGTATGCACTCGGTTGTCTATTACTGTCGTAGGGAAATTTTTTCAATGTCTGTAAAATAGCAAGGCCCACTTAGAGCATGGGGGCCGTGCTAAATTAAACAAAGTGATATGAGACCTAGGACAACCTCCGGCATCTGCTCATTCTCTCCGTTATCAATAGCCCAACCTAAGCTTCATTTGTCCCTTGAGAGTTTCTGTAGCCTGCTACTGATAGCATTGGTACAACACCAATCACTCTGTTATTACACATGTATATGTATTTAGTCTATATATAATATACATTGGCTGTGTATGAAGTATGTACATATGCATTCATATCTTGAGTGTACTATTTTTAAGTTGTGTGTGTGTGTGTGTGCCCAAGGAGGCCAGCAGTGGGCTTCTGATCCCCCGGGGCTAGAGTTACAGGCAGTTGTAAGTTTCCCAAAATGGGTATTTGGAGTTTGCAGGCATTTGCTAACTTTCACGATCATCTTAGGAACACACGGGTTTCAGTGTTCCCTTCTGGCTCCTGTTTGGGTTTGGTTCATACGACTGTGATAGTTGCTGGACACTTGTTAACCCTGACAGTGGTAGCTCACAGACATGTGTTAACTTTCCTGGTTATCCTAGAACACACAGACTTCACTGCTCTGGTTCTGTATTGTTTGTGTTTGAGTTTGTTGTTGCTGAAAAGAAGGTCCCATTCTACAGTAAGGGCTGGACTGGAATTCACTGTGTAGCCCAGGCTGGCCTCGAAGTCACTGCAATTCTCACAATTCAGTCTCCTGTGTCTTGGAACTTCAGGAGGAACCACCATGCCTGCTGATGCTCTTAAAACACTTTAGCTTCTTTATTCCTTTAAAGATGTATGCTGTAGGTGGACATGGTGTAGGATTTTCCCGTTGTCAGACTGACCTTTAATTGTTTCCAGAAAGTCTGGGCTGAAGTGGGAAGCTCCGTGAAGCGGGGCAGGGAGAAGAGAGCCTTCCTCTATTTTCAATAACAAATCAGCTGGGTCGCGACACCGAGAAAGGAACAGCCTTTCCTAGCATGTCTTTGTTGAAATTGAAGAAACGAAATGAACACTGACGGAGATGCGTGATGTCACTCTGTCATCTGCTGTCCCCAAATACCACTTCCTCATGGTGATGGCATGAGGAGCCAGCACAGAGAGGCAGCTCCATCCCTCACTGAGGGACTGTGGGCTCTCAGCTGTTCCCTTGGGAGAGAGTCACAGCAGTAACACCTGAGGCAATTGGACACCGTGTTAGGAACCCCAGAAGATACCGGCAGAAAGGCCTAATTAATGTAACACCCACCTCATTGCTGCTGCATACAGGAAGTTCAAATACACTATATAAATATATATGGTTGGGGTCATATTTGTGTTAGGGATTATTTGTTTATTTGAAACAGAGTCTTCCTATGTAACCCAGGCTGACTTTAAACTTTCTATGCATTCCAGGCTAGTCTAGAACTTGTGATCCTTCTGCTCCAGCCTCCAAGTACCAAGATTACATATATGCATGGCTCAACCTGGCTCCTAGATGCTGTGGAGAGTCAAGAGGCCATGCAGTGGGGATGGGGCTGCAAAGCTTTATTTGATTTAAGAGTATTTTCAGGAGCATTTATAATCTTGGGGGAAGACAGAATCTTTGATAAGCCAATGAAAATCTGTAAAATCTTAATTGTGGTGCACAATTAAGCCAGGGAAGAGTAAGCGAGGAATCATGGGACTAAGGGAGCAGGCCTCTTAGGTGGAGAGGATCGACACGTTTAATAAAACCAGAAGGTCCAAGTGTGCAGGGTCCGCTTTGCTGACTGCAGTATTTTTCACAGTAGTCAAGATATGGGACCAACCTATGGGTCATCTGCCCCTGGAGGACTGGGTAAAGACAGTGTGGCATATATACACAGTGAAGTACTACACAGCCTTTACAAAGTAGGGAGTCTTGTTATTTGCCATATCACCCACAAGCCTGGAGTCAATCATGTTAAGAGACTTAAGTTGGGCACAGAATAATATACGCCACATGATTTTATCTGTGGAATCTATAAAATGTTGAGCTCTCAGAAGCAGAATAAAACAGTTACCTGAGGCAAGCGTGAGGAGCCTGAGGAGATGTTGGTCAGAGGTGACCGCATTTCAGGTGGAGAGGAGCTAGGATCTGTGCACTGTGGGGGCCGCAGCTAGTTGGCTATGTCTTGAACACTGGCAAGAGTGTGGGTGTACAGTGTGCTCACAGAAAGAGACAGCATGGGAGGTGATAGGTATATTTATTAGCTCCTCTTAGTCATTCCGAAATGTATAATATGGCAAAATGCCGTAACGTGCACCACAAGTATCAACCTTTACCTGTCAGTCAAATTCTGTCATTGCTGTGTGCCGCACATCAAGCTGCGGACTACATACGCTTGCTTCTTCTGTTAAAAATGCCAGTGAGAACAAAACTACCTTTGACAGCTGTCGGCTCAGCTGAATTTTGGGCAGTTTGAATAACTCACCCATGTTCACTGGTAAGCCGCAGTCGAGATGAAGGGCAGACTCAAGGCCAAGTGGTTGCCAAAGGCTTGCCAGTTTCTTCTCCACCGGAGAAAGGGAGGGGGCAGCTTTAGAATGGAGCGTGGCTGTTTTCAATAGCTGACAGAAAGGGGAGCAGAAGGGACAGAAGGCTCTGCATCCTGAGGAAAGGACGGTGTGTCATGAAAACGCTTCCTGATGGTACATTCATGATGCATAGAGTCAGCCAGAGGAGCTCAGAAGTGGAGGGGACCAGGGAGAAAGTAGCCAGGGAACACAGAACCTTGGAGAAGTAGGAGGTATATGGTGAGTTGTTATTATTGTGTGTGTGTGTGTGTGTGTGTGTGTGTGTGTGTGTGTGTTGACACTGCCTGTGCTGGCCTTAAACTCGTTATGTATCTAAGGTGACTTTGAACCGTTGTGCCCCCTGACTCCACCTCCAGGGTGCTGGGATTATCGTGTGCCACTGTGCCTGGCTTGTTGCTTTTCTTTTTGAGCTCTATTGCCCTGTGGTGAATATGGTGACACCGGTAGATTCTACATTTCCACGTGATGGACCAATCTGAAGGTTACCCCCTCCACCTCCAGTGTTTCAGGTGGTGGGTGAGCTGGATTTAATCACTCCACAGTGTATCTGTCACTTTGTACCTCACAAATGCACGCAACTAATAACTTGTCTCCACATAATAAAAGCACCATCCTGCTAGAACTTTGCTTTCTCATTGGCCCCATCCATGGCATCCACTATTTCATGAGAAACAACAACAGTAAACACATGCGCTCTTTCTCTGAAACAGACCCTGGGCCAATCGTTAGGAGGTCCAGGTGCTTAAGATTAAAAAAAAAAAAACCAAAAAAAAAACAAAAACAAACAACAACCCCCTCCCCCCCCACACACAAACACAACGAAGCCACAGGAGCACAGATAATTCCTGTGAAATGTGTGAACCGTTCCCAGCTCCCCACTACCTGACATGGCATAGCTGTGTTCTGAGTCATGGTTACTGTGGTTAAAGGGGAATGATGAGCCTGGGGAAAATACTGATGTCTCAGGACTGGGGTTCCAAAGACCTGAGTACACCCCCAGTGTACTTCAGTGCTTCCTGATGCTGTGACTTAGGGCCAGTCCATCAATTCTCTGGACCCTAGTCTTTCTGTAAGGGTTCATCAGGAGTTCAGGTTTAGCTCATACAGTTTTGACCATCAAGACAGAGCCATTGAAGGGCTTTGCTAAATTCACTTAAATATTTGTTTATTATTTATCTTGTGTGTAGGTACCTTGTCTACATAGGTGTGTGTGTACAGCCTTGACATGCCTGCTGTCCTCGGAGACCAGAAGAGGCATCAGATCCTGTGGCTGGGGTTACAGATGGTTATGAACCATCATGTGGGAGCTGGGAATTGAACCTGGGACCTCTGGAAGTGCAGTCAGTTCTCTTAACCACTGAGCTATCTCTCCATTCCCAGTTCATTTTGTTTATATAGAGAATATCTCTTCTGACTTTTCAGCTGGTACAGAGCAAGGTTGCAGGGGAGTGGGGGAGAAAGAACAGGAGGGGGGAGTTGAGCCTGTTGTGTGTGTCTCAAGGCAGCATAACATAACCTGGTGGCCGGGTGACTGTGCCACGGAATCCCAGACCGGGACTGTGATTGGTCAGTCAGCTCTAAATAGTGAGGGTAAGCTCCGACTGGTAAATTCTCCACAACTGGCCTATGGATTTGTGTGAGCCTAATACAAGCATTTAGGTAGCTTGATGATCATTGCATCCCCTCCCTCCTGTGTTCATAATAAACCAACTGTGAATAAGCAAATTAGAACGCTTCTAGGAATCCCTGTGCTTTTGCACGGCAAGAAGAGCCTTAAGTTCAATTCCCACCTCTGACACTAACGCCCCGTGTCACTTTGGACAAGCACTAGCCTCTTCGTGGTGCCTGAACTTTCTGGGTGGTGGAATGAGGAAGTAGGATAAGATGCGCTTTCCTTTATCAGTTTTGATTGCATTTCTTACCACTGACCTCATACTTGGAAAGGCTCACTGTGGGCCTCACACAACGCTCGGCCTTGCCTGGGGAGTTTCATTTATCTGAGCTGTTCACCATTTCTGTTCACGGTGAACTGTACTGGGGCACCACCCTGAGATGAAGTGACTCCCAACTAAACGGGAGCAGCACACAGAGTGACCTCAGGGATTTCTGAATTGGTCACAAAAGGCTGAGGGGAAGCCGGTGGGTCCAAAGTGCCCAAAGTGCAAGCAAGAGGATATGGGTTTAGATGCACAGGGTCCCTTGGACAGCTCTGCAGTCTTGGCTGACCTGTCTCTGAGATGCATTCTCATTCTTGAAATGAAGATAATCCTAGAACAGAATCTGCCCTGGTTATCATGTAGGTCTTTCTCTAGGAATTCAATTAAACAATGCATTTAGATATCTGTCCAAAACTGTTCCACCTGATAGATACATAGCTAGTTATTCCTAACACTATGGGCTCCAGTTCCACGAGGTTTTGTACTGTTTGATTACAACCCACAGTCTTTCAGACTGAATTCCAATCTTCCCCCACCCCGTCCCACCCCAATCTCTGTCACCTGCTGATTCTCTGTGCTCACAATGATCCCTTCACTAATATGGGAAATAATATTAAACCAGACCAACTTAACCGTTTTTTAAGTGTGTGTTCCAGTGTCATCACCACTGCCTGGTTCCAAAATATTATTATTACCTCCAAAGGAAACCCCAGACTACCTCCTTTCAGTTCCACCATTGGCAACACCAGCTGTTTCTGTTTCTGGATTTACCTGTCTTAGACATTGCATATAAATGAAATCCTACAAGGTGTGGCCTTTTGTATGTGGCTTCTTTCCCTTAACATAATGTTTATAAACTTCATGTATCCATGCTGCAGTCTGTTTCAGAGCTTCATTTTTTATAGCTAAATAATATTCCACTGTATGTACATGCTGTGGGACAATAGTCTTTTATCCTGTCACTTGTATTATTTTTAATAAAATGCAGATCGGCCAGTAGCAGGAAGTATAGGAGGGGCAATGGCAACCAGGCCGGAAGTAGAGGTGGGGCAACGAGAATACTGGGAAGAGAGAAGCTAAGTCTCCAGTTGTGACCCAGCCGCAGAGGAAGCAAGAAGTGACTGCCTCACCAAAAAAGGTACCAAGCCACGTGGCCAACATAGACAAGAATTATGAGCTAATATAAGTTATAAGAATTAGTTAATAAGAAGAGCCTGAGATACTGGGCCAACCAATTTATAATTGATTTAGACCTCTGTGTGATTCTTTGGGACTGAATGACTGCAGTATCAGGTGGGACAGAACACTTCACTCAACACGTATATACCACAAAGCAGTTTTTAACCCTAGTGAACTGTTACTTTGAGATTCTAATGACTCTTGTCCTGCACAATTAATATCATTTCAGGATGTTAACGAATATCCCCAGTCTTCTTGATCAAATAAGACATCTCTAAACTGGAGACATCTCGTTTCCCCCAAACAACCCACGTCAACTTCTATGTCTAAACATCTACTTCTGCTCACCTTCTTCCCCATAGGATACATGTGTTTCTGTGCAGCCCCTTGGTTTGTCTTGGTCTAAAAACCTGAGGCCAGGTAATTTGCAAACAACAGAAATATATCATTTGACTTAGGTCAGGAAAATCTTAGATTAAGGAGCCAATGGGTTTGATTCCACCCAGAAGGTGGATTCTTGCTGCATCCTCGCACTGTAGAAGGCAAATGTGCTCCCTCCCTACTCCTGAGGGCACAGCCATTCCTCAAGACTTGGCCATTCCCGAGGGCTCAGCCATTGTGACCCAACCGCGCCCTATTGCACTGAGACTTAGGTTTCAGCATGGGAATTTGGAGAGGACACAAACATCCACACAGTAACATCTTGCCTACTGTGTACACACAGGGAACAAGTCTTCCGAGACCCTTATTAGGTCTAGCAGGATAGCTTATGTTTAGGGACTTTTAAAAATATGTCAGATAAACTAAAATTTTTACCTTTCAGAGCAAATTAGTAATAGAAGGCCTTCTTTGAGTGAATCACATTCTGGAGAAATCTGGCATCGAGGTGTAATTAACATTCTGGTTGCCCCCAGTTTCTATGGAGATGAATCCAGTCCCTTGGGGGAAGCACTGATGGATATGTAATCTTGAAGATAAGTAACTGACAGGTTAAAAAATTTCCTTTCTCATTCTGGATTAATTATTCATCAAACACTGTGAATATCTGTTTAGAAATTGGACCAAATAGATGAGTCTTCCGTGGTCCACTTTTTATAATCAGATTCTTCTAAGGATGCTGAGCATCTGAGGAAGGGGACTATTTGGTCTAACTTAGTGGCGTTAGTGGCATGTGTTCGTGTAAGGTCACAGTAGAAGGGATAGAGACTGGACACCTCAGAGGCTGCAGGAACAAAAAAACACAGACTGTGTCACACTTCCCAGTCACCAGCATTCTCTCATATTCTAGAACATGAGTTTAGTAAGACTTTACCTGCCTTTCTCCCTATGGTATCCCCAACCCTGTAACAGAGTGTAAACAATAAGCAAATCTTCTAAGAATAAATCAATGAAGTTCAGGTCTGGCGATGGCAGAGACCATCAGAATGAACTTCAGAAGGGTCACCTGGGTGATCCAAGCTGGATCTTTCAGAGATTGCTGATCTCACCCTCATGCACAGCTGAAAGAGTTCACACAGCCAGTCAAGGAAGGTGGGCTGTTGGAACAGGAACCCAAGCACACTCCCTGGTAGATACGTCTTGGCAGCATTTAAAAGATTCACCTTTGCAGACACTGCCTGCTGTGGGACAATGGCCTTGTATTGTTTTAATAAAATGCTGATTGGTCAGTAGTTAGGAGGAAGTAGAGGTGGGGCTACAAGAGCAGGAGAATTCTGGGAAGAGGAAAGACTCAGTCTATAGTCGTCATCCAGACACAGAGGAAGCACAATGAGACCACCTGGCTAATAAAAGGTACCAAGCCACGTGGCTAACAAGTACAAGAATTATGGGCTAATACAAGTTATAAGAGTTAATAAGAAGCCTGAGCTAATAGGCCAACCAGTTTATAATTAATACAGACCTATGTGTGTTTCTTTGGGAATGAAAGGCTGCAGGACCAGGTAGGACAGAAACCTCTGTCAATAACTGCCTTCCCCCCTCCCAGCTTGCTTTGTTCATGTGTGGTGTACATGTGTGTATGTATACACATTCATGTGTGTGTGGGCTCAGACATATATGTGTGTGTCCATGACCATATGTGTCAAGGACTGAGACTGAATCTGGGAATCTCCTCAGATTAATCTTCTACTTTATTCATTGAAGAGGAATCTCTCTGTTAAACTTGGAGTTTTGCTGATATTACTGGCCATCTTGCTCTGGGGTTCCCTGTCTTTGCCTTTTGAAGTTGGAATTATAAGTGAGTGGCTATACCATACTTCAACTGCTGAACTACCCCTCAGCCTTTTCAAAGTGGTGTTTTGTTGGTTTATTTGTCTTTTCTGAATCTAGAACTATACTTTGCCTGAAGTGTACACAAGAGACATGGTCAGTAAAGAATTACTGGTGCTCAAAAGTCAGGCTGTAAAATGACACCCAATACACTGTAAGTTCTCCAAGATTTAACTTACTAAAAAGTGTCAGTTTTCTGAAGATATGTTTTTCCTGTGGCCAATTTGCCAACAGCATGCTTTCTAGAGTCAACTGAAAGAGTCAGTGGTCACTGGTGTCTTAGAGGATGGTTCAGGGGTCTTTGAAGAGTTTCCCAACAGTGTCCTTTTTTTAGGGTTTGCCTTTGCATCAGCACCATTTCTCCAGAGTAGGCGAGTTGGCCAGGGCTTGGATCCAAGACTTTGGACAATGAAAATACCACCTCTACATAGTTCAATCAGATATTATTTGTGCCATAAATGCCAAGAATACATACACACAAACATACATACATACAAATGTACATACATACATACATATGTCTCATGTCTCATGATTGACACACTTAAAACTCAGTTTAAAACATAGATACTGGCCCATTGGCTCAAACAAAGGAATATTTCATTTGGGGTTTTGTCATTAGAGAGATGCTTCAGGATTGGGACTATCAAACACAGGATGAATTGGTGCTCAGTCCTATTGGACTGACAGGATCAAGTAGCTGAAGAGAGTCACAGGAAAGATGAAATATAATTATGCTTCTCAAGAGAAATTCATTCATTTCTTCAACACTGAGTCCCCTTTGAGTACCAGACTCTGCTGTAGTATTGGGAATTAGAGAAGAAGAATTTGCGGTTCTTGTTTGGGAAAAAGCAGAGGTATGCCTATTATTTTGGATGGCTCTGATGAGAGGAAGATTTCATTCTGTTGAGTTTATTGACTTTTGGGCATTCTTATTTTTTAACACACTCCACCCTCTGATTTATACAAGTGGCAAACAGAGGGGATTGAGAGGAGGAGCTTGCGAGTACTAGACAAGCGCTCTGCGACTGGGGGACATTCTGCCCATCTTAGATGCTTCTAATTGTTATAGATTTGATCTTCATCATCTGTATCACTTCCTTGAGCATGCCTTTTCTTATCTTTTAATGCTCTCTATGCAGTTACAGATGTTTTGTTGTTGTTGTTGATATTGTTTGTTTGTTTATTTTTTATCTTTTAGCTCCATGTGCCCCTTTGTATCCTGGTAGTGCTATTCCCAAAATAGCCCTATGGGTCCAGAGACCAGAATTCAATTTCTGCTCTTTCATTTGTCAACTGCGAGCCTCTTGGGAGATCAATGGCATCTAATGCCCTGTTTGCTGTACGTAAGGGAGCCCTGAGTACTGTGGGATGATAAGGCACCAAAAGGAGACATGGTCACAGCCTAGGACACTGCCCGTTCTGAAGCAGCTAAGAAGACAAGTACCGGGGACAGCACCAAAGGATACCAGTTAGCGAGGTCATCAAAGGTTTGCAAAGCGGCCATGATTAAATTGGCTCTGATATCAGGGCTTTGCAGGTGGCAAAGAGCTTTCTAGGCAGAAGAACCAGCACAGACTCATAGGAAACATGTGAGAGACAGCATATCTCAGAGAGTGAAGAGGCCTGACATAGCTTAGGAGGGAAGTCATGATGTTGACACGTCATGCAGAAGTCACCTCTGCAATGGTTTTAAGCCAAGTTAAATAATTCGAGCTTTGTTTAAAGGACCGTTGGAATGTTCCATTCATTTATTCTATAAGTAATGTGTACGTGTGCCAAGCATTGTTGTAAGCACTTGTATAGAAAAAGAGAAAGAAGGGGGAAGGAAGAAGAGGAGAGAGGAGGAGTGGGGGGAGAAGGGGAAGAGGTGAAGGAAAGAAGGAGGAGGGGGAGGAGGAGATCTGGGCTCCCCCACTAGGAAATGAGCAGCTTCCAGGTCTGCAATAACTTTCTGCATCCCTACCTCAGTGAGCTCCTTCTCGGTCCGGCCCAGGAGTTGCTCTAAATCTATAACTCGCCTGTGCCACGTCCTTACAGTCACTGCACATTTACTCACACGTAAGAAAACAGCCATAAGAGTTATTTGAGTAGATAAAAATATTGGTGGGTGGTGTCGAGCGTCCCTCATTGCGGATTTTACCACTGCTTTTGATGTCATTATTTGGTGTTTTAAGCACTCTTCACCCCTGGTTTTTGTGCTGGTGTGTATCTCTTTGCAGTCCTTCTATTTTTTATTAAAACAGCTCCACACAAATCACCCTCAGCAGCCTTTTTCTTTAACATGGTAGCTGCTAGAATTTCTGTCTCTGCTATCCATCCTTATCCACATGTGAGTGGAATAGTTATCATTTTGGAAATGTGTGTCGGGGCTTGAATCTTTCCCATCTTATTATTTTATGCTGCCTGTATTTCTAGATAATCTTTGTATTAATTACTTTTATAACTGCACAATATTCCATCAAGAAAATGCATTACAATTTGTTTTATCATAATTAAATTGCAGAATATTCTGGCTGTTTCCCATTTTGTGCTATTATAAGTAACGTTGCTGTAAGAGGCTTTTTACTTTAGATTTTTTTTTCTTTCTTTGAATTATTTCCTTAGGATATATTTTTATGAATGAGATTACTCAGTCAAAGGCATGATTAATTCCGTAGTTCTAATAACCCAAAGGGCTTGCTTTATAATAAAAAATTGTTTATATTTCTGATTATAGAAGCAATCTATGCTCATTATAGAACATATGGACTATGTAGAAATGGCTGGGGAAAACCTAAATATCTCAGAATTCTAGCCTACAAAGACAATCACTATTAACTTGTACCACAATTCCCTTAAAAAAATCTAATCCACTATTAACTCCGTGAGAGGTTTCCTTCTACTTCATAATGCTGGGATTATGCTATTTTTCCATGCCAATTTCTCGCCTTGATTTTCAGATTTCCCCATACCATTTTATATTGGTTTTGATGTGATATCTTTCCTCTTGTGTTAAGATAGGCTCTCAGTCTAGATTGGCTTTAATCTTGCTATGTCCCCTAGGTTGGTTCTAAAGTTGCTACGCTGCCAAGAATCACCTCGATTCCCCTACTTCTGCACCCCAAGTGCTGGGATTATGGGCTTAAGACACCATGGTCAGTTTATGTAGTCCAGGGGATCAAACCCAGGGAATCAGGCAAGCTAGGCATGCCCTGGATCACTGGAGGGTTTGCCTAGCTTGAGAGGGGATATTTCTCTGTGGCCACCTGACGCTGCGCGGCGCGGATGCTGTCAGCCCCTTACTATCGGACTTCTCGACTGGAATGGATAATGCTGTAAATGAGTGTTGTCTTATGACCCCTTTGTGAGCGTTCTGTTTATTTTCTTAGCAGAAATGTTTAGATGCAAATG
Organism: Alexandromys fortis; assembly: GCF_014885135.2. Taxonomy (NCBI): domain Eukaryota; kingdom Metazoa; phylum Chordata; class Mammalia; order Rodentia; family Cricetidae; genus Alexandromys; species Alexandromys fortis. The sequence continues at coordinate 2,188,382 of NW_026067972.1, forward strand.
GTCGCTGACAAGTCTTCAGAATTGTCAGTCTCTGACTCATGCAAGAGCATGTCTTCGCTTACTCCTCTGCCACTCCGTGTGAGTTTCCTATTATTTTGATAACTATGGTGGCTTAAAATGTCACAAATATGGTGGCTTAAAAATATGACATCATCCATTTCCGGAAAACTCACATCCAAAATGGTCCTTATTAGTCTAATAGTAAACTGACCACAGGGCCACCTTCCTTCCAAGGACTCTTGAAGAATCTATTCCCTTGCTATTTCTACTTATTATATCCTGTTTCTCTCCCCATTCCAAAACCAGAGACATTGAGTGAAGTCTTCCTTACCTTGTCGTCTCTGGCTCTCCCTCTTCTCTGCCTTGCTCTTCCTATTAAACACCTTTGTGATGACAATGGGCTCTCCTAAGTCTCTGTTTTATCATACACTCAGATACTACAACAGATGCATGGTCACTACCTGACCAAGACAAGGTCAGTGCATTGCATAAACATGAACTGTGAGTCCTGCTGCTGCTACTCTGGGCTTGAGCAAGTCTGTTCTATGCCTTTTCATTCGATTGACATCTGAAGTATGCCTGGGACATGTCCAGTCCTAGAGTACAAGGCGGTGACATGAGAAGGGATGGAAGTTGCTGCTCTCAAATGACCTTCAGCGTGTACCTCTCTTAAATTTTAGGCTTCTTTTGCAAAATAGCAACAATAATTATATAGATCCCAAAAGGACATGCAAGCGAATTGTAAAAAGCAATTCGAATGTGAGAACTTCGCTATTTTAAGTGTTAGCAGTTTTCCTAAAAAGATAAGGCAGCCGAAGAAGACGATGCCTCTCTGTGAACTTTCCTTTTATCTCCTATAAGTACAGTTTGTGATATGAGAACCACACCTTTGCCAAAGCACCCCTCCCTTGCTCTTTCTAGATGTTTCCTCAGGAACCAGGACTGTAATTATACCTCTGTCTTTCCAGGGGGTGATCCACTTTCCAAAGCCTGTCTAATGGATTTTTCTAGTCTTGTGAACTGGCCAATACGATTTCTTGAATCATCGCCCAGTGCGGACCCAAATTATATTTGGAATTGCATGCCATCTTGAAGAAATATCACTGAGTGCCAGGGTCTTCTGTGAGCTAATTGGGCTTTGGCAGTGATGTCATTCGGCGGTGGGCGTTAGTGGAGAAGATGGCAACGACGGCTCCAATCCCATTTCGGCAATGTGTGCCCATGTGTGCAAAGAGGCTGCTCCCTCACGTGCCGTCCCTCCGCCTGCCACAGTCTCACTTCTGGTCCCTCGCTGAAGGCGGAGATCAGTAGGCTATTTATACCCCGGGGCTAGAAGCATTTCTCTCCTTCCTTGCTACATACAACTGTTATTAGTATGTCTGAAAAATATGGTTCTTAAAATTCAGTCAGAGACATCATGAGGCTTATCAAACTTTTCCTAAGCAAGAGGCGGCCAGAAGCAAAGAGAAAGTCTGTCCAGGGTTAGGATTTTAGTCTTTGGAATCAAGCAAGCTTGTTGAGAATCGCTAAACAGCTTTCTTAAGCCTTGTGTGTTAATCTATCTGATCCTCAGTTTCCCTATCTGCAAAAAAAAAAAGGTAATATTTATTTTTGTTTTTGTTGTTTATGTTCATTAGCATGACACTGTGCTGCAGATGGACATTTTCATACAAGTATGTATTGTACATCGAGCATTTCCCCATACCCATAGATGAGAGCCATACATTTTGCCTCCCTGAGCAATTCAGTCCTCTTAGGTATGCCTGCCCACCACGGAACATGTACTTATACTTTCCTTGCCGTGTTTGAGGACTCTCAAGACATCAGATTTTTTTTTCTACCCTGTGAGATAGTCGTCATGTACCAAAAGCGTTGTGCAATCAGAAAGAATTTTCTGGTGGCTTCCTAGGGAGACAGAGAAGAAGAATGGGACACATGCTCCCATGTTATAGCCTTTGTCATTGCTGAGATGCCCTGGATACTGTACTCAGACTCTCTGTTGGTCATGAACAATTCTGCCCTATTAGGGATGCTTACCCAGTGTGTCTAAGAGCCGCTGAATCAGAGGGATGTCAGCCTTCATCAGCAGTCACTTCACTGTGCCTTTTGGGGGTTCCTGTTGACCTCGAATGATCTTTGAAAGTATTACTTATGAACATATTCAAGTTTTCATCCTGAAAACTCTTCTGGAGGGAACATAAAAGCAACTTCTCCTGCTTTCTCGAATGTGCTTCACGTTACACAGAACCTTCCCAGGACAGAACGCAGTCACAAGAGTTCATTTCTTTTTCTTTTTATTATTATTATTATTATTTTAGAGACACGGTTTCTCTGTAGCTTTGGAGCCTGTCCAGGAACTAGATCTTGTAGACCAGGCTGACCTTGAACTCACAGAAATCCACCTGCCTTTGCCTCCCGAGTGCTGGGATTAAAGGTGTGTGCCACCCCCACCCAGCTAAGAGTTCCTTTCTTAAGGCAGTGTAAAAGCAGGGTAGCGAGGTACATGGCTTCTGCACATCTGAAGTGAACACACTACTAGGGAACCAATAGCTTTGTCTTTACTACTAAACATTTGGTTAGAAGAGATAGCAGTATCCAGACACAGAGATGTCCGTGGCATGAAAACTATTGAGCGTATGTCACTTTGGACTCAGAGCCTCCTCTGGATACGTGAGCAGGTCTCTGCGTGGTTTGGTAAGGGTCATTAGCCTCTAAACTGAAAGTCATGGCCTACATGTAATTGTATTAAAGAAAATAAACTCCAACACTTTAGACAGGCATGTTCCGTTGACCCAAGCCTCCCCCGACTCCCATGTCTCTCTGTCCCTCAGTGTCACTCAGCCTGTAGTTACTGATGATCCTGCCTGGGTTAGTGAGCATCATTTCTGGGTCATAGTAAGCCATCTGTTAAGGCTCCTTCCTGCCACCGTTGGCTCATAAGTTCCTTTACTAGCCTGCGGACTCTTTGTTTTTTTTCCTGCATTTCTTTCCTTCATTTTTCCTTCCTGGGGCAGGGTCTCACTGTGTAGTCCAGAGCGTTTGGAAACTTGTTATAATAGCCCAGCCTGGCCTCAAACTTACAGCCCCCCCATACTTCAACTACTTAGTTACAGGTATGCAACTCCAGCTTGGCTTATTGGTTTTTTACCAACAGAGGATGTGTTTTGTTCTGAGCTATTAGCCAAAGTCTGCAGAGACAGAGGAAAGAGAACATGGTCCTCGAGAAGACCACTGTTACATGGGAGAGTCAATACTTGATGAGCTGGGTGGTCCAAGCGGCATAGGCAGAAGGAAGGATTTGGGGAGCAGAGAGCCACGGGAAGGAATCAAAAGCCTAACTGGATACAAGTAGGGGTCATGTTAGGCCACAGGAGAGCAAAACAATGCCAGCCCCTTTGGAGAGTACCACCCAAATCAGAGCAAGAAGTCTGTATGGAACAGGAAACTCAAGGGGAAGAACTAAGGTTTTGATTTCTGTCATTTCTTCTGATGCAGAGACTCAACTCTCTGAGTTCAGGTAATGGGGAATCTCTCTCTCTCTCTCTCTCTCTCTCTCTCTCTCTCTCTCTCTCTCTCTCTCTCTCTTTCTC
>NW_026067972.1:2192024-2205352 GCF_014885135.2 Alexandromys fortis
CAGATAGATAGATAGATAGATAGATAGATAGATAGATAGATAGATAGATAGATATCTCTCTGCGTGTATGTTTTATGATACAAGGTCTCATCCAGGCCAGGCTGGCCTTGAACTCAGTATGTAGCAGAGAACTTGAACTTCTGATCTTTTCCTCGTCTCTGTGCCCCAAGTCCTGGAACCACAGGCTTGTACCACCTCACCCTGTTTCTGAAGTGCTGGCTGGAGATGGAATCCGAGGCTTTGTGCATGCTAGGCAAGCATTCTACCAGCTGAGCTGTCTTCCCTGCCCATGTGTTTCTCTTTAATCGGCAAGAACTCTCCCCTTTCCTCATTGTTCAGAAAAGATAAATCCTTTATCCAAATTTGCACACGTACACAATAGCAGAGCCTAAACACAGTGCCTAGCCCTCCGTGTGCTTCACGGTCTTTTTTTATTTTCAAAACTGGTGAACAGAATAAGCAAGTAAATGAATGAGCCTGGGTCTCCTACCTTTCTAGTCTAGCTGCTGCTGCTGTGCAGCCGTGTAGTCTGGTTAACAATCTCTGGCTATGTTAGCATCTCCAGCAGCACCTGAGGGATGGACATTCAGACCTCTGTGAGCCTTCAGTTCCCTAAAGCCTCTACGACACAGACATCTCTCCCTATGGAGACATCCACAAGACAGAAAGCCCACCATGGAGTTTAAAAATAGCCTTCTCTCCCTTCTGCATCCAGTCTCAATTCATTTCCACGCCTGCCCAGTCAGCAGGGCTTTGCTGGGATCTACCTTCAGCCACACACATCACATGCTTCGCCTGTGGTCTTTCTATGGTCTCTCGGCTGGAGTCACTTCCCCAAAGGCTTTCATCCCTGTCTTTCACTTCGTCTATTCTCCCACTCGCTTGAGGACTTGTTGAGTCTCAGATTTGGGGTCCTGGAAAAAAAATCAGGACCCAGAACACAGACACAGCCTCACTTCATGGGGGAAAAAGTAGTGAGAGATGAAAGTTAGTCACAAGATTGTGTAATGGTAGTTTTGGCGCTTGCCACGAAAAGGGGGAAGGGAATCATGGGACGGCGGGGTTGTTAGCTGGGGATTCCAGTTTATTTAGCTTCCCTAAGGTGGGTGAATAGGTGAGCAGGGGGGAGGAGAGAGCATGATGTATACCTACAATCCCAGCACTCAGGAGGCTGAGGCAGGAGGATGGCAGCCAGCTCGAGGTCTACCTGGCTATAGCAGTTCTAGGCAAACCAACGCTATGTGCCGAGACCTTATTTCAACAAAGCAAGACAAAACGAGTTAGGAAAAGTATTCCTGACAGAGGACACAGCATGTGTAAACAGAAATCCACTTTTCCCGCATGTAGAGAAGCTCCAATGGCTGTAATGGTTTGGCTCACTGACAGACTTCCAGTGGCTTCCTGATGTACTGAGAGGAACGCCCTAGGTTCCTACGACTCTGACCAAGGCCCCATGTGTCTGCATCTCCCGTCAGCTCAGCTCTCAGTAGCTCACCACCTTCCCCCATCTCCTCCCAAGTCTTATATTGTGCACCTCAAAAATAGCAGAGTTATTTTTCGGGCACCTACATTTTTTTCTCTCCCTGCCTACGACACCCCCATACCAGATATCTGTATATCTCTCTGCCTCACTGCTCTGGCGCTGGTGCTAAAACATCACCTCGCCAAGGAATATCTCTCTGTCTACTACAGCGCCTGGTAGTACCGTTGTCCCCACCCTCTCCTTACCCGCGGGAGTAGTTTCAAGGCCCCCAGCTGGATAGCTGAAGCCTTAGGCGGTACCAAACCCTACATATGCATATATGTGATTAATTTATAAATTTGGCCTGGGAAGAGGTTGACATCAATAACTAATGAGAGAATAGAATTATAGCAGTAACTTGTAATAAAAGCTTCTTATAACTTATGGGTAGTTCATTTCCAGAATTTTCCATGTAACATTTTTTGGACTGGAGTTGCCTTCCGGTAACAGAAACCGTGGAGAGTGAAATTGAAGATAAGGCCCCCTGTGCTGCCAGCTGACCCCTTTCAGGCTGGACATAGTCAGTGCCCGCTTTCTCGCTGATACCTTGGCCAGGTAGTGAATTAAGGTGCCGTGTGGATGGCTGTATCCTCCTCATTTAGAACTAGCCCTGACTGGCAGAAGGCACCCAGCAGAGGCATGGCCACTAATGGCCTACGAGGAAGAGTGGCTCAGGGAAGACCCCAGGGGCAGATAGAGCCAGATCCTGGGGGGTCACATGGTCCTATCCCAGTGCCTGTTCTCTTCCTGCCTTAGGGCTCAGCTCTGGCTGCCCCACAGGGACAATCTCCCTTCCCAGCTCTGCCAAGAGTGATGCCACCAGAGAACCTGCCGCCCTCAGTCTTCTTCGCCAAACTGATCTAATTTGAGTCTTTCTCTCGCCAGTGACTCGCTTAGCCGCCAAGTGCTTTGGTTCTCTTATCTGTCAGAGTACCCTTCTCCTGATATCATCATGAGACGCATGCTGACCACCCCACAGATGTGTACAGAACCTAACAAGAAATGGAGCAGATGATACTTATGTGCATGGTTAAAATAAAGAACTAAGGCATCCAGGAAGCTGCATACAGGCAGGAGATGCCTGGACGAGGCAGAGGGATGGCATCTGGAGATGCCTGAGGGATACCTGGTTCTTGTCACCTTACACAATGGGAAACTGAGTCCAGGAAAGCAAGGATCCCTCTGCTCCCCCTGTTGTGGGTCCAGACTCAGTCTAACGCTCCCCCTGCTGTTTCCTTAGTTTAACAATACAAGGCCTTCCGCAGTGGTTTATTATTTCCTTTTGTATTTATTCCCGCTTGGTTTCTCAGAGCAGTTAGCGTGGCTTACAGGAAGTATTCAATGGTTTAAAAAAAAATAAAAATTACCACGGAATGTTTATACCAGAGGGTAGATATTGGTGAAGTAGAAAGAGAAAGGACACCAACAAAAAGCGGACAAAAGGTGCCAAGATTGCTGTTTCCCTATGCAAATTAAGTTATAACTTCCTGACAGCTGAGGTCAAAAGGTACACACGATCAATTCCAAATGTCTTCCTAGCTCTTATCTCTAAAAGAAGTTTCTGGGTCTCGCCACCTCTGTGGACAAAGTCAAAGGCCAAGCTTCGTGCCCTTGGCCCATCTTGGTTGAGCAGCTGTTCAGATGTCTTCTCCAGCGTGGTTATAACTTCTAGATTTACTTGAAAAATCTTAGATCCTCATTCTCACCATACAGTTTTACGATGGGGTTCCCCTGCCAGCTATGTTTATGATTCACGCTCTGAGAATACCATGGTTTTGAAAGACCTTAAAAGTCCTCAAGCCAAGCCTCCCCCTATCCATCCCACTTGCCTTCTGATACCTGATTAATCTCAGCAACAACTCCATCAAGTGGCTGACCCAGCCTCGGCTTGAATGCCTCTGAAGACGGAGCACTCACTACCTTCTAAGGCATCTTCTCTCACCTGTCCTGAAGTGACTTCTTCTGTGGCGTTGACACCTGCCTGAATCCTGGCCTTAGCTGTTGAAAGAGATGTTTCAGTCCAGGGGAAAGACATTAAGTCACGTTGGCCTGCAGGGGGAAAAAAAAATCTCGTTGGGAATCCTTAGCTTCATTAGAACTAGACTTTTGTTCAAATGAAGTGTTAAAATTAAAGCGGCATATATGTGAGTGGGGCCAATTGGCATGAACTCCCCACAGCATATGGTGTGCTTCCTTTTATATGCATGTTTAGCAGCTAGTGGGTACCAAACCTCACACAGCTCTCAATTGCTAGCACTAATGAAGGATCTGTTTGCCTTTGGGGATAAAGATGGTATCACTGATTCACAGTTGTTTTTCCAGGAGCAGATTTTCCCCCTCCTCATTCAAACGCTCCTGCTAGGTCCTCGTCTTCCTCCACCCGCACTGCCCTAATTCAGGTCTCCCTGTCTCCAGCCAGGACGGTTTACTTGCTCTCACCAGTCTCTCAGCCTCCGGTTCCGGCCCGTTCTGGTCCAAGATGACCTCGCTAGAGGGACCTTAAGAGAACGCTGATCTAAAGCGCTTGCCAAGGGCCGCAGAAACCCCGCAGTGGGTCCTCTTCACTCAGTGTGGCATCCAAGCATCTTAGTGTGTCATATAGGCATGGCAAGGTCAGAAGGTCGCTCATGGTTAACTGTTCCTCATATAGTGGCAGCTGAGCCTCCAAACGCTGTGATGATTTCTGGGACAAATATAGCCACAACACTAAAATTCAATCTCTACTCAGAAGCAGCAGTGGGGATTGCTGTCAATACTATTACGGCTGTCACCAATATCGGTATTGAATGTTTCCTAGCACTCGCTGCTGTTGTGTTAGCCTTACAGGTTTCATTTAATTTTCAGAGCAGCGGGAGGGCACTCACACAGCCCTAACCAAGGGCATTTTGAACCTAATTCCAGCCATGGCAAGGCCTGTGTGTCGGTGACATGTGGGGCAGGCCTTGGGATGGCTGGGGGGGGGGGTCACAAGGACCCTCACAGTCTGTCCTAGGAGCTGGACGTCATCAACATCCAGGCAGTGTGATGGGCTCCAGGGAGAGGGAAACCACCTGGACCCCAGCCCTGCAGCCCTCTCCCTGGCCTGCTTTCTCCTCTGCACAACTGGAATAGCAAATCCCTCTGCCTTCTCCAAAGGCCCAAGGCCTGTGTCAGTGAAGACCTGCTGAGTGGTGGAGGAGGGTACCTACAGACCGAGCCTGTGGAGAGGGCTCACAAGGGTGTGAGGAGCTCTGGGTAGAGCCATCACCATTCCTGACATGGAGTTCCACAGACCTTTCTGGGGCTGATAAGAAATCTATGGAGGAATGAACTGGCTTGACAAAGACAGCCAGACCTCATGTCTATATCGGCTTGCTGGTGCGAGGTGGCTTCTCAGTTTCTGTTCCATACCTCCAACCATGGGCAGCCCCCAGTCCAGACAGCACGGCCTTCAAACCCGAGCTTCAGTCTCTCCTCTTGACCACCCAGCTTGTTTCTCAGTCTTGAAGTTTCCTTCTGTGTCATCCAGGATTGTGGCCACATCTGCCCTTAGACACACTTCTCCTGCGTCTTTAGACAGCTCAGGACCCTGACCCATCCAAGGAAGTGGAAGACCCGTATGGACAACCATCCAGAAAACTAACTGAAAATATCTTGGGTTTTGCATGTTCGCTCTGTCAACTCAAGTAAAAAATTGTTCTTAGCTACCATAGCCAGCAGTTACCCAGTCAGCCAGTGGCCTTAATAAGAGACTTCTTTCTTAGAGTGTTCTTCACAAATGAGGAGCAGGACAACTGCGGCCTGGTCCATTCTTCCCAGCAGTCACAGCCCCATCTGAATTAATGTTTTATCCAGGGCGGGGGCAGGGTCTATCTTAGAGGCAGGGATGGATTGGTCCAGAGAGGGCAGATTCTTGATTTTTGCATTTGTGTCCGTCTTTACCGTAGGGTAACAACTTCGCTGGAACAGGTCACTCCTACCTGTGCGTGTGAATGAACTCTCAGCCTTCTCCATCATCACTTGACACTTCATGTGGCAGACACACCCTGTAGAACAACTTCTGCCCATAATCCATTTGCTGTGCTCCCAATAGGATGCTGGTTATGATTCCTCTATGGCAGATGAAGAAGCTCAGACCTCCTCTCCAACAGTTGGAGAGGTTGGGTTGGTCAACAGTTTCAGGAAGGGATGGCTAGGAACTGCAGGCTGTCAGGTCTCTAGCACAGGTGCACACTAGACTGAGGGAGACATTAAACCAGCGCTAGCACAAACCTTATTTTCAAAAGCAGTGGGTCATCCGTAGTTTTCTAACCTCTGAAGCAATGGAATTGTTGGGGCTAGGGTAGGAGATGAGCGGTGTATCTTAGAGATGCAGTAAATATTCCTGAGCACCCATGTCTGGCATAGGAAGAGGTTCACAAGTAACTCAGGAGCTGGTGGTTTCCTATGGGCAATATTGTACGAGTCACCTCACTGTAATTTAAAGTCCCAGATACTCAAAGTCATTAAAAAGGCAAGGGATGTCAGAATTTAAAGCACTCTGGGGCTCGGAGAGGCCTTCCTGGGGGCGAGAGCGATCCCATTTTGCTCGGTTTTGAAGACGACCCAGTGGAGCTCAGAAGCCTGTAGCCGGGGTTGGAGAGGAATGTTTGTTGACGAATCTGTGTGACTGTATTTCTGCTCCATATTCCTGTGCCCACCAGCCAGCTGTCCAGGCCCGGTTAGTGGTCAGGAAAAGCCCATGTGTTTATCAAATACCACTGAGGTTCTGGGCTTATGATGGTGATTAATGTGCGTGAGAACAGATCCAAATTAGGTCATGGAGGGAGGCAGGCAGTTATGGGCAACAGAAAAGGAGAAACTGGGATACAGGGTATGCCACGGTGCTCAGTCACAAGAAGGGGCAGTTCCATGGTTGTGGTGGCATGGGACCTTGTGCTGCAAGTCATAACGCTTGTGGCTACCGTCCCCAGCTTGGGCTTGGGCCAGAGGGGTTCCCCACACCACTTACAAAGAGGATCTGGCTTCGAGGGTGTTGTGATGCTATAATGTCTCAAGTCACATGGACAGCGACTGTCTGTTAATCCTCTGCCCAAATCAATCCTGTTTACAACTAGAGAAGTGAGTAAGGCCGTGCATTGCCCAAGGAGGTGAGGTAGGTTTGTATGACCTCACAGTCAGTGCCTTCTCACTCTCCTGCCCTGCCCATGACACACACCAAGGGCAGAGATGGAACCATAAGGGAATCAAAAATATGCCTGCATCCTAGCCAGCAAAAGTCAGGGCTATGGACACAAGGCTTAAACGCATACAACAGAATGAAAGACGACTGCCTGAGGGAAGGTCCCGAGTCCTCTAGAATATGTTGCCCCTTTACACATTGGCTGGAAGGACTGAGTACGCTCAACTCCGTACTGCCAACTGATAGTCACAGGGCACATCCCCACTGTGTGTGGCAGCTAGTGGGCCTAGGAATATTTGGGGTTTCCTGTCCTTTGCCCCTCATTTTCACTCGCAGCCTTGTCCCTGTGGCTCTTACCTATTTTCACCAGATCCTTGGGTCATTCCTCTAGCCAGTGTTTCTCTACCCATCAGTTTTTCATCGGCAGCCAGGCCTTACCGTCTCTTCTAGAGGTCTCATGTCCTGGCCTCCCAAGCTCTTCTCCAGGGATGTTGTGTATATTGGCTCTGGAAGGCACGGGCAGACCAGTTAAAAAGTCATCTCTCCACTGGAAATTGTTCCTCTTTATGGGACTAGAGCCCTGATAGTCTCTGATGACCTGAAACATCCGAACGTAAAAAGAAAAGGGGACTGAGGAAATGGCTCAAAAACCGTTACCATGGGGAAAGCTCTTACTGGGTAAGCATGGAGACTGGAGATCAGATTCTAAGTACACACACACACACACATGCACACACACACACACATGCACACATGAGACAGACAGACACAGACAGGCAGACAGAGAGACAGACAAATGAGAAAGAGAGAGAAGGAGAGAGAGACAGAGAGAGAGACAGAGACAGAGGGGGAGGAGGGAGAGAGAGAGAGAGAGAGAGAGAGAGAGAGAGAGAGAGAGAGAACCTTTCAGCCTAGAGCCTGGAGGCAGAGAAGGGATCCATGGACCAAGCTAACTACACCAGTCAAATCAATGATCTCTGAGTTTTGTGAGAGCCTTTAATTCAGTGTGTAAGGTGAAGATCACCTGAGACAGTGGTCATCAACCTCTGGTCTACAGACAGACAGACACATACACACATACACAAGCACCTGTATATACACATGTGAACACACACATCTGTATCTTACACACATATCTATACATAACATTTTAAGGAGAGGAGGTTCTAGGATTGTCTTTGAAGAGTAAACAGGCATTGCATTGACAAATAACATTGTCATTTCAAAGCTATGATTTTAATATTTAAGTCAGAGCACAGTCTATTGGGCCCTTCCCACCCAGCACCTCTTTCCTTTCCACAGTTAAAGCCTCCAACAAGCAAACGTCCGCACTTTCCTGATGTCTGAGCTACCTTGGTGCTGCCGCCGCCCAGCTCGCAGGGAGCAGGAAGCTGGTAGAGAATTCCAGCACTTGACTTGGGGCCAGCTCCTGGTTTAGCAGAACAGCTCTGAGCTCCATGTCCCGAGCCGGAGCCCCCTCTCCAGTCGACACTTCTGCCCACACTGCCTCTGCCTTCATCTGGTCCTCTTCATCTTTCCCTTGGACTGTTATTTCAACATTCTGGAATGTGATCCTTCTGTTAGCGGTTTTTTTCTCGAGCCACTCCGCTTTCCACACTGCTCTCCGAGCGAGCAACTATAAAAAGCAGAGCGAAGCTGCCCTTCCAGGCTCCTTCTTGCTTTGCTTGGGTGGGGTCTTTGCAGCTGTCACCATCCATGGCGGCTTCCCATGCGTAGGATTGCTCACAGGGGACAGCACCTCTCTAGCCCCAGAGAACAAAGGTGACAGAGGCCAGCTTCCCTTCAGGGTTCCTCTCTCTCCCCCATGCTGCTTGCTCCGCAGCCTTTCAAGAGACACATCAGCTGAGTAGGTGTCGCTCCAGGGGACCCTTTGCTAGACTCGAGAGGGGACACAAGGGGTCACCATGTAAAATCTGAACTCTGTATTTGACACAAGAAAAGTCTCTAGACACTTAGCGGCTTCTTCCCTGCCCACTGCTCTTCATGGCATACCCTCGACCTTGTACCTCAGAGTGGGGACTTACCTCACACCTTTGCCCAGGGACTTGTTTCTTTCAGCTTCACTGCCTCTTAGGCCCAGAGACCTGGAGTGAGAGGTCAGGTCAGGTCCTTGTCCCCTGGGTGGGTGTGAGGCTGCTGGGGGTGGGAGGGGGCAGGGTCCTTCCTGAGAGGTGAATTTCTTCAGTTTCCTCAACTACTTTCTAGGCCCAGGCAAGCCATAAAAGTTTGGATCTTCCTTCTTCCCTCGTTCCTCTTTCTCTTTCCTGAGCCAGGATTTTCCTCTGTAACCCTGGCTGGCCTGGAACTCGCAGTGCGGACCAGGCTGACTTCAAACTTGCAGAGATCCACCTGCCGCAATCCCCAGGGCTGGGATGAAAATCACATGCTAACACATACCATCTGTGTTTACAGCAGCCTGTCCCACCCAGTCCTCTGGAGGGAAGAACGCTTCTTCCAGTTACCATATCACGGCCTTGCCTCTTCTGGAATCCTCACAGGGGCCTGATTTCCCTAACTTTCCTAACTTTGCCTGTCAAGGGAGGAAGCCTGTGGGTGATGGGAAGAAACTGATGTCCCCAGCCATGGGTCCTGTGTCACCACAGGAAACTTCTGGCCATCTGTGTGTTTCCAGGGGTTACTACAAGAAGTTACCACAAATGCAGTAGCTTAGACAGCAGAAGTTTATTCTCCCCCAGCTCTGAGATGAAGACCCCAGGGTAGCACTCCCACGGAAGGCTCCAGGGGAGACTCCTGCCTGGTTTCCTCCTATCTCTGCTGGCCGCAGAGAGTCCTCTGCTGTGGCAGCACAGTCTCTGCTTCTGGCCTCGCGATTGTGCTTCTCTGCATGAGTTTATGCCCAGCTCCTCCTCTTCCTTCCTACTATGGGGACACCTGTCACGGGGTGTAGGGCCACTTGGATAATCCTGGATGAGCCGTCGGAATTGCTTAACGACTTCTCCTTGCAAAGACCCCATTTAAGGCCACAACCTCAAGGTCTAGGTGTTAGGACCAGGATATTTCATCTAGGGGGCAGAGTAGGAGAAGTAGAGCAAAAGTCACTCCTCCGGGTGGTTTCTATCCACTGTGCTGTCGGGCCAACTGCACTGAGTCAATCCAATTGCTGCTAAATCCAGATCATCTTCCAAGTGCTGCTTGAGCTCTTCTCGGAAGGATCTGGAAGATGGTGGGAGACGGTTGCAGGGCTTTCCAGGTAAGAGAGTAGACTCAGTGAGATGGGAGAGTTGAGGCACAGGATGCTGTTGGCCCAGCATGGATGTCACACTGAGTGTCTTAACATAGGAAGGCCAGGCACCAGAGAGCCGCGCCATGGAGCTCTGTCTATGACAGAGGGGTGGACAGCGCTTCTGGAGTAATTCCAGGGGTTTCCTTACTTGATATATGCAAGAAACCCCTCTTCATTCCACTCCCGGTGTCTAAGACATGACAAGTCTTGGTTGGCTTATTCTTAGGGAGCTTTCCTTCTGTCTTTAACACCCCTCCTCCCTTTCTCATTGGCCGTCCTTATGCTTCCATCACTCTGAAAACTCAGTTTGTCTTTAAAGAGCAGGCTCCAGCATCACTTTTGATGCAGAATCTTCCCATCCTGGCAGAGCCATCACTTGCTGACTCTCCAGGACCTGCAGTAGCTATTCACTTGCTTAGGAGGCCACTGCCAGTCAAAGTTGGAAAAGGAGCTAGGGAACCAACTGAGTCCTTAGTATTAGGCAGGAGAGGAAGCTAAAGAATTTACAGACAGCCTCCACCCAACATTTCTAGACTCAACCAATGGCTCATTTCAAAGATCCAGATCCGATGTCCCAGAGATGGATGAAGAGGGTAAACGTTCAGAGTCACAAGAAAACTCACAAATCACTTGAAGAAGGTCTTTCCCTTCCTGCCAAGGGCAAGATGGAGTGTGATGACCCATGCATGTGAGATTAACGTCAGTGTCTTTTCTAGATGACTGGAGGAAGGCAGATGACAGGAAGGCTCCAAGATATGGGATAGCAAAGGGAAAGGGACAAAAGACAGCAAGGGCAATGACCACCTTGATTGTGCCCAACTCACCCTGGGAAAGGCCCACTCAAGAATAAAGAAGCCAGAGCCCCCCAGAAGGAACTCTATCCCAGTTCTCTACAACTTCCCTTCTGAAGTCTCCTGCTTTCTCCTTCACAGGTGGTGGAGCAGGTGGGCTGTAAGAACGGGGCGGCTTTCGGAGCAGCTGCTACCAAGGGCCACCTTGTTCTCTGAGTGTTGACCTGATGTTTGTGGAAAACTGTCTTGGCCCATGGAATTTCAAGAGTGCAATGGTGGTAATCACTCCCACCATTGGTGGCACAGTTTGGGGGCTCACTGGAGAATTAACAAACGTGAATATAAAAGTGACATAAGATTGCTAAAGGCACTCAGAACAAAGAACATCTTGGCTCTACGGGCTTAGGATCTCATGGAAGGGGGCACATGTCTTCCAGAGTTCGTGTAATGCATATCAGACAATGATGCATGCTACGATAGGGCAGTTCAGGGGGACTCAAGGGGTCTCAGGGAAGGAATGCTCTTGCCACCTTCTCACTGATCTTACAGGTCAGGAGAAGGCAGGCAAGCAGCAAGGAGGGAGAGAAAGCATGGATAGCACTTCCAGGCCTAGGAAGGCCAGCCAGTGCGGAGGAAGTCTCCGTGTCAGTACCAGCTTGATTTCCCAGCACTCAAGCATGTGGGGCCATCAGCTGTGATGTCATTATCAGCAATATGACCTTACTGCCAAGCTCTGAAGGGGAACCGAGAACAAAGGCAGCGGCCTGTACTGTTTAGGAGACTCTGGGGTCCCACTAGCCCACAACTCAGAAGTAACCCATTCCTGGGACAAGGCTTTTTATTTGTCAGTCGCTGGTGGCATACTGCCACAGTACAGGTGAATTCCATTCTACTCTTCTTATGTATGTCTAGATATACTTTCAGAAGCTTCCAAACTTCTATGTGGATCCTGGGGTTCCAAACCCATTCTTGTGTGGCAAACACTACCCACTTAACCATTCCCCCAGCTCCTTCTTACTACATCAGCCTCCCGGACTTCATGATCTGCTAATACCCAAGCCTGTTCTAATACTCAAGCCTGCCAACTCTGCCCTTTCTTATGCTTGGATTTACCAGCTCTTATCCTTGCAAATTTCCTTCTGGTCCTAAAGCGCTGGTCCCAGTGAAACTTGTCACCTATAGATCTCCCTACCCAAGCCACTTTCTGCCCTTGTTTTGATTCCCTTTTATTACTTGCATGTGAGAAACACTATCCATTGGTTTGCTCCAGCATCTCCCTCTAAACCAAGACAGGGGCTTCCTGCCTTGATCTCCGGGCATTTGTCATCCATAGGCCTGGCACTTCGCAGCAACTGAATCTATATGCATTGAGTACATGAACGTATATCTTAGAAAAGTTGCTCTGGTGGCAATTTGGAAAACAGATTTGAAGGGAAAAGTGTGATTTGGAAAGTTCTCCTTGGCTCGAGATTCTGTACGGATGGGGCATACAAACCACACCCTCTTAGATACCAAAGCTTGGAGGGCATTGACGAGGTGAGGAATTCAGGACAAATGCACCCGAGCAGTGCCTCAGAAGGTCCCTCCTGGACTCCAATCCGTGGCTTCTCTTCCTGTGTGGTCGCCTTTAAGCTGAGGAGTGAAAGTGTGGCCCAGAGAGATTTCTGTATTTGAGTTGCTGACCACATGAGTGTGTGAACGCAGAATTAGATACTCTTCCTGTGGCGGCTCCCGTCCCCCAAATCAGGGACAAGTGCTGGGGGCAGGGGCCCAGAGGCATTATCTCCGAGAGCCATCTGGCAGGGAAGAAGTGAGAGGATGAGCTTCTGGCAGCGTGCGCTCTGCTCCCCCCAGTCAGAGGGCCTTTTAGCCGGCCTAGGGGTGGATAACGTGGGAACGAGTCTTTGCTTTCCAGGTCTCCATTGTCAGCACGCAGATCTTCAGAGAAAAGATGCCAGCCCAGCTCCGTGTCTCGAGGACTCTTCTTTCTCTCCACCCCAGAGCCCAAGTTCTCATCCACCTTTTTCTAAGCACAGCGGAAATAGGAAAGATATTTAGAAAGACTGATTTAAAAAAAAAAAAAAAAAAAGGAAAGAAAGAAAAGAAAACACTGTCCCGAACCTGCTAATCACTGTTCTGAATCCTTTGTGATTCGGAACTTGTAGTCAGTAGAAATATTTCTTTTTCATGGCAAATTAAAAAAAAAAATCCACTCTAATGGCAATCATCTTCCGTCCCTCCTCCCTTCCCACACTTCTCCTCCCCTTCCCCCTTTTCACTTCATGCAATGACTTGAATTCCTAGAGCTTTTTTCATTGTGTTTACTGAGAAACTTTAAACCTCGTAAGTGGGAGAATTGGGTGACCTGAAAGAGGAGGTCAGGTAAGACTGGAGGAGTTGATGGGGGGTCCCCAGAGGCGTGTGTGTGTGTGTGTGTGTGTGTGTGTGTGTGTGTATGTGTGCATGTGTGTGTGTGCACGTGTGTGCTTGTATCATCTGCCATGTGCCCTGTACTGCCTGTCCCCTTTTATTTATTTATTTATTTATTTATTTATTTATTTATTTATTAAAGATTTCTGTCTCTTCCCC
>NW_026067972.1:2205416-2237538 GCF_014885135.2 Alexandromys fortis
CCTCCCCCAATCAAGTCCCCCTCCCTCATCAGCCCAAAGAGCAATCAGGGTTCCCTGCCCTGTGGGAAGTCCAAGGACCACCCACCTCCATCCAGGTCTAGTAAGGTGAGCATCCACAAAACTGCCTAGGCTCCCACGAAACCAATAGGTACGGTAGGATCAAAAACCCATTGCCATTGTTCTTGAGGTCTCAGTCCCCTTTAAAAGGCATCTTAGACTGTTCTACTGGGCAGCACAACACAGCTGAAAAGTGGGCAAGCGGACGGAAGAAATCTAGACTGCGGGCCTTCCTGGGTGACCTCAGGCAAGCTGTTCACAGTTTGGGAATCTAGCGTTTTCTGCCATCACGTGAGACAAATACCATGTTCTTCCCTGTATGTGATTCTGTGCTGAGGGTTAAACGTATGTATGAGGACGCTATGAAAAATGACGGTCTCCGCATACGTAGGTCCCAGTTTTCTGCTTTGTCAGGCCGAGGCCTTAATCTGGAATGGATCAGTCTATTCACAGTGAGTGTTCATTCGTTAGACAGGGTGATTGATCAGGACTTGGGATTCTGGATTCAAACCAGAAGACAAATAAATCCACTCTGAGGATGTGATAAGGGGGAAAGACTCAAACTGCGGAGTTCATACTGAACTTGACTATTAGACAGGGCTAACAGGGTAGCCCCTGAGGTTTATGGAACTCAGAGTTTTGAGTGACAGGATGTGCTTGTAATGACATGTGGCTAGAGCCGAGGGCTCAGTGAAGTCTCAGTTATTGCCTTCATTTCTCTATTGGCCGCGTCCTATACTAGACCTGGGGGCTGACCCTGTGGCCTCTGTCCTCTGCAACCCGAAACTCCCAAAGGAGCAGAGCTGTGAGCCAAAGGCAAATACAGCAAATGGGTGTGGCCAGGCACCCGTCAGACAGCAGCAATGGGTGTGGCCAGGCACCGATCAGACCAGCCTGTCTTACTTAAGTTATATCTACTCTTTTATGGCCTGGGTGAATTTGAGAAGCATCCTAACTTTTTCAACTCCACCCCCTTACGTACGTTTGTTTACTTATTTCGTGTGTATGTGTTTATGTGTGTGTGTCAACCTCGGGTGCCTTTTTTGAATGATCCTCCCCTTACTTACTTATCTGTTTGTTTCTTTTACATGAGGTCTTTCGCTAAATCAAGAGCTCAGATCTGCCTGTCTGGCTGTCTGTACCACCTCAGCTGGGGATTACAGGCCTGTGCTACTCATGCCTCTTGGCGTGTTCCTTTTTTGGCATGGATGCTGGGGCTCAAACTCAGGTCTTCATGGCTGCACAGCAAGTGCTTAATGGCTGACCCACCCCTACCCTTCTTTAGTCTTTAATATAGAAGAATAACTATTACTTTAAGGGCTTTCTGAGTGAGTCCATTTAGATAACTATGCATTCACTTATCAGATATTATGGTTGGCAGAATAATGGTACCCTAGAGATGTCCATGTTCTAAGCCTAGAAGCCATGAGTTTGCTAGGTGATGTGGCAAAGGAACACTAGGGCCACAGATGGAATTAAAGCAGCTAACCAGCTGGCATTATAGGGAGAGGATTCTGCATTGTCTGTATGGGTGAGCCTAGGGTAGTGCAGAAACCTTTAAAAGTAGAGAAGGAAGTCAAGAGATTGCTCCAAAAGAGGATTGAAGATGCCGTGTAATGAATTTGAAGGGGGTGAAATCGGGTCATGAGCCAGAGATAGCAAGTGGCCTCTAGAAGCTGGAATGGGTCAGCTAACGTTTTCCCTAGAGAGTCTATGGAAAGGGCCCCTGCTGGGGTTTTTAGCTGCATGAGACTCATCTTGAACTTCTGACATCCATCGCATATGATGACAAACCTGTGTGGGTTAAGCCACTAAAGACTCCAGCATTTTATTAGAGCAGCAATAGGAAATGAGTGCGTGTGTCGGACTATGTTCTGAGTGCCAGAGATAAGGAGAGAGAGAGAGAGAGAGAGAGAGAGAGAGAGAGAGAGAGAGAGAGAGAGAGAGAGAACATATGCACATCTCACTTATTTGCATTTTAGACTCCAGAACCATAAAGAAGTACATGAGTACATACGATTTTTTTTTTTTTTACACAGAAGTGTTAAGGACTGCCTTATAGTGAGATGACACTTGGACAGACCCAGAGTAAAATGAAGATTTGCCTCCTGTGGATATCTGGGAGGAAGGACAACCTTGGGTGAGGCAACTTTTTTCCAAGGGTCTTTCCCAAGGAGGGCTGTGACTTCCAGCCTTCAGCATCCCCGACTCCCAGCAGCTAGGGAAATGAATAGCTAGATCCTGAAGGTGTCTCTGATTAGCACATTAGAGCACCCACCACAGGAGGTTCTCACAGTACCCTGGCTAAGAGGCAATGCTAATTTGTCCTTAGATGGTTGCAGGAAAGATGGTGAAAAAATGACCAGACTTGGGATAGTCAAGTGGATTTCATAGAAAGGTTGGGAAGGAAAGAAAGGATTCAAGATTGACTCCATGCAACCTTGTCATTTACTGACCTAGGAAACACTTACTGGATGATGAACAAGTTATATTTTGTGTGGAGGGGGAGACATTGAATTTAGTTTGATACTGATAGACTTATAAGGGCTTCAGCATCTCTAAATGGGGAGATGTTGCGGTCAGAGGAGAAATGAGAGCCGGGGAAGAGATTTCACCATGGAGAAAGCTAGGGGAATGACCGAGCTTAGGGAGTGAAGGCAGGCAACACCGAGAGCCAAGAATGAGTCCAGGGCACTCTGTCAAATGGCTAGAAAGATGAAAGGACAGTTCCTATGAAAGCAGGACCAGAGTAACGACAGTTAGCCATGAAAGTTCCCCAAGGGCGGGGCGTTCAGACTAGACACAGTGCGTGTGCTGGGGGAGACACTTGCTGGCCTTACTCTACCCCGCCGTTCATCCATATCCCTCCTGGGCCCCATTTCTCTGCTATAAAACGAGGGCTTCCTTCATTTTGAATGTTCTCTGTGATTCAGAAATTAAATTGTTACAAAATAAGCATCATTAGTCATTTTGTACTTAAATTGTTAATTTTTTTTTTTGTTGTTGTTGTTGTTTTTCCTGTGGTAAAGGAGACATAACAAGATGATCACTTTAGCTGTTTTAAGGATCCACTTGGGCGACTTTAAGTACTCTCACTTGGCTCTACAATTGTCACCACCATTCATCGCCAGAGCATTTCCGTTCTCCGTACCCCAACTCTGAACACACTGGACAGCAAGCCCCCCCCCCACTTCTCCCTCCCTCCAGCCTCCGGTGACAACAATTGTTTGCATCTCACAACCTGACAGCTCTGGGTATCACGTGTCAGGGAAGTCCCAGGATATGCGCCCTTTGGGGCGTTCTCATTTCACTGAGCTAGCGTCCTCGGTCCATCCAGGTGGCAACATGTGCTGGCATCTCGGCCCTCTCAAGGCTGAAGGAGAATCATCATGTCTACTTGAAATCACGAAACCACCTGTGTCCACATTCAACCATTTGCCCTTAAGAGCTCACGCAACCTCGGGTGTGTCCTCTGGTTCTCATTTCCTTGTCCTTAAATAGTGAAGAGTTCCCACTTCACCGACACGTTAGACGAACCACTTTATGTAATGGATGTGAAACTTCTTTAAAAAGACTATGATGCAGGGGCTATTTTTAGCTGGAAGAGGCCACTGGGTTGGCTGCCAGGCATGGATGCCTTTCTCTTGGCCACCCTAATAACATCTTTCCAAGTAATTCCTCAGTCCAGCTGCAGAGTTGATCCAAGTCCCTTATCATGGCAGTCACCGAAGTGGACTTGCTTGTTTTCCTGTCAGTGTCTCTGTGTGTCACGTCAGCACAGCCTATGATGATAAGGCATGTCTGTGTCTGACAGACCCTTCAGGTCTGGGGCCTCCTTTTCAATGAAAGGGAAGATACAGCTCCTCTGACCTGAAGAAAACCCTCCTTCAAAACCAACATTAAGCTGTGTGTCTGTCTCCATGAGGCCGTCCTGTCTTGGAGCAGGCAGGATGACTCGTCGGTGGGAGTTGACACAAGGCACCCAGGACTAAAGAACCAGGTGTCAGAAAGCCTGGGCCTCCTATTGGTTACCCTGCTGGATGGACTCTGGTGTCATTTTGAGCTCTGACAATCTGTGGGTTATTTGTAGATTACCATCTTACACTCACTCGGCCAGTCACGCTTTCCCCAGTTTTTCAACCACTTTGTTCATCCCCTTACGATTCTCCCTTCAATCCAGACTTAAACTTGCCCTTGTTGCTGAGATGAACTCCGTCATTCTCTGTCTTCCCTTTGTTTCCTTTTTCTTTTTTTTTTAAAAAAGAAAAATCTAATGTTCCGCCATCTTCAGTGTCTGGGTTTCAAACAGACGCTTCACTGATACATGCTGGATGGTGAAGGTAGATGGTGGACTTGACAGCCATCGTACTTGCGGTTTTTGGAGAAAGGCAATAGACCCATCTCAAAAACCCCGCTCCTTTCACAGTGGAGTCTGTACTTGGGATCAGCAGAGACAGGTTCTAAGAGCAGATGGGCCCGGAGTAAGCAGGCTTCCAAAGAGAAGAGGGATTTAAACTGCCTCCAATAGCAACAGGAATTTGAACAGTTTTTAAAGTGTCTCTAAGCTGGGTCTTCAAGAACTCATTTGGGCAGTTTGGGGAGAGCAAATTAAAGTGTAATGGCAAGAAAGCAGAGTCAAGCAAAAGAATGAGCCCTGGGTCTGGGTGAGAAGGTCCAAAAAGAGCGGCAGCTGGGAGACAAGGAAAGACTGATTGGGAGATGTTCTCTAGGAAGCAATTGGACCTGCGTCCCAGTAAACTGAGGGGATAATACGGGGAGATGAAGCCAGTCTTAACATGTCTATCTAGAAGGCGGCTGCACGGCTTTGCCTGTAGCAAGTCAACAAAGCCAAAGTTCTTCCATTCTTCCTTCCCTCACCCTGCTGCAGCGTGCTCGAGTGGCACTTCCCACTCAGGACCCTGTGCTCGTGGATCTCTGTGCTCAAGGGTCACTGCTCTTCTCACAAAAGGCTTCTTGAATAGTTCAATCTAATGCATTCCCTGTCTCACACCTGGTTCCTACCCGTCTCACTGTCTGAAGAGTGGATTCTAGCTGGAAGGGGCTCGTTTGTCTATGTGCTTATTCCAGGAGAACTGGTTCCATCTGGTAGGAGCCTTGCCTGTCCCTGGCACCAAGGACAGGACCTGACTCACAGCAGGGGCTGGTCAACTATAAGCTGAATAAAACAGAAGGAGTGAATGAGTGGATAAGGGAGGAAGGGAAGGAGGAAGGGAAGTAGGGAGGGAAAGAAGGAGGGAAGGAGGTAGGGAAGAAGGGAGGAAGGAGGGAGGAAGGAGGAAGGGAAGGAGGGAGGGAAGGAGGGAGGAAGGAGGGAGGGAAGAAGGGAGGAAGGAGGAAAGGAAGGAGGGAGGGAAGAAGGGAGGAAGGAGGAAAGGAAGGAGGGAGGGAAGGAGGGAGAGAAGAAGGGAGGAAGGAGGGAGGAAGGAGGAAGGGAAGGAGGGAGGGAAAGAGGGAGGGAAGGAGGGAGGGAAAGAGGGAGGGAAAGAGGAAGGTAAGGAGGGAGGAAGGAAATTAAAACCAGATACGAGATTGTTTTGAAGATGGCCACCATATCCTCTGCTCTCCATCTATTGTGTTGAGTCTTTTCACATTTGTGCCATGTTTCTTCTTGGAATAGTGTCAGAGAACATGTTTCTGGAAAGCCCAAGCCACAGGGAGAGGCCCCAGAGAGGGAAGGGGAGCTCTCTCATCAGGAGCCCCAGCTGAGCCCAGCTCCCAGCAGTTCACCCAGGCTGCGGCCACAGGAGCAACCCAGCATGCTAGCCAAGCCAGTGCTCTGAGGAACCCTGACCGCTAAATTTCTTTCTTCATTCTGGGTCTTGAGATTAAGGAAGTAGTGGACCTGCAGATGGAGAGACATACCAGGAATTGTGGTTTTGTTTTGTGTTTTAGCTTGCATATAAGTGAAGTCATGTGTTTTGTTTTGTTTGCTTGGCTTATTTCACCGAGCATCATAACTTTCAGGTTTATGTGTACCATGAGTAACACATACAGTGTGTGTGTGTGTGTGTGTGTGTGTGTGTGTGTGTGAGTGGGGGGAGGGGGCAAGTGCTGAGCTCCCATTCTCCCTAGAACTTTCTCCGAACCCTTTCCCGATGCTGCCTAAGGGAGCAGCCTTTGCGAGCCTCCGTCTGGGAACTGATGAGTCATGGACCTCTGGTGCTCTGTACCTTCTCCTAGAGCTCATGTCAGAGACAAAAATGCCATCGATTTTACATAGAAAGAGTTTGTGTGTGCATCAGAGATACTGGTTCTCGTTTAAGGGTCGAGCCTTAATCACTTAGTTCTCAGGGTGAATGGGACTTTGCATTTGGGCGTTCCTTAGGTCACAGGGCAAGGAGGCGGGGTTCAAGAAGCACACTCCGGTAGCTCTCACCCCAAGTTTGGACTGGGTGGTAGGAATAGGAACACAAATATTGGGTGAAATTCTCAAAGAATGACTTTTAAACTTGAGCGCAAATCTTTGTCACAGACTCACCCTCCTCCCAGCTCAGTGTAGAGCGAAGGGAGGGAATAAGCTCTGAGAACACTTCTCTGAAGATGCAGAAAATTAGACCGCACATTTGACACCTCAACTTTTCTGGCTGCACCTCAACTAACGGGCAGCTAAGCCCCATGACCTAGCACCCCAAGTATCCTAGAGGCCACTGGGGAAAAAGACAGTAGTTTACACCCCTATGAGCAAATCACATGCCACTCCTTCCTCAAGGCTGGCTATTGGAAGCTACTTGTTTTTCTGCTGTATCTCCCTGTCTCTTGGCTTTCCTTGACTGTGCGCGTTGCTTACCACAAGTGCCTCTTCCAATCTTGTAGACCAGAGTGAGTGGGTGGTGTATTCAAAGTCCTGAAAGAAAATCAAATGACCACCAAGGATCTTACATCCAGAAATGCCTACCCAAAACAAACAAACAAAAAAAACAGAGCCAAAGACCTTCTCAGGCAAAGGAAAGCCAACAGCCTTGTTGCCACGAGAGCTGACTTATAAATATATAAATATACAATAGTTGAAATGAAATGATACTAAACAGCAATATAAGAGTGCAATTAAATATAAGATTTACTAACAAAGATAAACACATAGACATAAAAAGTATTTATAAGCATAACATGCTACTTTATTATAGTAATAGTAAATTGATTATAATACTACCATAAAATGTAAAAGATCAAAAGTATTAAAAACAGCTAAGCTACTTTATCTTTATGAATACATACTAGAAATATTGTGAACTATGACATCACAACTAAATAATATGAGAAGAGAGATTAAAAAACAAAGAATTCTTTAATTCAAGGAAGGTAAATATGGTAGTTTGACTGAGAATAGCCCACATAGGCTCATGTATTTGAATGTTCCTCAGTGGAACTATTTGGGAAGGATTAGGAGGTGTGGCCTTGTTGGAGGAGGTGTGTCTCTGGGGGTGAGCTTTGAGGCTTCAAAAATCCTACACCAGGCTCTGTGTCTCTTTCTCTGCCTGCTTCCTGCAGATGTGGACGGAAAGCTCTCAGCTACTGTGCCAGCACCATGCCTGTCTGCCTCCTGTCATGATCATCATGGACCAGCCCTATGAAACTGTAAGTAAGTCCCTAATTAAATGTTTTCTTTCATGAGTTGCTTTGCTCATGGTGTTTCTTCACAGTCATAGAACAGTAACTAAGACAATAAGTTATTATCATCTTAAAGTAGATTTTTAACACTGTGAGATATCTTAATGTAAACCTCTTAGTGGCCACAAAGAAACTACCTTTAAAATTTAAACCAAAAAGAACAAAAAAAGATGAATAAAAGTACCATAAATGGACAGAAAATCATTAACAAAATGACAACAGTAAATCTCTCTTCTTTATCAATTACTATACTTTATAATTACTATAAATATAAATGGGCTAAATTACCCCAAAGATACAGCATAGTTAGATGGATGCTTTTAAAGATCAAACTATGTGCTCTTTAAAAGAAATACAACCATAGGTTTAAGAGCACACATGGGGAAAGAAAAAAGTCCAACATCAGGGCACGTAAGTTTCTGAGTAAGAGTTAAAGGACCTTATAGGAGAAGTTAGCAGCAATACGATAAATTAGTAAACAGAAACTTTAAACCCTACTTCATATACAGGAATAGAAGTCCAGACAGTAAATCAATAAAGAAGAGCATTTGAACAACACTGTGGACCAAACAGATTTATCAGCGGGCCATGTACCATCCCATAGCAGAAGAATACACATGAAATATTCTCTAGAACTGGTTCCATATCAGGACACAAAACATGTTGCAAGCTGGACAGTCTGAAGGCCAAGGCAGGCGGATTGCCACAAGTTCAAGGCCAGCCTGTACTAAAGCATGAGACCTTTTTTTTTCCCTCAAAACAAAACAAATTTAAGATCAAAATGATAGCAAGCCAGAACTGGGACGACGACATAGCTGGTAAAATGCATGAAGACTCCAGCTGGATCTCTAACACACAAGTAAAAACCAAGGCCCATCAGCTCACACCTATTCCAAGGCATGGGAAAAGAGGGGGACAACATTCTAGGGGTTGCTGGCTGGCCTAGCTGAATTAGTGAGCGCCAGGTTCAATGACAGATTCCATTTGGGAACTAGAGAATGATTGAGGAAGGAATCCAGCTTTGAACTCTAGCTTCTATGCGTGTGGGCGTACATATGAATACATGCACGCAACCAGTCACCACCACACCAAGCATCCTTCCCAACCACCGTGGGATGAAATTAGAAATCAAAGCAATGGAAAAAAAAATGTGAAAAATTCACAAGTACACAATAAACATTTAAACAAATAGTGGGCTAGATGGGCCACCAATAGTAACGTTTGAAAAAACCTTGAAATAAATGAAAATGGGAACACAATTTACCAAACTGATAAAGAATGCAGCAAAAGTTGCACCAAGAGTGAAGCCATAAAGTCATCCATTTCAGTAGGAAGAATCCAAGTGTGAACACTCAGGTCTGAGTTCCAGTATGTGGGAGGCTGGGGCAGGAGGACTGCCTGTTCCAAGCCAGGCTGTACACAGAGAGACCTTGTCTTTGACGACAAAGAAGAGAAGAAGGAGTAGGTGGATGGTGGGAAGAGGAGTAGCAAAGAGGAAGAAAAGGAAGATGGGAGGATGGAGAAGTGGTTTGGAACCAGGTTGCTTCCTGGTATAATTCTAGGAAATATCAAGTATTATTTAGTACCATGTCTTCGTAAACTCTTCCCCAAAACAGAAATAGAAGGGATACTTCCAAACTCATTTTATGAGACAAACATCACTCCAATGCTAAAACCAAAGATACTATATGCAAAGAAAACTGTAAATCTATATCTCTAGTGACTGTATGCTCAAAGCCCTCTAAAAATAGGAAATTGAGGGCTGAGAAAGATAGATCAGTGGACACAGAGTTTTCCCCACAAGCCTGACACCTGAGTTTGGATCCCAGACCTGACACACAAAGACACACAGACAGAGACACAGGTCATCCTTGAAACAGGAATGCCCCCTTTGTTGTATCCAGAGCCGCTTATATAGAGATCCTTAACTGATAGCCAGCCATGCCCCAGCCAAACCCACCAGAAACCACTCTCTTGCCATCAGGAACTCCTGAAGGTCTCGTGCTCAGAGCAGCTGCAAGCATTACAAGTTGTTTACCAGAAATTCAGGATCTGGGGGGTTCACAGCTCCCAACAAATAGGAAAAAAGATCTAAAAGTTTATGAACCTGAATATCTAAAACAAACAAGAAAGGCAAAACTGGAGCAATCATGGAGTTCCCAATTTAAAGTTCTACCCAAAAGCTGTATTCAATCAACACAGTATTGAGCCTGGCATAAAACAGACTCAAAGACCAATGGAACCATCAGCCTAGACATGAACTCAGGTATATATATTCAATCGGTTTTAGACAAGATTCCCAAGAAGACACAAGAGGTAAAATCTATAACAAATAGTGTTGGAAAAACTATATCTAAATAAAACTAGACATTTATCTCACACAAAAATCAACCCAAAATTGGTTAAGGACTAACTAAGATGTGGAACCATAAAATGCTCAGAGGGAAACTCATTGATCTTTGCCTTGCCAGATTTCTTTAGACATCTCATCCAAACTCAGAAAAACAAAAGTGAAAATGAGTATGTTAGGACCACAAAGAGCTAAAAAGGAAAAGCAAAAGGAAGTGATGACCAAAACACAATGGCACATACCAAATATGAGAAAATATTTGAGGACCATGAATTCTAAAAAGGGGTCACTATCTAATGAGTCCAAAAATCATTCATATAACTTGATATTAAGGAAATAAAATACCCAATTTTAAAAATGGGCAAATTAGGCTGGGGTATTAAGTCAGCTGGCAACACGATTGCCAGGTGCGCCTAAGGACCTAAATCCCAATCCCAGTGCTGGAGAGACAGACAGACAGACAGACAGATCTCTAGTGTGCACTCATTGGCTACCAATCTGGCTGATTCAGCAAGAATCCTGTCTCAGAAAATAAAGTGAAGAGCCACTGTGGAAGATACCCAATATTGATCTCTGGTCTCTGCGTGCACTTGAACATATGTGCACGTGTGCATACACATGGATATGTATACACACACACACACACACACACACACACACACACACGGCAAAGAACCTGAATAGATACTCTCTTAACAAAGGCGTACAAATGACTGAAGGGGGCTTGGAAAGGCACCCACAGAACTGACCATAGTGACATGTAAAGCAAAATCACAGAGGGAGGGTCACCTCACATCTGCTAAAAATAACATTAGCAAAAGCCAGGAGAAAGCCTGGGCAAAGGTGTGGAGCAAAGCGTGTCCTACAGCCTGTTGGTGTGAGGTAAACAGTACAACTACTGTGTAAAATGGCATGGAGATTTCTTGAAACTCTAGAAACATCTATATATGTTCCTCTGAGGGATCTCCTTTTTACGTAGCTTCTCTGGGGTCATGGACAATAGGCTTGCTATCCTTTGCTTTATATCTAATATCCACTTATGAGTGAGTACATACTGTGTTCATCTTTCTGGGTCTGGGTTACCTCACTCAGGATAGTTTTCTCTAGTTCCACCCATTTGCAATCAAATTTCAAGATGTCATTGTTTTTTATCCATTGTGTAAATGTACAACATTTTCTTTATCCATTCTTTGCTTGAGGGGCACCTAGGTTGTTTACAGGTTCTGGCAATTACAAATAATGCTGCTATAAAAATAGTTTAGCAAATGTCCTTATAGTATGATTGAGTATCCTTTGGGTTTATGCCCAAGAGTGTTATTACTGGGTTCTGAGTGAGGTTGAGTTCCAATTTTCTGAGAAACCACCATACTGATTTCCAAAGTGGTTGTGCAAGTTTGCACTCCGGCTTCAATGGAGGAGTGTTCCCCCTACTCCATATCCTCTCCACCATAAGTTATCACTGGTATTTTTATCTTAGCCATTCTGACTGGTGTAAGATTAGGTATCTCAGAGTCATTTTGATTTGCATTTCCCTGATGGCTAAGAATGTTGAACATTTCCTTAAGTGTCTTTAGGCCATTTGAAATTCTTCTGTTGGGAATCCTCTGTTTAGATCTGTATCCCATTTGTTAACTGGATTATTTGATATTTTGATGTTTAGTTTTTGAGTTCTTTATATATTTTGGAGATGAACCCTCTGTCAGATGTGGGGTTGGTGAGGATCTTTTCGCATTCAGTAGACTGCTTTTTTGACTTATTGACTGTGCCCTTTGCTTTACAGAGGTTTCTGGGTTTCAGAAGGTCACATTTATTTATTGTTGATCTCAGTGCCTCTGCTACTGGTGTTATATTGAGGAAGTGGTCTGCTGTGCCCATGCATTCAAGGCTACTTCCCACTTTCTCTTCTATGAGGTGCAGTGTGACTGGATTTATATTGAAGTCTTTAATCCATTTG
Organism: Alexandromys fortis; assembly: GCF_014885135.2. Classification (NCBI taxonomy): domain Eukaryota; kingdom Metazoa; phylum Chordata; class Mammalia; order Rodentia; family Cricetidae; genus Alexandromys; species Alexandromys fortis. The sequence goes on from NW_026067972.1 coordinate 2,217,407, forward strand.
GACTAGAGTTTTGTGCAGGGGGATAGATATGAATATTTTGCATTTTTCTACATGCTGACATCTCATTAGATGCTGAAAAAACATTCAACAAAATCCAACACCCCTTCATGATAAAGGGCTTGGAGAGATCAGAGATACAAGGGACATACCTAAACACAATAAAAGCAATATACAGCAAGTTGACAGCCAACATCAAATTAAAAATGGAATTTTTTTGAAGCTCAAAGCAATTCCAGTAAAATCAAGAACAAGACAAGGCTGTCTGTCTACTTTCCTTATATGTATTCAACATAGTACTTGAAGTTTTAGCTAGAGAAATAAGACAACAAAAGGAGATTGAGGGGATACAAATTAAAAAAGGAAGAAGTCAAATTTCCATTGTTTGCAGATGATATAATAGTATATGTAAGAGAGCCCAAAAATTTGACACTGGAACTCCTAAAACTGATAAACACCTTCAGTTGTGTACAGGATACAAGATCAACTAAAAAAAATCAGTATCCATCCTATATATAAATGATAAAGAGACAAGAAATAAATCAAAGAAACATCACCATTTACAATAGCCACAAATAACATAAAATATCTTGGGTAACACTAACCAAAGAAGTGAAAAACCTGTATGACAAGTGCTTTAAGTCTTTGAAGAAAGAAACTGAAGAAGATATCAGGAAATGAAAAGATCTCCCACACTCTTAGATAGGTAGGATCAACATTATAAAAATAGCAATTCTACCAAAAGCAATCTACAGATTCAATGCAATCCCCATCAAAATTCCAACACAATTCTTCACAGAGCTATAAAGAACAATACTCAACTTCATATGGAAAAACAAAAAACCCAGGATGGCCCAAACAATCCTGTACAATAAAGGAACTTCTGGTGGCATCACATCCCTGACATCAAGCAGTATTATAGAGCTACAATAATGAAAGCAGCTTGGCATTGTCATAACAACAGACAGGTGGACCAATGGAATCGAATTGAAGACCTGGATAATAATCCACATACTTATGAACACCTGATTTTTTTTTTTTACAAAGAAGCCAAAATGTTACAATGGCAAAAGGAAAACATATTCAACAAATGGTGCTGGCATAACTGGATGCCAGTCTGCTTTCCTACAGAACTCAGGAGCACCAGCCTGGGCCCCATGGGCTGGGCCCTCACACAGAAATCACTAAGAAAATGCCTTACAGCTGGATCTTATGAAGGCACATCCCTGATGGAGGTTCTCTCCTTTCAGATAACTTAGTTTGTCAAATTGACATAAGACCAGCCAGCACACCATCTGTCGTAGTTAGGGTTTCTGTTGCTGTGAAGAAACACCGTGACCATCGCAACTCTTATAAGAAAAACATCCAATTGGAGTTTCAGAGGTTCAGTCCATTATCATCACAGTGGGGACCTTGGAGGCAAGATGATGCTTGTGAAGTAGCTGAGAGTCCTATGTCTTGCAGGCAACAGGAAGTGGTCTGAGACACTGGGTCATATCCTGAGCATAGGAAACCTCAAAGTCCACCCCCACGGTGACACACTTCCTCCAACAAGGTCCTACCCATTCCACCAAAGCCACACCTCCTAATAGTACCACTCCCTAGTAGCTTATGAGGGCCAATTACATTTGACTACTACACCATCTTAGACTTAATATGTCCTCTCTGTCATAGCGCTAGTCTTAGCTCCCAGGAAAGCAAAGGGAAAGACACTTCCACACTTTGTAGACAACCTTGGCATCAAACACATCACTTGCTCCATTTTTCTTCCCATGGAATATGAAAAAGCAGATGTAAAGTTTCTCCGTCTCTCTTTAAAAGGGAAAAACTGTGGTTGTTTTGCACATTTTTAATTTAACATATTTAAAAGGCTTGAAGCTTGATTTTTTAAAAAAAAATGGGAAGATTTATTTTGGATTAAAAAAATTAATGTGGCATCAGCCAAGAATACTTTTTTTTTTAAATATCAGAAAGCTAGAGAAAGGCTCTGGAGATAGATTTGTAGGGCTCCAGAAAATTTCAAGGCCTTGCTGGGACCAGTCAGGCACTGAGACACTTTCCCATCCTGAAACCACAGACACACGGGCCAAAATTAGAATATTTGCTACGGCAAGTGCCTTCTAAAAACGCCTCTCGTCTGTGCCGCTCTCTTCAGATCAAAGGCCACAAGCAACTCTCTCCTTTCCTCTGTTGGTCTCCTCCCATCAGTGCTGACTCCTCTCAGCCTCTCACAGTGGAAATTTTCATTTTTTTCCCCACTGTACAACTACCTGGGCCCTTGCTTACTGATCATCGGCTCTGTGTCCTCATTTGCTGAGCACTCATTTGATGATCCAGTGGGGACCGGTCATCTCCTACTCCCCACACACCATGGGCGCTGGGCCTTTCTATCCCAGGCACCACAGTCACCTGGTGTAAGCTGCTCTTTATTTTTCCCATTCATTCTGTCTGGTTCTACAACCCGCAGCGTCTTCTCTCTCACCGCCACCCTCTTTCCTTGGTCACTATTGTTCATTGATTGTGAATTCAGCCCCTGGTCCATGATCTTCCATCTAACTTCCTACCATCAGATAGTAGGACATCTCGAGGAGCAGAAGGAAAGCATCCAGCATCCTGGCTGTGTGCTTCTAGAGCTCCTTGTTGCTAGAGATGGCTACGCTGCAATTTCAACAACAGTCTCAAAGGAAGTAAAGGGCTCCCCACTGCAGCAGTTGTGTCTGTTTAAAAATGCCTCCATTGGAAACTCAATGCTCAATGTAGCAACCTTGAGGGACTGCACCTGATGGGAGAGTACTGGGCCACACTGGTTCTGTGTGCCTAAGTAGATAAGTACCATTACTGGGTGTGTAGGTTCACTATTATGGAGGTAGTTCCTCATAAAAAAAAAGATGCATATCAACCCCCCCTTTCTCTTTTCTGCTCTTTGCTTTTTGGTCTTGAGATGATGAAGCAGGGAGGCCTCCATCACATATGATGCTTTGGTCCTGGAAATTTCAGTTCCAAGACCCATGAGACAATCTGGTTCTGTTGTCGATGAATCACCTGATCTGTGGTACCCTGCTGCCGCAGAAGAGTGAAAAGACATCGTCTGAAGTCTATCACGTCTTTAGTTTCGTGGTACCCTTGTGTGCCCATTTCCTCTGACCTTTGCTTTTCTTCCCCCTCCTTGGGCTCTGTGATGAATCAGCCTTCCTTTTCTGCGAGACTGAACTTTTACCACTCTCTGACTTCTTTTATAATTCCCCATATCTCGCCTTCTTCACAGAAGGTCGCATGTCTCATGCCTTAGAGAAAATGGAACCGTCTAGAACAGTGGTTCGCAACATTCCTAGTTCTGCAACCATTTAATGCAATTCCTCACGGTGTGGTGACCATCAACCATAAGATTAGTTTTGTTACCTTACAGCTGTAGTTTTGCTACTGTTGTGAATTGTAATGTAAATATATGATATGCAGGATATCTGGTCTGTGAACCCCATGAAAGGGTCATTTGACCCCCAAAGGGTTCATGACCCACAGGCTGAGAACCACTGCACTAGGATCATTTTTTTTTCCAGTTTTCACTTGCTGATCATTCATTGTTTCTTCTTTTCCCACTCTCAAAAGACCTGGTTCCCCAATGGTACTTTCTTCTCTAAGTGACACGGACACACGCACATGCATGCACACACATCTTCTCTGAAAATAAAATTGTATTTTTCTTCCTCATAACCATTTTCTTCACGTGTGTGTGTGTTGTGTGTATGTGATATATGCATGTGTGCTTGTGTGTGCAAGCTCACCTGAGTATGCATGTGTGAAGACCAGAACAACATCCAGTGTCTTCCTCCACACTGTCTACCTTAGTATTTGGGACTGGGCCTCGTAGTGAGCCTGGAACTCACTGTTTTGACTAGATTGGCTGTCCAGTGAGCCCTGTCCCTGACTCCTCACGCAGGCTTGTTTCTCCATCATTAGAGATGCATGCCACTGCCCTTGGGATTTTAACAAACACTGAGGATCAGGTCCAGGTGCTCATGCGTGTGCAGCGGTCACTCCCCCACGAAAGTCATCAGCCCGTCACCCGACAATTTAAAAAACTCGACTGTTGGGCTGGAGAGATGGCTCAGAGGTTAAGAGAACTGACTGCTGTTCCGGAGGTCCTGAGTTCAATTCCCAGCAACCACATGATGGCTCACACCCATCTATAATGAGATCTGGTGCCCAGAACACTATATACATAATAAATAACAAAAAATAATAATTAAAAAAAGAAAAAAAACTTGACTGTTGTTCTCTGCTCCCCTGTAACTGGTGAGTATCTCATCCAAATATCCCTTGCCTCCATTTCCCATCCTCCCATTCTCTCCGGCACCAGTGCTCTGTTGACTTCTTGCCCCAGTCATTCTACCAAAATAGCCACCACTAACGACTAGTAGCCGCAGCATCCCTAGCAACCCCAGCGAACGCTGTTTGACTCATGACTCACTGAATTCCATGTTTGATGCCCATTCTTTTCCTCCTTTTACCTCGGGCTTGCCTTGGCACACGGGCTGCTCACCCTCTGACCCCCACAGGCTCTCACGGTTCTGCTTCTTTCTAAGGCTCAGTTGTCATCTGTGAGGATGGCTCCAGCTGCCAAGCTCGGTCTTTTCCTGGGCGAGCCTTTGCATTCCTGCAATATCTACCAGCACCCATGAGTTGCTACAAGCATCTCTCCTTCACTTGTATTTCTTTTTGAGTTGGATCCTCCTCATTTTAGCTCACCCCCCACCCAAACATTAAGTCCTAAATTCTGCAGTTCCGCCATCTTTGTCTGGACATCAAGCTAGAACCCAGAGTCACTTTCAGCTTTTCTTTCTCCCCGGCTAGCCGCATACTACTGCTGGTCAAATCTGGTTAAGTTTCCTCTCCTCTCCTGTATGGTTGCCCTGGGTCCCACACAGGCCTTTCTGCTCCATTTCTAGCTACTTCTACACAATCCTTGTAGTAGAGTCAGCGAATCTAAAGAGCTACAGATTGGTTCAGGCCACCCTCACTTCACATTTAATGCATTTAAGTAAGTCCCTGGCCTCTATAGGAAGAGTTCAGTGGTCTTTGCAGATGGCTTCAGTCTTATTGAGTGGTTCTCTTCCCTAGCCCTCTCTGTCTCAACAACAAACTACAGAGACTCCCCGCCTCCCAGCATCCTGTCCAGGCAGGATCTGTCCTCTGGCTCATGTCTTTTCTTTCCCTGGAATTCTTCATCATTGTCTTCAATCCTACTGCTAGGACACAGCACCATCTAGAAGGAAATGCCTATCATTATTCACACAGCATAATCTTGGATTGATGGTCTATCCTCATACACATGGGACCATCTTGAATAAATGGTCTATCCTTACACACATGGTGCCATCTTGAATAAATGGTCTATCTTCACACACATGGCGCCATCTTGAATAAATGGTCTATCTTCACACATATGGCACCATCTAGAAGAAATGGGCTATCCTCATACAGCTGAGCCTTCAGGCGATCTTTGACTTTCCATCCTTAGAACCGTGTGAGGTAAATATGTTGGATAACAAATTACCAAACATAAAGCACTTGGTTAGGGTAGCACAAGCAGGCTGAGACAGCACTGTGGTCAGTGGAGGACAGTATGAGGGTTAGCGCTGCTAAAACCTAGCTCTGGTGCCTGAAGATGCTATGGCTCGGCTAATTTCACTTCAGAGCTTTGACACGAGCACCAACTTAGTGTCAACGAGAGCAAGGTGCTTCTCCAGAGCAGCTTAAAGGATCTACGCATCTCTTTCACTCAGCCCTTCCAGCTGGCACCACTAACGCGTTTCTCAACTCCATGTGAAACCAGGCCCTGGAGAAGGACGGCTGAGAGGCTGCTTTGCAAACCAACATGATTTGCCCTAAGTGAATCCACAGCATTTTATCTAGGTTGTATGGTGAGAAAACATTAAGATTCTACAAGCCTTAAGGCAAGGACTCGCCATTGGCCTTCTACGGGGTGGAGGGTACCTAGCAAGTGCTCTCTGAGTAGAAGCTACAGGAGGTAGAGAAGCAGACCTTGTGATTCATGGGGGGTGGGTGCAGGTCTGGTCCTTCTGTCCACAGACTGGATGACCTTTGAAAAACTATTTGATCTCTCTGGGCCTCAGTTTCCTAATATGCCATGTAGGGATCAATCACAAAGCAAATCTTAAGGAGTTTTTTTTTTTTTCCTACATGATTAAATCGAATTCTACATAGCATATCAAGAAGCAGAGACAGACAGACAGAGACAGACAAACCAGCATGTATGCACCCGGCCTATAGTTAATAAGTCACAGATATTATCTGAATTGAAGTGTGGAATAAGAAGAGTGCAGAGACATTGAGAAGGCTTTCCAGGATGCTGGGATCCACCTATATGGTTCCTGAGTTTCAGGTACAAAGACAAGGCTTTTGTTTTGACAGTGGAAGCTTTTGGAAGTTTTCAGATGGGATCATGGAGGGTACTCAGATGTGATTTTTAAAATGTTTTTATTTGAGTGTGTGTATGTGTGTGTGTTGTGTCTGTGTCTGTGTGGTGCAGGCACATGTGTGTACAGAAATGTTCAACTACACATGCAAGGATACCAGAGGAAGACATGTTTTTGCTGTATTGTCCTCTGCCTTATTCCTCTGACACAGGGTGTCTCACTAACCCTGAGTCTAGCCCGCGAGCTCCAATAACCTCCTCGTCTCTGACTACAATGCTGGGGTTACGACTGTGCCTTTGGAAGATCGGTTCCGAAGAGTATGGGATATGAATGAGTCTGAACAGAGAAATCAGGAGACGGAAGAACAGATTTGAAAGCCACTGTTTTAGTTCAGTGAGACCTGATGAAGGCAGAGCTAAGGCTGCACTAGCCCAAAGGAAAAGGGGCAAAATGGCAAGCGGTGAGGCCGTTGGCTGGCTCAGTGGGAAAAGGTGCTTGCCACCGAGGCCAGCAACTTGACACTCTGAGACCTGATAGTGGCAGAAGAGAACTGAGTCCCATAAGCTATTCTCTGACCTCCACACCCATCCCATGGAAGGTGTACCCATACACATGCACACGAACACACAAAAACATGCATGGATATAAACAAATAAAAGTATTTGTAAACTTTTTAAAAAAGAAAGTACCTCTGTTTCACAGCTTTGTGACTAGGGAAGGACGCTGCCTTTCTTTCGGCAATGACCAGCTTAGGGACACAGCTTCAGGGGGAGATAATTGAGTGCTGAACCCAGATTTTTCCGAAGCTGGTGAGCTACTGACAGAGAGGGCCAGCAAGCATCTGAACACAATAAGTGGCGATTGACATGATCGGAATTTTGATATGCTTGTTTGAATGATTTGTTCCCAACTCAGAAGATCTTAACTCATTTAGAAGCAAAGCAAAACGAAAACATAATCACTAAGAATGCAGAGATTCGCCAACAGAAACGCCAGGGTTAGCGCGGCTAACTCCAGTGGCGCCCACTGCGGTGCATTCGTTAGCTGTCACAAGGTGTTGGAAGGCCATGATCCCATGGAGCTCCTCTATCCTCGGAGTGCCTGTGTTCCACAAGAACTGGTTGAAAACTGGAGCGAATCTGCTCACATCCCATTGCGAAGAACAATCCCATCATTCATTCTCCTTATCAAGGAACTGGCCCTGGCCACAGAGGCTGAGGCTCCCCTGGGAAAGCCAGGCTGACACCTATGGCCACATCCACCTTATCTGTGTTGTACTAGTTTGTCCCTTTTATATTCTCCCTCTGTTGTCCCAACAGATACTGGGGTGAAACTTAATGGTCTGTGACACGCAAGTCCCTAGAGGTGCCTCTGAGAGAGACTGGACTGGCGTTAGCCAGTTCCCTGCTGTGGGCAATGGCGTTTCTGTAGCACCTCATCTCTGCAGCTGTTTCACAGTTCACATCCATCTCCAGATGTGGAGCGTACAGTCCTTGCTACCTGTGTCCAGACTCAAGGATTCCCTTTCTGAGGCAGACTTTGGTATATGATCAATTCCCTTCATATATATATATATATGTGTGTGTGTGTGTGTGTGTGTGTTTCATACAGTTCATACACACACACACACACACAGCCAAAAATTGATTTAGACATTCCTGGAGGTCTTTCTAGATGAAAGGGGACTTTTTCAAAAAAAAAAAAAAATGAAAGCTTTTTTTTTTTTCTTCAAATAAGACCAAGATACAGTGTGGAAGACTGACGTGTATGCAAATGAGATGAGTAAGGTTGGCTATGCGTGGGTGGAGTGAGGTTGAAAGGAGTGGGGTGGGGTGGGTATGAGAGCAGTGGGGAGGAAATCTAAGTCGATCTTAAACATGCAACTGTACAGCTATCAGACCTGGATTTTATTTTTGGACAGGGTCCTTGTATTTTTTTTTTCCTCTGCAGAATGGTTAATGCTAAGACCAGGAAGGCTCACAAGTCTGGTGAAGGCTGTCTCTGAAGCCTTCAAAGGTGTCTTTAGCCTAGAGGCGTGGCTAAAGGAGCTAGTTAAAGGGGTGTGCTGGCTAGACTGTTTTTGTCAGGTTGACACAAACCAGAGGCATTTGAAGAGGGAGCTCAGTTGAGATGCTTCCATCTTGTGACCTGTAGGCAAGTCTACGGGGGCATTTTCTTGCCTTGCAGTTAATGTGGATGGGCTCAGCCTGCTTTGGGTGGTACCATCTCCAGGGAGGTGGTGCTAGGTTTCATGAGAAGGCAGACTGAGCAAGCCATGTGGAGCAAGCCAGTGAGCAGCACTCCCCATGGCCTCTGCTTCAGTCCCTGCCTCCAGGTTCTGCCCTGACTTCCCTTCATGACAGACCATAGATCTATGCTGAAATATGTTGAAATAGGAGCGGCGGCGGGGCTGCGTCCCCAACACCCCGGCCGCTTGCTAGCTCATGCCCGAAATAACAACACACAAACTGTATTCATTTAAGAACTGCTTGGCCAATGAACTCTAGCCCTTACAGGCTAATTCTCGCACCTGGACTAGCCCATTTCTAATGATGTGTGTAAGCACCCCAAGGTGCGCTTACCGGGAAGATTCTAGCCTACATCCATCCTGCGTTGGAGGAGCTTCATTGCGTGCATCTGCCTGGGATGGCATGGTGTCTCTGCTCGTTCCGGAGAGCAGAGTCTCTCCGGGAGCAGAACAGAGTCTGACCTCACTTCCTCTTCCGCCCAGAATTCTATTCTGTTTACTCCTCCCATCTATGTTCCAAGCCATGAGGCCAAGCAGCTGGTTTATTATAACTTAACCAATGAAATCAACAGATTGATATATGACACTCCCACATCAGAAATAAACTCTTTCCTCCCCAAGGACAGGGGTTAGTGGTTTTAGCACAGCAATAGGGGCAAAACAGGACAAGGGTCTACTTTGCTCAAGTAGAACCAGAGCAAACACATAAAGGTAATAGTTAAAATACCATCTTTAATGACTGATTAAGGTGATAAGACAGTACACCGGCTAAGCAATTATGATTTTAATATAAATCTAGAATGCAAGCAAGGATTCTACTAATTAGTTCATCATTTTTCTGTACTTAGTTATCAGACAGGAGATCCCACAAATGCAGCCTGTAATGGAAGACGTGGCTTGTGTACCATCCTCCTCGTGTGTCAAGTACTCAGAACTTAATGTGTGTGCAGCTGACATTTCCATCAGCCCTTCATCCCAGCCCTGCACACAGGCAGATTTTTAGCTCAGGAAATAATCAAGCTTGCTCTTGTTTCTTCCTAAGCAGTGGATCCTCCGCAGGTGGAGAAACACTATCTTTCCTCTCTAGAAGTCACAAAAACACTCAACTACATAACATGTGACCGAATCACAACCGAACTTCAAACAGACAGTGTTGTGGTCTCAAACCAGGAGAAACATCAGTTCCATGCTGGCTCAGCCTGACTTTCTCCTTGAATTTAGGAAGGTGGACATTTGCAAAGGAAAAAAAAAAAACAATTTTGTTGTTAGATTGAGGTTGAGATCCAAGCCAGTCCCAGGCTGGGCATATCCATCAGGTTACACAGAAGTCAAGGATTTTAGCTGAAACAATACAACCTGCAGAAGGCAAAGTTGAGCAGACGTGGTTCTTCAGCTGGAGCCAAAGCTTAATATAAAAGTCTTGTCCACTTCAAAATCTCAACACCTCACCTGTATTTTCTTCTTCAAGTTCAACAGTTTTCCTTTTTCTGCTGTGAACTAAAATAGCAGAGTCTTGTTTTTTCCTACACATGTACCTACTTCTTCCTGTACTGCGTACTGAAGGTCACGCTTCCTCTGCTGAATTACTGCGATACCTTGGTTGGAAATAAGTTGATTGTATATGAAACCTGTTTTGTCCCATTAATCCCTTCGTCTGCCCTTATCAATGCTGTTTTATAAATTACTATAGTTTATTTGTCTATTTATTTAGATAGGATCATATTGCATAGCCTAGTCTGTCAGGTAACTTCATTCAGTATGTCATCCAGGCTGACTTGAACACTGATCCTTCTTCCTCCCCAGGACTGGGACCTGGGTGTGTACCATCATACCCAGCACCCATGTTCCCTGTTTTGTAGTGAGTCTCGAAATCAGGTATCACTGAACTTTGTGCCGCTGCTTTGGAACTCTTTCAGATGATCATCCTTTGCCATCGCATAGACATTTAAAAATGCTCACCAAAGTGTTGATGGGGTAACACTGAATTTATAGATCACCTTAGAGGGAAGGAATATATTGCCAATACTGGGGCTGGCAGTCACAGTGGCCTGTGTCACTGTTTGGATGCCCTTAATTCATAACAGCAGCATCTTAGAGTCTTTCGTGATCAAGTCTTACAACTCAGGCTGATATATAACTGCTTCAGACTTTAGTGGTATTGCAGTTGGTACTTACCCTCGATTTTATTTTCTGTTTTCTCCGTTGCCAGTATAGAAAATAGAACTGATTTCTTATATTGAGTTTCTAACTGAGGCCTCACTTCTTGGACCCAAAAGTGTTTTCTTCCAATTCCTTAGAATTTCCTACATAAAAAATCGTTTCATTTCATATCTAAAGTAATGATGCCATATGTTTGAGGAAGGGATCACTTTATGCCTCGGGAATTGACCAATACAATTGCTAGCGCCTTGTCTTTGGGAACACGAAAGCTGCTCTACACGGAGGGACCTATGCTGTTTATATGCAAAGTCAGTAGCCAGTAGTCACTGGGAGCTTTGGTGGATTTCCATGATTAAAGGGATTATAGAAGAGCTCCTGAATGTCTATTGGTATTTCTGCTTTAAAAACAAAAAGGAAGATAGGGCAGAATAATAAATGGGCAAAAAGAGGGAAAAGGAGGTCCAAAGGATTTGAAGGGGTTTTAGGTTGGACCAACTTCCTAACCACAGGTAGGACTGACTTCCTGAAGCAGATGTGTCCAGACTCCGGCAGCATCTGCAGAGACAGCCTGCCCTTAATGATTCATTCCTGTGGGCAGGTGTTGTCGTCACTTTCCCGGGGACTCTTGGGGTTGAGCAGGACCCCGCAGAGCTTGCCGGTAACGGCGTGGTTCTTTTTATTCCTGTTCCTTTATGCTATCATTTGGAAGAGCAGCTTGGAAGAAGGAGGCTTGTCTGCAGCTGAGTGGCAGTCTCGGAAACATGTCTGGGAATGGAAATTGAATCTGAAGATCAAGATGTTGTTGGAACTGGGAAACGCAAGTTCTGAGTAGGAGATGCAGGTGCCGTGGCATTTTGGAGCTTTGGAAAGAGGGAGGGCTTTTAAGTTCGAGTTCAGATACCCTGAGGAAGGTTCTCTGTTTCCTTCAGATTCACTGCCCGCCCTTTCCTTCCAAGTTCTGCGTGCTGAAAGCTGGGATGCTTGGTTCTCTTGTTTCTTGTTGAGCTTAAATAGTGAGAGGCATGGCCAAGTAATCAGAGGAGGGGAGCGAGGATTTAATGGAGCAGTTCTATTCATTTTGGAGGCAGGATCTTCATATCTAACCCAGTCTAGCCCTGGACTCCTGCCCAAGCTTCCCAAGTGCAGGGGTTACAGACCGTGCACCAACACATTCGGGTGTGCAGCATGCTTCACGCCTTTGCTTGCTGCATTCTGACCGAGTTGTGCCTAACCACCTGCCTGAGCTAAATCGTGAGTTAAGCTCTTGTCTGAAAATAAAAATAAAAATGTCTGGGAATGAAGCTCAGAGGTAGATCATTTGCCTAGGATATACAAGGCCGTCAGCTTGCGCTAGTTATACACACACACACACACACACAAAAGAACGGGAAGAAGGGAGGGAGGAAGGAAGGAGAAAACATAACGGGGCAGTGTGGAACAGATATCTAGCAATTGGCACGTGTCATCACCATTCTTAGTAACTAACTTACAGAAGTACTGGTAAGACCATGCTGTCCTCAGCAACTGTTACAATGCAGACTTAATGCTGGTGACTGTTGTCCAGGCGCACAAGAGTGAAGAGAAGCAGCTAGGGAAATAGATATAAAGCAGTAGGAGTTAAGAGGGATTTCTTAGCCTGTGAAGTAGACCACCATGGTGTCTTAATGTAAAGGAGTTACAGCTTAGGAACCCACGGACCTGACAGTAGGATCCTTCTGTCTACACCAGAGACGTGGTGGCACTGTGGTGTCACAAGACACACGTTAAGGCAAACTGCATGGAGTTATGAATTAAGTCTTTAAAAAAAAGGGGGGGGGAATAAAGGAAGTTCCCGTTGAAATTCACAGCAGTATCCTACAGATCATCAGCCACAGGGGAGACATAGACCCCTGAGCCATGCCACAGGTCTGCTAAGGAAGCAAGGTGTGTAAATATTGGGGCTTGACGATGCGCAGCTGACTTTTCTGTCATCTGAGGCTCGTTGTTCTGATGGCCAGGCCGTTTCCCCTTAGCCCAGTCTCTTTTGGGCTCTCACGAGTGATTTTGGTGGGGTGGTTCTTTGAAGGGGTCCATTACTCCCTCCTTTCCAGGATACGCAAGTATCCTGGGTGGTGGCACTAGAGGAATTTCAAGCAAAAGTCCCACCCCATCCGAATCAGGACCTCTGTCCTCGGAGCCCCTCGGAGCCCCTCAGGCGTGTTGATGTCTCACACACCTGACAGTCATACTAAGATCTCCCAAGTCCTCTTACAATAGGGTGCCCCTACCTTGACTGTCATTCAACACATCACATATATCTGAGTTATTCTCTCAGGAGGCTCATCAATGACATATGATAAAAAAAAAAAAACCTGAAAGCTAAAAAATAAATAAATAAATAAATAAAAACAGTGGATACCAGAATAAACAAGCCTTTGACTCCACCCGGCTTCTGAAAAATCCTACTTGCTGCGATTGTTCTCCCGGAAGGAAGGCTGGTGACATGATGCAGGTCTTTCTGGATTTAATTATGATCCAAGAGGGAGGAAACCTTGGACGACAGAGCTTGTTTTCCCCAGGGGACTGGGAGAAGAAACTGAGAGAAAAATACAACTGCTTCAAAATCCTAAAGCGCCAAACGTCTCGTGAGAGTTGAGAAGGTCACTGGGTTGGATATTTTGTTCATGGAACAGCATAGAGATCTGACAACAAAGAAAAGGAAGTGTTTTCCCAGTAGACAGGCTCCCATCATCCTGTGACTTCCCAGGGGCCATATGTGAACTCAGATTTTAGAAGGACATGGCCAGAAACCAAAGAAGACTAATAGGCTATTAATATATTTATTATAATAATAATTTATTATAGGCTAATAAATGCTTGTGCAAATTCCATCAGAAAATCAAAGACTCGTGATCCACTGTGACTTGTAAGAAGACTCAGGACACAATCAAAGGACACAAAATTCTGTTTGGAGCAAGGTGAAGAGTAAATGGAAAATAGGTGAAGCAAACGCTTTGGGTAAATGCTTTCACAGCCACTCCAAACCTCTTGGCCTGCCATTTGCTTTGCCAAGGAGAACGGCTTTATAAATGCAGTGCACAGAACATAGGAAAATAAAGAACTATGTGTGCACAAAAGCCTCTTGTGTCCAGGCCTTGGAAGATTATACTGCAGAAAACTCCAGGATCTTGGAAACGGGTTTGTTGGACCGCTGAGTGCATGTTATAGGAGCTGTCAAATGGGTAAGATGCTGGACGGCTGTAATGAGCTAGCAATGAGTAGTTATGGTTTTCTGATAGGGAAAAGGTAAGGTAATCTAATGCAAATGTAGACATAATGCTTCAGGAGAGACAAGAAGAGCTGCGTTGGGACCAGACAGGGGATTCGAATAGAAGGTTAGTACTTGTAGAAAGAGTCTAAGCTGGCAAAACAAACAAACCCACACACAAGATCATCCCAGCAAATTGACTCTACACTTAGAAATAAATCAGCTGATGATAAACAATGATGAGGCCTTCTCCGACCACTTTAAGGTTTTAACCACTTTAAGGTTTTAATGCCCAGAAACAAACTCCGGCATCAGTTACGGCTAGATGTTGCCTCGTGCACCGAGAATAACTCTGGCCCTTGTCTCGGCTCTGCTTTAGGTTGATGGAGCTAAGGCTTGGCAAACTACCCCAGGAGAAGATCTGCCTGCCACCGGGGCGTGTCATGTGTATGTCACTGGAACACAGCCATGTGCTCTTTTGTATGTTTCTTCTGGCTGCCTCTAGTAGACTTCAGCAGAGTTAAATACTGCAACTCAGGTTTATGGCCTGTTACAGTCTGAACTATTTTCTATCTGGTCCAGTTCAGAAAAGTTTTTTGATTGTCTGCTGTGGCTGAGCAGACAATCATATTAGTTGTGTTTGTGGCCTTATTATATCACATTGCTGATTTGTAAAGACTGGTTAAGGAAACCCCAAAGCCTACATCATACAATCTGCTTTCAAGATATAACTTCTTGACTCTTAGATTGGAATGATTAGTTTAGGGTGTTCTTTACTGAGAGTTTAGCTTGTCATTTTATAATCTTTTAAGATTTATTTTTATTATGGTGTGTATGTGTGTGGTGTGCGTGCGTGCGTGCGTGTGTGTGTGTGTGTGTGTGTTGATATTGGCAAATGGGGATGTCTTTGAAGGCCAGATGAGGATGCTGAAGCCTCGAGAACTATAGCTATAGGAAATTGTGATGCGTCTAATATGAGAACTGGGAATTGAACCTCAGGTCTTCTGAAAAATCAACACACACTCCTAACTTCTGAGCCACCTCTTCAACCCCGAGAGTTACACTTTTTCTTCTGATCCAGTATATCAATAATACTTTCAGATTCGTGTCTGACCCATTCTATTCCCAATGCAGGCCAACACGAAGCTCCTATGATATAGGGTAGAATGCAGAGATTGGAGCTCAGATGGAAGTTAAGTCAGCCAGAGGTATAAATGGAACTCAAGTGTAGGTTCAACACAAGGCTCCAGGAGAAGCTAGAAGTCACATCACGTTCAGTGCCAAAATGATGGTAAAAACAGAGGCTGGGACTGAAGTTCCCAGGAGAGGAAGGCAAAGGTTTTGACCCTGGAAGGAAGAACAAACAGCACATGGAGTTGTTTCTTCTCACTGAAAATGAGCTGGACAAGCCAAATAAAGGTTAGCCTGGATGGACAAGACCGAGTTCAGTCATGGTAGCAGACTCCCTTGCGTTTCTTAGGTTGCCCCCTGTAGCATTTGAGGAGCCAGGGAGCCCATCAACTCTTCTGGAAACTGTTAACGCACATACACACAACTTAAAAGGCGCCAACATGAACATTTTGAAGCACATGGTTTAGTAGCCTGTTGTACGTCCGTGCTGCGTACCAGACTCCAGGAACCTCTTCGTCTTGCAAAAACTGAAACTGCACACATTAAACAGTTTTCCAAGTACCTTAATTTTACTTATCTAAGACAAAAGTTTACCAAAGCTACCAAACAGAAATACCAGCGGCTCTTGAGGAGAAGGCCCTGTGAGGGCAAAACCATGAAGAACAGATGATGCAGTTTGACATGTTTTCGTTACTCACTAACCAACATCTCCTGTCTGTATACTCCTCTGAAGAGAAGAAAGGCTTCTTCCTGATATTTGCATACTTTAGCGTGGGAAGCTTCAGGGCCAGCGCCCAGACTTGCAACTTCATAGAAGGACCCCCGTTGGTGTCCCTCACAGCTGTGTCTGTTACATGGCAGAAACTCATGAGGGTGTGTTTCTTGGCTGGCACAAACCAAGAGCTTGTGCATGTTGCTGCCTTGGTTTTTTTAATGGGTGATATAGATCACTTTCCATCCCTTCTCCCTAGCCTTTTTTGTTTCCAGGTAGCTTGACCAATCACCCAAGAGGAGCCCCTATGGCGATTGCTACCACACATAATCTCTGTTTTGTGGAGTGAAACCACGTCATTTTTTGCTCCTGTGAAAGAGGGCTTTTCTGATGCCTGAAAGTCACCAACAAATTTCTAAGTTTCTGTACTAAGCAATTCTCTACATTCGCAAGTCTCCCAAACATTCTGTGACACACATCTCAGAACTAATGAATAGGTGCACAAACCAGCTTGTTTGTACGGACATATCTCTCTTTTCTAACACGATATTAAATTTAAAAGATTCAAAGGTTAGAGTTTAAGTGAATGTATTCCTGAGCTCTAAACGATACCTTCTATAGTTAAAAAGAGAAAACAAGTAAGCAAGGAAACAACACATTCATTGGTTTTCACATATTACTCCAACAGAATATGTCTTTAACATACCAATCACTCATTCCACAATGGCCGATTTGTATGGCTGGGACCAAGATACCAGGTATTGAGTGGTGTACCCCTATGCTGGTTACTTTGTTTCTCTAAACTTGGGGGTACCTCATCTTCAAAGTGCTGATAAGAATAAACTCCTGGACAGGATGAAACTTCCACAGAGCCTTCTGTAGTACCTGAGCTACAATACTTATTCAGTAATAGGCTGTATTTACAATGGCATTAATTTTTAAAACTTAGCTGTAGAATACACAAATCTGGTTGAAATTTGCCTCTGAAGTGTACACTTTGGTGACTTTAAGGATATTCATACTGTACAGCTATCAGGCCATTCGATTCTTATAACAAAAGATGTCAGTCTAACAAATTTATACAGAAATTTATTTCTCACAGTCCTTGAGGTTGAGAAGTTCCAGATCAGTGTGGCAGTGAATTCTGTATCTTATGAAGAATTGTCCTCTTCTTTGTAAATGTTGCCTCTTGTTGCACACTTGGTAGGAGGGTGAATGGCTCACAGGAGGTGGACAGCTCCCTCATGCTTATTTTCAACAGATACTAATCTCATCTGTGATGGCTCTGCCCTAAGCGCTTAGTCACCACCCCCACCCTTCTCTTAATACAGTCACACGGTCGATTAAATTTCAACCTATGAAATTTGGGGAAAGGCATTTAACAGAGCAGCAACCAGGCCCACCACCCATCAGCACATTAATTTTTAATATGACTTCCTTGCCCTGTCCTGGGGGCTAGACTCTTGATTTACGTCTCTCCAGTGTGAGGCTTTATCAGAAGCAATGCCTTCCTTCTGTCTCGGAATCTTTACAAATCTGGTCCTAGCTGAATGTAGCTTGAGCTGGGAAAACCCTTCAAGTGAAGTATTCAAGACACCCGACTGATCCTAGCGTTATCTCCTGCTGGAAGCTGTCGAGGTGGGCGCTAAACAGACCTCACAGCTAGTCCAGGGTAAAATTAATTCTCGAACGCCCTCACTGACACCTTCCAACATCTTCCCAGCAGACGTTTCTGGCTGCTGCCTGCCCAGTCGCTGCTAATGGAGGCTTAGAAAGGCCTTCCCCATTCCTATGGTAACCCAGGAGAAAGGCTGTTGCCATGGGGACTAGCCAAGCCTATATAAACCTTCCATCTCCGTCAGACAGCTGAGAACGGAGTGTGAGAATGAATCCTCGCTCCTCGCTCGTTCACCTTCAGAAATTGCTAATAATTATCGCTGTTTTTTGGAAGAGAATTCATTGTTTCTTTCAGACAGGAGCTCATTCACATTTTGAACTTGAAATGAGGATTGTTCAAAAGCTTGCTTGCTGATCTTGGTGTCAAAAAAAAGTCATCTGGAGAATGAAATGGCTGGTGATTGAGCGGTTCCCAAATCTCTACAGTGTTACCAACCACTGAATGACATTCATCACAAGCATGTGAACAGCAGGCTGTTTCCAAAGAATGATCTGTTTCTTTGAGATGAATTAATTCTAAGCATGCCTGATAATATGCTTCCACACTGTTGTACAGTTGGGTCCTGGAGAATCTCAGCTCCTCGAAGCCAGGATAGAAAGGCAGAGCCAGATTCGGGCTCCAGCATAAGGTTTAACGTGCAAAGGGCAGGGCAGTGGGACCAGCCCAGGACTGCCTCTGAGGATGACCAAAGAGAGTAGCTAAGTCACAGCAGGCAGTGAGAGGGAGGTCTTTATTCGAGGACACCTGAGTCCCAGCCCGGATTCAGGCAGGACTGGGATTGGACCCTGAGGAATTTAGGCATTTTTAGTAGAGAAAGGAAAACACATTGGGAGCATGGTTTGCAAACATGCTTCTAATGCAAGCACCGAGTAAACAGGCAATTCACAGTGGCTGGAGAAGAGAGGGCCAGATGGAGTGAGTAGCTCTGGTATAGAAAAGGCTTAAAACTCTTCCTCTTTTCTTTCAATTATCTACTGAATATTTGTTATTTGCTGTGGGATACGCTAGACCCAGAGAATACAGAGATGTTTAAGGTGTCTGGCCAGTTGTTTCTCTAAGTCTACTTGGAGATACCCAGGTAAAACACAAATAATCCTGGGAAGTAATATGTCAAGGGAACTTTCAAGCTGGCTTGGACTATAGATAACCTTTATTGAATTAATTAATTAATTAACCAATTAGCTAATTAGAATCAACAATTCTAATTGGTTTGGTTTGGGAATTGGGGATGAGAGAGAGAGAGAGAAAGTGGTTGATTTACTTTCTGTGGGTCAATAGAGATCCCATAGGGCAGAGCCACTGTGGAAATGTCTTCCAAATGGCTCTCCAGCATCCTAAGCAGGCAGATTTCACATTGATGGAAATAGTACCTTGGAGGGGAGGGTCCTTTGTGGCTCTTTCTGTGATGCATATGGTAGCTGTTTCTGCTCATGTACAGGTGGCTGTGAGCCATGTTGTTAAGGAGAGGTGATAAGTTTTCCTTACATTCTCCCAGCTAGTCCTCTTCAGCCTCTGTCTTCCTCAGTGGAACATCCCTGGATAAAGTGGTCCCGTGTGCATCCATTACATGATTTAAGCATTTAAAGGCTGTGAGGTATAAAGTACAATGCGTAAAATCAGGAGTAAGAGCTCTCTAGGCTGAAGACATGACCACTCATGGCCTGTGTGAGTCCACGCCAGCGTGTGGCTGTCCTCATGTGTCCTTCCGTGTGAGACAGGAAGAGTCGGGAGCCTGCTTTCCTCACCACAGCCTGGGGAGCGTACATGAAGAACGAGAAAGCCTTGTACTGGGTAGGACTTACTTTGCCAAGCGTTGCCACCATTATTTGAGAAACTTGCACTTAGTCCCACCAATCTTCCTCACGTAGTGTGCAGAGTAGACACCTTGGCTTCCCTTTCTTCTAAGTCCTAGGTGTGAAAGGTGGCGGTGACACAAAGTTTGAAGGCAGAGCGAGAATGCCTGCCATTCATCTACTTGGCATTGCCAAAGGAGAGAAAACATGCTTTTTACGATCTATATTAGAGGGTACCAACTTTAAACTGTTTCAAACCAATATGGTAGATTTAAAGAGGAAACGGGAATTATGGGTAGATGCTACCAGAAGGACTATTTGACAATTTGGATTAATATTAATGAAAACATCTTAATGTTCATGATACAGTATAATGGATGGTAAGGGATCCTTGGAGTGGCACTGGTTAGTTCCCAGTACATTGCAAAGAATTCTTTTTTTTTTTTTATTGAGAATAAGAAAAAAAAAGTTTCCGCCTCCTCCCAGCCTCCCGTTTCCCTCCCCCTCCCCCCACTCTTATCCCCCTCCCCCCTCTCTTCTCCCCCTCCCTCTCCTATCCAAAGAGCAGTCATGATTCCCTGCCCTGTGGAAAGTCCAAGGTCCTCCCCCCTCCGTCCATGTCTAGGAAGGTGAACATCCAAACTGGCTAGGCTCCCATCAAGCCAGAACATGAAGTAGGATCAAAACCCCTTGCCATTGACCTTGGCTTCTCATCAGTCCTCATTGTTC
>NW_026067972.1:2239343-2283760 GCF_014885135.2 Alexandromys fortis
CCAAAATATATAGAGAACTCAAGAAACTAGACTCTAAAATGCTAATTAACCCAATTAAAAAATGGGACACTGAACTGAACAGAGAATTCTCAAAAGAAGAAGTTCAAATGGCCAAAAGACACCTAAGGTCATGCTCAACCTCATTAGCAATCAGGGAAATGCAAATCAAAACAACTTTGAGATATCATCTCACACCTGTCAGAATGGCTAAAATCAAAAGAATTCTTAATAAGTAATTGACACATCTAAGTTATTCCATAGGCAGTGTAGCTTCAGGGCTATAACTCAGTAAGATTATAAAGTGGCCCCTTTTATGTCCTCGGGAACTGAGACTATCTGCTTCCAGATTTGGAGTAACACCTTCTGAAGCCACATGGACATGGAAGAAGATGCTTCTACTTTTCAGGCATCAAGCATCTCCCCCAGCGGGAGCCATTCCTCTTCTTGCCCTCCTCTCTCCCATCTGACCCTTTGTTCCCCTAGTCCACTTGGTTTCTCCTTTCACCTTACACACGTGCACACCCCTTAGTGGAGCTGTATAAAATCCAAAATGCACAAATAAGAGAAAATATGATGCTTATCTTTCTGAGATTGACAAATTTTCATAATACAATTTTCTTCACTTTCATCTTTTTTCTACAGGAAACATATCTTGATTCTTCTCTAGGGCAGAAAATTTTCATTGTGGGTACACTGCATGATTTTGGTACCTATCTCTCTGGTTTTGGATTCCTGGGTCAGTTCTATAAATTAATTCCTGGGAATAATGCTATAATAAACTTTGACACTCAAGTATCTCTGGGATCTTTTAAAAAGCAAACTCAATTAATTTGAAATGTATAAGACTATGTTTTAAAGCCTTTTGTATCAGCCTTTGAAGATTGTTTCTAAAAATTTGTTTACTTTATCTAACTTGCAAGTTAACTGGTGCAGTTTGCTTTCCAGAATATTGGATGCCTAGCTGGTTTCTGTAGGGTTTGTAGGGTGCCCTCTTCTTTGTTTTGGGTGCTCAGTTTTTTTTTCATCTCTCCTCTCCTTCCTGAGTCATGCCCAGTGCTTGCCCCTGCATCCATCTCTTCGAGGAACCAGCCTCGAATAGAGATTGGTCAATTCTCTATTGTATGTTTGTTTTCTATGTCATTGATTTCTCCTCTTCATTATTCTCTTCTATATTTTTAAAATGTATTCTGGTATAGATACTAAGGTCATTTATCATGGGGGGGTCATTTATTTTTAGTTTGTATCTTTTATTTTAACCTACACTTTCATAAGCTACATGGAATTGTTTATTCAATCAGCATATGTTTGATACACACAGTTACTACTACCTTTCGTCCTAGAGATTATATAGAATGATATTGTTTAATCTGCAAAAAAATAGAGTTATCTTTTTGTAGCAGATATATAATTTAATTTTGGCTGCATCGAAAAATTTCTTTTAAGTCAGTGGTTCTCAACCTTCCTAATTGTTGTGCCCCTTTAATACAGTTCCTCATGTTGTGGTGGCTCCCACTCATAAAATTATTTTGTTGCTACCTCGTAACTGTAATTTTGCCACTTTAATGAATTGCAATGTAAATATCTGTGTTCTATAATTGTCTTAGGCTAACCCTGTGAAAGGGTCCATTCTATCCCCCAAAGAGGTTGTGACCCACAGGTTGAGAACCACTACTTTAAGTCAACTTTTTGATATATTTTAAGGTTTGCTTACAAGTTAGGGGGCATCAATTTTAGTAACTTCTCTATGCCTCTGAGAAGAGCATATGTTTCATCTTAACAGTGTTCTTCATATATCAGACTGGAATTGTGAGTTACACTGTTAACTAGCTTTTATTCTTAGCAGTTTCTCCCCTGAATACATTAAAAAAATAATTGTTATCAGAATTATGTTAATACTTTCCATACTGGTGCTCATTTATTTCTCTTTTCCATTATATATTTCAAAACTCTATGTTGGATACATACAAATTTAGAAATTGTCTTAACTTCTTGGTAAATCCAATTTTTTATTATTAACAAAGTCATCTTAAAATTTACCTTCACCAATATTTGTATAGCTCCATCCACTTTTGGCTGTTGTCTGCATGAGCCTCTTCTAATCATTTACTTTTCATATTTCTGCATCTGTATGTAGCTTAAAGATGTGACTTTTGAAAGTAGCCGTGAACTTGATTTTAAATTTTTATTTAGGTTCAGTAGTATTCAACACTTATAGTTCTATAAGTGATATACACATCTGAATTTATACCTTGGTGATGTGTTCTCAGTCCCTCAGATGAGTGATCACATGACCTTAGCTGAGTCCAGCCCTGGGCGTCAGGTTTTGTCACCTGGTCCAACGGTGCCTGTGAAGTTTTGAAGTTGACCTGCTCTATCAGCAATTAACAACTGCTACTTACCAACGCCTACACTTTTCATATTTACATTGGTAAGTGTTTTATAGGGCAGGCTGGGAGGTGATGTAAACATCCTGTTTCCTGGCAAGCTTTTTCTCATTAATGTCATCCATTCCTTGATGGTACTTACTTGACTCAGTTTCTACTATGATGGTTACCAATAAATGGGTCTAAGCCCATTTATTCTGTATGTACTAGCTGGTATTCTCTTTTATAACCCAACTTTCCTCCTTTCAATTTTAAAAATAATTTCTGCCAATATGTCTTCGGTTATTCTAAGTCTATTCAAAGACTTCTACACTATCGCTGATTATTTTGATGCCCTGATTTGGTCAGGTTTGAACATGGGATGTGGGGTGAAGGGGGGACTGGAGACTACTGTCCGGTTTCAGGAAAGCATCTGTCCAGGCTGGCCTTCTGTACCTTAGTATGTCCTAATGAGTTTTGAGCACTTTATTTTTTGGTTCACGGGACACTCCTGGCTTAACCTGTACTCCTGATGCTGAGCCCGAGAGTCCTCTATCTTTCTAATGGAATCTAGTTCCTTTTAGTAGAGAATATTATTTTAGAAATCAAGATCTGAGTCCTGGATATATTTCCATGCATGTGTTATAGATTCTACTTCCCTTTGGCAAGAAGAGCTAGGAAACATATCCACACCCACATCCACACATTCCGTCAATCTTTATCTGTTTATTTGTCAAGCCACGAGCTCACACTGGCACACCCAGTTCCACCCCAGTGCATTTCCACAGTTCCAATGGCAAGCATAAAATCTGGGCTGCTTCTCTTCTATATATTTCCTTATTCACTCAGTCTCTCTGTAAGTCGCCACTGCTATTCCCTATGGAGTCACTCGGCAGGAACTAGGGAACATGCCCTTCCCGAGTCAATGCTTGGTGAGTGGGTTTCTGGACTCACTCACTACTCGGATGACTGCCTTTGTGGCGAGAGCAATATTCAGAACCTGCTGCATTCCCGCCGATCTTAGCCCGATGCTGACACTTAACCTCTAATTCTTCCCTTGTATAATTAAAATTAAAGCGGTGACAGGCATGACACAGAGAGGAAGCAATTTGGATCCCACAAACCGCTTCATTTTATTTTTTGCTTAGCTGAAGTCTCGTGTGTGGATTCTCTGAAGTTAATTATATTTTTAGGAATATAAAGCTCAAGGAGAATTTGGATGTGTTACCCGGCTCTGCTAAACCCTGGTGTTGCTGCAGCTGGCACACAGCATGCCTTTGGGTTCAGAAAGTTTAGAGAAGATAAAGTGAGGGTAAGCCTCCGAGCGATAGAAAGTACCACGGTTAGGAAGAGGTGACACATAAGGACAGGCACGAGCTCGAAATACACCAGCCCAGCCACATACAGGAGGAAGCGAAGGGAGACCGACTGGCTCGTGGAGAACTTCGAGGGAGCTGTGACATGCCTCAGTCTTCCTATCCAATCTTCTGAGAAACTCTCAAATAAGAATTTTCATGTTCAGCTTGAGTGACATTGCTTCGTGAACTCTTTCCCAGTGCCTACCATGCAATTCCCACAGTCTCAGCCCCAAATCATGTCAGAAATGTGGGTGTTATATGTCACCAAAGTGAGCCAGAGGGGAGAAAGAAGGGGAAAATTCATCCAGAAATTCATCTGAGGGCACGGGGTCCCACAGCCGGATAATCACAGCTAACACTCATGTCAAGCCCTCACTATGTGCCAAGCATCACGCTCCGTACTTTCCATGTGTTCACACGCTTCTCTTCACAACTGCGCCGTGCACACGACACTGCTGCAATCATCCGTGCTCCCTGGGGTATCACAGTGAGTTCGTGGCTGTGTAGGTTATTCCAGACCCCAAGAAACAAACCCTGGGAGCTTGACTCCAGGGTCCTTATCAAGATTGTGCAGGGCGGGGGATGAAACCAGAAATCTCAGAGTAGTCACCTTCCCCTCCAGGAACCCTGATTATCCACCAGGAAGCTGTCCTTCAGAGGCGTGAAGAAAGGTGCTTAGGGACGCAAAGGCAGGGACAGGAAGACAGACAGGGATATTGTATGATACTCTTCCTGGGGAGGTATGAACTAATGTCTATTTACCTCCTACAGGGGGTGAACAATGACCAAAGTAAGGATCCTATCAAACTTGGTGGGTGAGTTTTATTGATGTTACTTACAGGAGTATAAATGACTCAGAGACAGCTGCATCATCAAAAGCCTACACATGGGTGACAGTTCATGAAAACTGGAACCTGCCACTCAGTACACAACTGACACACAGCTCAGCATACTAGAGAGCGTCTCTTCCAGAAAGCTGGTCTGTATCGCTTCCAGAAGCCTCAGCTACTTTGAGAGCATCTCTCTGCAGTCCTTACTCTTCACTGTTTATATAAACTTGGGAAGGGAGGGGCGGAGTGAATCTGGTTAGTTTCAGGAACTTCCTGAAGCTATTGAGTTGTTTACTTTCCGAGTTTTCAATGAGCTTCCCTTAAGTATGTGGTGCTTCACCTCCCTATAGAACATCCTATATCTGAATGAACTTTATTTCAAGAAGGAATGTTTCCTATTAGAAGCAATTACTACACAACACAGAGCTATATAGAGACCTGAGGGGAAACTCTAGAGAAGAGAGTCTCTAAACACCTATTCAGTATTTGTTTAGTGGATTCTAGAGGTAACTGCTTTTCTAGCAATGAAAATATTGTGCCACTATATGTCACAAAAGAAAAGATTTATTGTATCACTGACTGTCTTGTTAGCACTTTAACTTTGGGGTTTATTCTAGGAATTGTGACTTTCTCCCCAGAATTATGTGGCTTTAGGGAGGTATATTAAAGAGCTTTAAAATTAGGTAATGAAGTGAACTCCTCCCAGGGTCCAGGGGTATACTATATAGATTTTTATTTTAGAATTTTATCTGTCTGTCCTAGAGTTTGTGTATTTGTTGGTGGTGCAATATTGTCTTTAATCACACAAAGAAAACATACAATGCCTCTTCAGATTGTTTAATTCCAGCTAAGAATACTGTTATAATTTCTATCCCAGTGTGTTTCATGCATTGTTTTCAGAGGGTCCAAATTATATGTTGTTGGAAATATAAAGGAGTTGGGTTAAAACCTGAATTGACTGGAGTCCTGTTCTTGTTCACTGCACTGATGTTTTGCCATTCCTTGTAGACGAATACCCCAAGCAGGCAGAGGGAGAATAGGTCATAGCAAGATATAAAGAGTCTGAATGTTAAGATCCTCTAACATACCTGTGAAAATCTGACCCCTTTCCTTAGAAATACACCATAGATTGAGCAACTTTAATGAATGTGATGTTATGATTTATATGTATTCCCCCTAAGTGCATATGTGTAGTTGGAATTTTCTTTGAGTCATCATCCAAGTCCCAAATAAAGACACAGAGACTTATTGTTAATTATGAATATTAGTCTTAGCTTAGGCTTGTCCTACTAGCTCTTTTAACTTAATTTAACCTGTTCTATTTATCTATGTCTTGCCTCAAGGCTTTTTACCTTTCTTTCATTATGTATGTCCTATTTTCCTGCTTCCTCAGTGCCTAGCTGGCTGGCTCCTGAGAACCCTACTTTTTTTCTTCTTCAAGCCTAAATTTCTCTTCCTACTTACTATTCCTGCCTGGAAGTCCCAACTATGTCTCCTTCCTCACTATTGGCTGTTCAGTTTTTCATTAGATCCATCATGGGCCTTAGGCAAGCAAGGTAAAACAGCAATGCATCTTTACATAATTAAATGCAACACATCTTTACATAGTTAAACAAATGCAACACATCTTTGCATAGTTAAACAAATATTCCACAACATTTCACCCCTTTTTCTAAATGAAAAGGCAAGTTTTAACTTTAACATAGTAAGATTATGTACAATAACAACAATTAGCAAGTAAGAATTACATTTATAATATACAGTGCATTTGCATTGACAAATTCAGAGAAAATACTCCATTATCCTATCTTGGTGAGTCCAAGGCTGTGTATCTAATTTACTTCCTATGCTAACTTGTATTACCAACCCAAAATTATCTTTTTAGACCTCAAAACATTTTCTTAGATAAGCAACTTAAACTTTTTTTCTCAACCTTATAAGCTTTACATCTCCTATGTAAGCTTCTTTTCTGAATTTCTTAACAAGGAAAACTATAACCATCTCATCTTTAACGTCATCAGAGACCCAAGAAGGATATAATACTATCTGAGTAAATAGGGAGTGCAGAGAAAGTAACTTCCAAAACAAGCAAACAAAACAAAATTGTTTCAGAAATAAACACATCTAGCTGCTTGGATAGTCACCCAAGGTTCCTCTGCAATGTTGGAGTATTTATCTTAGCCTACAAGTCTAAAATATTTGTTAGATTTTTCTGTGAAGTAAGAATCTCAAAGGACTGTCCTACCTTGTCTTGACAAAGTTCAACAGTCTTTCCCCCTTGTGTCTTGTTTGTCTAGTTATACAGCAAACATCAGCAGTAGAGGCAAAGGTAGTCTCTAGCCATCTGTGCTAGAGACTTTACCACAATGAAAGCAAATGCCACATGGAGATTCTTCAATATCCATCAAACTTTTTTGAAGTAGATGGGGCTGTCAGAATCAGGCATGTCTCACTGTAATGAAAAGCCTTAGGTTCTTTAAGTGTCATATTTTGTAGGCTTTTGAAACATTTAAAGGTCACCTCTCTATCTAAAATATATTTGTTTAACTTTGAAAACATCTAACATGGCTAAAAGTTTGATTGTTATAGATGACTAACTACTAACCTGCTCTTAAATTATCCTAAACAGTTTGTAATAATATTTTTTAAGAAAAAAGAACTTTACATTACAAATTTATATAAGCTGTATAGGTACAATACCTTAAACAAGAATAGAAACATATATATATATATATAGTATAACAAAATAACCTTAAATTTGTATCAATATACAAAAATCCATACCAATGTAAAATATTTGAGATGAGCAGTTGTCTTTTTATCCTATATTCCTATATTCCCATTAAATATGATTTGTCCATAATCCACCAAATGATCAAAAACCCACTCACCCACTTAGGAATGTGGGTAACTTGTTCTCTAGACTGCTTTCTGATATCTGGGGGCAACAGCAACCACATGGGACCCCTGAGAAAATCAAAATAATGCTCAAGTCCTAAGAAAACTAGCTATATTGTTTGTTGTCCAGTCTCTGTGTAATGGGAAAGTACAAGGCTTTTCTGAAGTCCTGGTTAAGATAGTCTGTGAGGCTGGGCCACCTCAGCTAGCAGCCTTGAAATTGTTCTGAATGCAGAACTATGAGGAAACTACAATAGAGGCACTCTGAAAGGTTGGATTATCTGAATCACCCATTCTTATTGGTCTTTGGTCTTGTGCTCTGAAAACACACAAACTTTCAAAGACAATGTACATATCTGCATTAATACAAGTATGGAGTGAGCATTGTACATAAGCAAGCCAAAGATGACTTTTTTGTTTTATGTTTGAACAAGTAAAAGACGGCTGTCAACTTTATGAGCTTGTTTGAATTGTATAACCAAGCCTCTATCCATGCTATATGAAAGAATGACATGCAATAGTAAGTCATGAGGACTCTGTAACCAACAAGATTTCTCATGTCTCATCCATTCTCAGAGCTGTTCCCATGTCAAGGGATCAGTATATATGTCACCTGTCTTGTAGTTTTTCTAGATTAATTCTTTATGCCTGTAGCCAAGGTTTTCAATGGGTCTCCCCAATAAAATCTGGCTGCCATTAATTTTGAAAAAATCCACAGCTTTTCATTTCCTGTGAAAACAAAAGCATAGCCTCCTACCAATGCAATACATTTTCTGAATTCCATTCTAAAGTTAAGACATCCCTAAAGTATCTAGGCTGGTTAAAGTCATCAATTTTCTTTGCAAACCCATGTCTTTCAGCAGCTGTCATTTGTGCATTGGCATTCCAAAAACTTCATGTCAACAAAGCACTGTAACACTCCCTGCGTATTTTCTATTTTTACATGGCTTTTTCCCTCCATGTTACTGTACTCTTTCTTTAAAGACTTTACTTAAGTATTTTTAAACTATTTATTTTTTCCTATGACTGTTCATACAAATTTTCTTTTCTTCCTTAAGCATCTTTGTACACTGTAACCTCTTTAAAGGTTTTTCAGTCTGGACCTGTTTTGATGTGGGAGTGTCATATATCAATCTGTTGATTTCATTGGTTAAGTTATAATAAACCAGCTGCTTGGCCTCATGGCTTGGAACATAGATGGGAGGAGTAAACAGAATAGAATTCTGGGTGGAAGAGGAAGTGAGGTCAGACTCTGCTCTGCTCCCGGAGAGACTCTGCTCTCCGGACCACAGACGCCATGCTCAGCTCTCCCGGGTAGACGCGATAGCTCTGCTCTCTGAGGCACACGCGATGAAGATGGATGTAGGCTAGAATCTTCCCGGTAAGCGCACCTTGGGGTGCTTACACACATCATTAGAAATGGGCTAGTCCAGGTGCGAGAATTAGCCTGTAAGGGCTAGAGTTCATGGGCCAAGCAGTTCTTTAAATGAATACAGTTTGTGTGTTGTTATTTCGGGCATGAGCTAGCCAAGCGGCCGGGGTGTTGGGGACGCAGCCCCGCCGCTCTTATTTCAACAGATGGCTGCCCAACGTGAGGCTAACTGAATCCACAAAAAGCCTGAGAAAGCTTGGGAAAGAATGGAGTGAAGCATGTTTTCTTGGTAGCACAAATTTCTTGGGTCTACTCTGCTTGCTAGAGGCAAGCAAGCGCTCTCATCTAAGAGAGGCTTCCTGACTCAGCTTCAGCTGCAAAACCCTGCAGCTCATTAAGAGGTCCTGCCACGAAACACTTAAACGGTGTTGGTGAAAAGCTGAACGCATGCTTTTCGGTTTTCAGCCGTAGCAGGAAAAAAGCTGTGCTGTTTAAAAATGCCGGCTTTCTGGGCCGTCCTGCCAGGGCAAACTCTGACTGAGGCAGGAGGGCCAACTACCGAGAGAGGACTTGACTGTTGTCTGTTGTAGCTCGCTGGCTGGCAGGGACCTTGAAACGCCATAGAATTGTGGCTATAAACATGGCTACAGCCTGTATCTCCGCCATGAGGCTGGAAAGCTAAGGAATGGACTGGATCTAGCTGGCAAAGCCACGGCTTTAATCCTACTCATATTGCTCAGTAATTTAAAGGCTCGTGTGGTCAGAAAAAGAGAGATATACAGTAAAGAGATTCAAAGATAAAGAAAATGTTTAAATGATTTACAGTGTGTTAAAAATATATGCAAGCTAAAAGTTAAAAGTTTTAAAAAAAAAGTAAGAAAAAGAGAAGTTGTGTGTGGTAGTACACGCCTTTAATCCCAACACTTGGGAGGCAGAGGGAGATTGACCTCTGTGACTTCAAGGTGTGGTAGCACACGCCTTTAATCCCAGTGCCTAGAAGGCAGAGACAAACAGATCTCTGTGAGTTCAAGGTGTGGTAGCAAACACCTTTAATCCCAATGCCTGGGAGGCAGAGACAGGCGGATCTCTGAGAGTTCAAGGAGAGCCTGGTCTACAGAGTTATTCCAGGTCAAAGAGATACAGAGAATATAAAATAAAAGTAAAAATAAACGAAATAGAGGTTAAAATAAAGCGTACAAAGATGGAAAATACACAGAGAATCTTGATACTGTATACTATTATGCTCTCTTTGAATTGTTTGAATGCTGAGGAAGGAGCAACAGCTGCTAAAAGATATTTGTTTATAAATGCTGCTGAACTAATCCATCGTAGAGATTTTGATGCCTTGACTTTGAAATTTGGATCTAAGGACATGATACTTTGGAAAGGAGTTTCTTATTTTGTTTTCACAGAGGATGAGACCCTGTTCATTTCTTCTATTCCGATATGGTATGATGGACCACGCCCTCCTGAACGGTTGCTGTGAATACCTTCAGAAAATTGCTTCGCTCAACTGCCAACTGAGATGAAACTAGCACACAGGTTATACCATGAAAGACCTAATTAACGACGCCCCCATTCAGCAGGAAGCAGTTTGGAGAGAAAAAACTGCGCCCATATTCCCAAATATTGTTTATAAATGTTCTTTTACATTTAAAGGGGGAGATGATATAGGTATGAATAATTTACATTGATATGGATTTTGCTTTAGTGATTTAAATTTAAGGTTAATTTTGTAATGTATATAGGTTGTTAATGAATAATCATTAATAATAGTTAAGTTTGTAGTCATGTTAGTTAAGATTTTCTAGATGTGCATAGATATATTTTAGATAGGCATTCTTCATATTTTTCAAAGATTATAGAATATGGCATTTTAAATGTTTTAATAACTTAGGACTTTTCATGACAATGAGACACTCTGCTCCTGGCAGCACCAATCTACTTCAAGAGGAAGATGGGCATCGAAGAGGATCCTTATGGAGTTTGATAGCCATTTGGGCAAGAAACTGCTCTTGCCTGGACTATTGCATAAACTGGACACAGAGAACCCGCAGAGAGAGGACTGCTGAACTTGCCTAAAGGTGAGATGATCTTTCGGGGTTCCTGATTCATGAAAGAGTCTGCAAGACATTCTTCAGGACAAGCAGATAGTGACTGCCTTTGAAATTTCCTGCTTTGTGGAAATGTCTGCTGGAAACTATGGGCCTGTAGGCCGAAGATGGATGCCCCAACGGTACAGAGGAACTTTGGGTGACTGTCCAGGCAGCGAGATGTCTCTGTCATTTCTAGAGCTTTGGATGTTAAGTTAAAGCCTTCTTTTTTTTGTTTAAACAGAAAAAGGGGAATTGATGTGGGAGTGTCATATATCAATCTGTTGATTTCATTGGTTAAGTTATAATAAACCAGCTGCTTGGCCTCATGGCTTGGAACATAGATGGGAGGAGTAAACAGAATAGAATTCTGAGTGGAAGAGGAAGTGAGGTCAGACTCTGCTCTGCTCCCGGAGAGACTCTGCTCTCCGGACCACAGACGCCATGCTCAGCTCTCCCGGGTAGACGCGATAGCTCTGCTCTCTGAGGCACACGAGATGAAGATGGATGTAGGCTAGAATCTTCCCGGTAAGCGCACCTTGGGGTGCTTACACACATTATTAGAAATGGGCTAGTCCAGGTGCGAGAATTAGCCTGTAAGGGCTAGAGTTCATGGGCCAAGCAGTTCTTTAAATGAATACAGTTTGTGTGTTGTTATTTCGGACATGAGCTAGCCAAGCGGCTGGGGTGTTGGGAACGCAGCCCCGCCGCCGCTCATATTTCAACACTGTTTTATTGTATTCCTATAGCATTCTGTGACCATGTGAGCCAAACCTTACACTGCTAAACCAAGAGCTGAATTTATGTAACTGGGAGCTGCATTTAACCGAGAGCCGCATTTAACTGCCCCAACTCTAGGAAGTTGGTCTTGCACTGTGGCAGATGTTTTTACTTAGCTTGCTGTTTCTACTTAGCATGCAGGCTGCTCAAGTGCTCTGCTGCACAGCAGTTCCTCTTGAAGGAGTTGTATTAGTTGTTTTTGTTTTGTTTTGTTTCAGTTTTCTTAGGCTCTCTGTGGAAATTCAGGCCCCATATTGGATGCCATTTGTAGTTGAATTTTTGCAGAGAGAGCTTTCAACCAGCTGCCCCTAAAAAAAGACACAGAGACTTATTATTGATTATGAATACTCAGCCTTAGCTTAGGCTTGCCCCACTAGTTCTTTTAACTTAATTTAACCTGATTCTATCCTCCTACATTTTACCTCCAGGCTTTTTATCTTTCTTTTATTATGTATGTTCTCCTTTTCTGCCTCCCCTGTGTCTGTCTGGCTGGCCCCTGGCATCTTCCCGACAGCTCTTTTCCTTTCCCCCTTTTCCAAGCCCAAATTTGTCCTCCTACTTACTCTCCCTGCCCAGAAGTCCCACCCATAGCTCCTCAGTCACTATTGACCATTCAGCTTTCCGTTAGACCAATCAGGTGCATGAGGCTGACAAGGCAAAACAGCAACGCATCTCTACAAAATTAAACAAATACAACACCTCTTTGTATAATTACACAAATATTCTGCAATGCATGTGTTGGTAACTAAATACAGAAATTCATGAAAAAATGATATTTGTGAGCAATACTTTTAAGTGGTAACTAGGTTTAAAAGAAGTCACAGTGTCATTTGTGTGACTTCATAAGGACAGGAAAGGCAATCTAAAGCAACACACTTGCACTATGTTCCCATCTGATGTCCTCTGTCATGTTATCATACAACAATGATGCCCCTAACAGTGGATGCCAGCACTGTTTTTGGACCACTCAGTCTATAGACACATAAACCAAAAAACCTTATATTTTTTAGGAATTACTCAGTTGTAGTATTCCTTGATAGACACAGAATGTGGACTAAGACAAATAACAAAAGAGAAGTGGAGGAGAGCATGAGCCTGCTGGTATCTTAGGTCGCTCTTAAACATTAGCATCTGTGAGTTTCTGACCTTGTAAATGGATAAGTAAGTGGACAAGAGGAGTCTTAGCACTTTCCAAGTCTGGTTTAATTTTACTGAGTTCTGTGATCATTTTGTAAACCTGCAGACTTTCAGCGAAGAGCTGACCAAGGCATCTCTACCACCAGGGATGTCACAGTCTAATTGGTTTATATGTAGGTGCCATAGGCAAAACTAAGGAGGGGAAATGACTTCTCAAGCAGCCAGTCTGGGGGTACTATTGACCTTATTCTAAGTACTGTTTAATCTTCTTGAGATTTCTCTTTGTTAAACCCCAAACCACCACCATGGTCACTGCCACCGCTACCACCTTTGCCACCACTACCACCACCACCTTTCCAGCATCAGCGTCACCATCATCATGACAGCCAACATTATAAGAACTGGCATTTACTGCACTTCTACTCAAACCTCTGCCTATGATTTTTTTCTTTCTTTTTGTAATACCTTGGAATTTATCTTCTCTTGGAGCCCAGATGCATATTTTTAAAATGTTTATTTCTATATGGTCTAACATGTGCATTGGAAGCAGTGAGAAAAATCAGTTAATTCCAGCTCAGTCTGCCACATTTCTGGCTTTCTCCCAGAAAAATGCTCTTATCCGTTTAATACGCCTTTAGAGATGTTCTGATGTGTGATGGCATTGCTCTGGGAGTTACGGGCTCCCCTCCCCCCACTTCAAATCCCCAAACTCTTGCCTTCACTGAAGCTTTAACTCCTGCAGAGAAATACATCAGGCTTCCTATGTCACAAAAGCCAGTCTTTTTTGGTATATATCACTAATTCTGTGAATAATCACAAAACCTTGTGAAGGAGATGCTGTTGTTTTCTCCATTTCATAAATGAGGAAACTGAGGCAGACAGAGATTAGCCATCTGCCTAGAGCCTCATAGACAGTCAGCAGCAAAGCCAGGCTGCAAAAGCAGGCCAAGGTCAGGGTTTAGACATCACTGTACTTGGGCATCCTCATTACTTTCTTATTGTTGAACCAAAGTAGCAGACAAAAGAAGGGGGGGATTAATTGTGACTCAGAGTGTGAGAGAGCATGGGGAAGACTATGAAGTGGCTGGATGGCTGCGTTGCATCTGCAGCCAGAACGCCAAGGTGAATGCTGCTCACCTGGCTTTCCTGCTTCTTCTTTCATTTTTGTTAGTCTGGAAACCCAGCCCACATTTAGAATGGATTTCTTTCATAATCCAACCTCTCTAGGAATCCCTGGGAAAGGTGTGTCTTCCAGGTAGCTCTAAAATTAGTAAGTCAACAATAAAAAGCCAATTAAGGTGGGCTGCTGAATGTAAATCTGTGCTGGGAATACGGTGGACTACGAATAATTATTGAATTAGTGAATAGTGATGCTATACCTCATCAGCTGCTGTTGTCTTCTAGTAGAGTCTGAGTTTCGTGAGTATAAGAACACTTCTTTCATGACTTCGTCTCTACCGTGCCAAGAATAAAAGCTGCATAGAGAACCCTCTTTGTACAATGTCGACCATTAAGATGAAATTTTTGGTGATTTCACTTTCATTTCATGTTATTTTTTTCCCCACCATTTGGGGGCCCTGGAGATTTGACACTGAGCACTGTGCTCAGAGCTTTGGGAAGAGGTTGATGTTGAGGAGTCTTTTGACAGGATCCCTGCTTTCACATTACTTGCCACCTACCTGAAAGGTTGCTCTGAGTCCTGCCCAATTTTTATCTTGCCTTCAACTTGCCTGACATCACCCATGGCTTATGCATTTGCCAGAAGGATATCTGTGAAAGATAAAGATGGCTGAAGGCACACCGCAGCCAAGCGAAGGGCAGGAAGAGTGGAGCATTTCCACGGGCAAAGAAGAAATTCTGCACCTTTCAGAACCAGAAATTTAGGGGAAGGAGGTTGGCTTGATTAGAACTCAAATCACATTGGAGAGAAGGCGCGGCAGTTAACGCCAGATTCACCTGAGCCAGATTTAGGGAGAAGGTCTTGGAAGGCCAGTTGGAACATCTGGAATTTCTGGGCAGGGCCACAGGGATCTCCATAGAGCAGTGAACAACACAGAAATGCTTGCATTAATAGGGGAAGAAGAGAGAAACTGTTCTGGGTGAACGAGACCCCTCAGAGCATCTCCAAAGGTGTTAGGCTAAAACAGGTGAGGCTGAGACTTAGTCTTGAGGGAGATGACAGCTGTGGAGGGAGATGACAGCTGTGGAGGCAGATGGAATGCAGGTGGTCCGAGAGGGAGAAAGGGGGCCTCCTGCAGACCTGCAGGATATCTGAGGATGATGATGCTCATTGTATGGAAAGTGGGAAGCTTCAATACTGACATTAGGTAGTTTTTTGTTTGAATATAAAACACAGAAGAACCAAATATCAGCGAGAAGTCTGTATTTCTCACATAAAACCAGAAGTGAAAAGACCATCACTGCTAAGAAACACTTATGATCTTAAACTATATCCAAGCCCAGCTCATCCTCCCGGTTACCTTTGCTCTTTGTCTTCCTTTCACTTTCATTATTAAAACTCAGGCTTCCTCCCTTCTTGATGTCCCCCAACCACAGTGATCTGGAGCAAACGCCTTTGTACTTCTGCTGGTATTGTCTTTCTCCATCCCTTCCTTTCAGCTCTCCTTCCCCTAGTGTGGCCACACCTCTCACCTTTAAACTTTGCTCTAGCCACCTTAAGTGTTCTTCTAGTGTTTTCTCTATACTTGATTCCAGGTTAGCCTTTCTCCAGAGGACCCATAACCCTTGGACAGTCTCCTGCAGCTTCTAGAAGGGTTGGAACTCTTCAGCCTCACACTCAAGGCATAGGCCAGTTTCCTGAAATTTTTATACCAAATAAAACAATCGTGTCATTCCATTTTAACATTCATATTTAGATTTTTAAAAATCTGTGTATGTGAATGTGTGTCTGTACACATGCGTGTGCAAGTGCATACACCTATGTGCATGGAAGTCAGAGGGGTGGTCCTGGGGTGTCCCCATCTATTGCTGTCCACGTGATTCTTTTGAGTATCTCACTGAACTTGGTACTAGGAGCTGGCAGTCAGCAAGTCCCAGTGATCCACTTGTCTCTGCCAATCTCCCACAGTGCTGGGGTTATAACAGCTATGGCTAAATATTTTTACTGGGTTGCTGAGATCCAAACTCAGGTCCTCACACTTGGGCAGCAGGAAGTTTTACCTGCTGAGCCATCTCTCCAGCCTTCATATAAATTTCATCGAACTTTCCAGGGAATTGAATTTTTGCATTTTAAATTCTTTTAATTGAAATGGCACTCAAGGTCAATAGCAAGATGACCGCCCACCACCTTTTCCAATGCGGTCCTATTCTTTGTTTTAGTAGAATTAGATTGCTTCTCTAGCTTCCCAACAATCCCCGAAATTCCTGGACTCATTCTCAGTTCCCACAAGTCTGCAGAAATTCAGATCTGAGAGCGGTCAACTGGCGGCATCCAGGTGCAGGCCTTGCTCTGCTGAGGGCATGGTCTTTTGCCGGCTTCCATAACACAGGGAGCCATCTTTCCTTCCTCTGTCCAGAGCAGAAGAAAGAACAGAATATGGAGTGTTGTCTCAAACGTGTGATCTTAGTGATGTTTCCTGGGTAAGCCCTAAGTAAGGTTTATTTCTTTGACTATTTAAAGCCATGGTTCGGTGTAATCAAGAATGTCTGTGTTAATTGCAGCCTTGCGCTGTTCATCTCCAGAATTTTCTCATACAGAATGTCTAGTTTTTAGAACATTTATTTATGTTCTTTATCTGGATATTTTATCTACTTGTGTACCTGTGTACTCTGTGGGTGTCTTGTGGAGGCCAGACGAGGGTGTTAAAATCCTCGGAACTACAGTTAGAGACGGTTGTGCGCCGCCATGTGGATGCTGGGAACCAACCCAAGTTCTCTACAGGAGCAGTAAGGACTCTTAAGGGCTGAACCATCTCTCCAGCCCCTTGATGTGTAGTTTTTATATGTACACTAAAGATAGACCGCTTTTCTTCAGTCCTCAGTTCATGATGCCCCCCACAATCCTTCCTCCTTTAAGTTGTCCCTGTGAAGCCTATCACAGCAACAAGAAACATAATGAATACAATGCCAATCAAACTTTGAAAAGGAGGGGGCTAGAGAGAGGGCTCCATGGTTAAGAGCACTTGCTGGACTTGTGTAAGAACTGGGTTCTGTTCCCAGTACCCATGTGATGGGTCACAACAGTCTGTAACTCCAGTTCCAGGGGATCCAACACCCTCTTCTGGCCTCCATGGGCACCAAATATCTCTCTCTCTCTCTCTCTCTCTCTCTCTCTCTCTCTCTCTCTCTGTATCTCTCTGTCTCTCTGTCTCTCTGTCTCTCTCTCTCTCACACACACACACACACACATACTCAAGCAAATACCCACACTTATGAAAAATTTTAAGATGTGGTCTGGCAAAATCACATGGCTGGTAACAGCAATCAGTGCAGCCCAGGGGCTAGAGAAGAGTCTCAGCAGTTATGACTACATACTGCCCTTTATTGCAGAAGACCCAAGTTTGGTTCTAAACACCCATGTTGACCACCTCACAATCACTTGTAATTCTAGTGTCCCCTTCTGGCCGCCATGGGCACCCATGTACATACACACACAGATGCATATGCATGCAAGTTAATTAAAAACAAAGTCAATCGCTTTTTAAAAATTCAGGCAAGAGATTCTGTCTCTAAACACAATGTCTTTTCCGTAACAGAGCTTTACGCCTGTGTGTCATGATAGAGTGATCCCACCGTTAGGTCTACTATCAAGATACGGATCCCCTGAGTGACCACGTGAGGCCTGAAACTCTGAGTGGTGAGAGCCCTGCATTCAGGGTTCTAAAACAAAAGAAAATCGGAAGAGCTCAGAGGAGTTTATTCTGCTGTCATCCCGTGGTTACGGTCACGCACTTGGATTGTTGTGGTGACACATCACTGGTTGCACGTAGCTGGAGTAGAGCGTCAGCCTGGCTGCACCTCCTGCTTTGCATACTAAATGGTACAGAGTCTGTGGTCTTCCCAGTTCTCCATTTCCCTATGTGCTGGGCGGCTGAAGGTCATGAGCCCTTGGCCTCAACTATAGACACCCAAAGTCACTGTCTCATCATGCTAATGTCAAGGTTCAAAGTGTAACATGTTTTCCGGGGGGTCACTGCTGCCCCTCTTGTTTCTGTGGTTCTAATTCCAGACTCATGGGGACTATACATTTGATGCTCCCAATCCTTGCGTGGACTTGGGCTCCCTTCCAGGGCCCCTTGGCCTCCCTCCTTAAGTTGGAAAACATGGTTGAGTTAGTGTGTCCTTTCCTTCTTCACTGCTAATTCCCCTTAAAAAATAATCAAAAGCCAGAAGAACTTTAAGCAGTTTGCAAGAGACAGCTAATCAATACACATTATTCTGCGAACATTCTAGGAAATTCAAGGAAATTATAAAGTGCCTCGTAAAGGCCTCTTCAGATATCTGTGTGCCTGCCCTTCACAGAGAGAGCTTCCTCTTGGCACACACACAAAAAAAAGTCAAATTAGGCCCAGAAGAGACGATCCTTGCTGGAGTGTGAATGTCAAAGAAAGAATCTGCAGCAAAAGAGCTTTTTCTCACAGCGTGCCCTGGAGAGAAGAATTACTTTGGCTGCCGGTAAAGCCTGTGCAGAGCCCAGGCAGGGGGCAGGAGGGATCATGGGAACTGATGTTTGCATGAGCTGTGTTGTCTTTCTCGGTGCTGTGGTTGCGATCCTAAACGTCCCCCACAGCTTGCGTCCAGAACACTCATTGAATGTAGGTGCACTATGGGAGTCTGCCCAACCTGTAGAGGGGAGTTCCTGTGATGTGGGAAGTTTTCAGCACCCTGTCCCACCACCTCAAAGCCCATGCCTCCCCCACCATGATGACTGAAGTCACGTGTCTCATGCGTCCCTCCTGGATCCATAGGTCGATTCTGCAGGGCGCTCTCGTCACAATCCCGTAAAAGTAACTACAACACTTAATACGACCTTCTGCTCATCCGGCCTTCGGTGAGGAATGTCACCCGGATCTGAGAACTACAGAAGGGACAGTAGCCAGCGCGCCTGCTCACTAGAAACTCACCCCTTCTTAGTTGTGTGGCGCAAACATTTGTCGTTTCCTCTGCCGGCCTTGGGAAAAGGACTTGCTTGGATTCTGGATCAGGACATTGTCTTTAGCCCAGAAGAGACCCGTGGGAGGATATTTACAAACCCTTTGCCAGTGATGGGCCTCCATAATTCGAATTTCATGAGAATGGGTGTAAAGCGAAGGCAGGTAGTTCACGGGAACAGAAACTTGAAGTAGTTTCACATCATTAATCCAGTCGAAGGTCAACTTTTCTGTGGGTGAGTCCCATGGTTACAGCTCAGGCTGGAAGTCAAGTCACAGTTGAGCATCGTCACAGGCCCAAGGGAAGGTCATGTCTCACACATCCTCCTGGGTACCAGGTCCTGCAGCTGCCAGAGAGCCCTTGGATTAGCCATAGTGCTCCAGCCTCAGTTGCCTGGGTTGCCAGCTCTAGCTGTTTGATATCCGGTCACACTGCAGAAAAAAAGCTCGGGGGCCCAATTTCCCAGCGCCTGGGGGCTAGTGGGGGAGCAGCTTACTCCATTGAAATGTGTGTACCGGGAGGCAGTGCTAATTAGAGGTTAGTCCCATCCCAGTTTCTCCATTTTCTAGATGTCTAACCTGAAGCAAGTTGCATAGTTCCTATGAGCTTCCGTTTCCTCAGCTACGAAATAGATATGAGGTTTTGTTTTTGTTTGATTTGGCCTGGTTTTTCATTATGTGTTTGTTGGTTTATTTTGAGACAGGGTCTCTCTGTGTAGCCCTCACTGGCCTGAAACTCAGAGACCCACCTGCCTCAGCCTCCTGAATGCCAGGACTAAAGAAAGGCATGTCCCATCATGCCAAGCCCAGAAAGGAGTTCTTATACCTAAACACAAATGTTATAAAGCTTGCATAGTAACAAGCACAAAGCCTGACATGGGGTGACCCTCAACCCACAGCACACCGACAACACAGGAGGGGGCTGGGGAAACTTCTTGTCTGTGTGGTTGTTTAATGAGGTAAAGGAATTCCTTCACAGGTGTATGCCAAATACAAGACCATGTAGGGCCTCCCTGATGGCTAAGGTCTGGAAGAGCTGGGTTTGAGGTCAGGACCTCTGTGTTATCCTATGGGATCTACACAAGATTCCAGAAGCATTGAAGGTCATGGCAGCTCCTGTCCTAAATGTACCAAAGTCCAGTGGAAACTGTATTCCTAATGACTTGCAAGTATCCCTCTGCTAAGCCAGTCACATTTTGTGTTCTTGTGTGATCCCTTCTGAACTTCTGATCGTTCCATTGACCAAAGTGGAAGAGGTATGTCCCATTCTAGGACTGACATTCCAGTTAGGCGAGAGATCCAAGAACAGATAGTTCAAGAATTCCTATCCCCAGATTCCAACATGTTTCAAAATCTGAAACATCATATGTGTCATTGTGGCGCTCCTCCCCCACATACACAGACACTTTGATATGAGTATCTGGGTGGTCTTACCTTTTACCAAGATGAGACGAACTCATGGATGAGCAAGCTATAATCATGAATGATCAAGAACCAAGCTTCAGAATCCTGTTGGACACCCTTCATGGTTGTGTGGCCTTTAAGGTGTCAAAGTAGTTGTACGGCCAGCCATAGACCTTGCTTTCCCAGTCCAGAGATGCAGAGAGCGTAACAGAACCCAGCTTGCAGGCTGCATTTCCTGAATGCTTATAGGACAAGTGGATTTGACTAGTGCAGCTTCCTGGTTTCATTAGACAGAGGGGCAACACTGCGTCTGAATTTTTTTAAATGTAAATAAACAGGAGGAACCTAGGTTCCCATAACATCTTATAGTTTAATGACTGTTTTCAGTCCGTTATCACACATCTCCTAGTAGAAAGATGGCTATCTTCATTTAGGAGGAGAGGCCAGAGAAGCCCAATGGCTGGGCTCACCCAAGGTCAAGCAACTACCAGGAGAGGGAATTCTCAAATCAAGGCTTTTAGACTCCAAATTACTTTCATTTTGTTGATTATTATAGAGTGGTTGTGTTGATTCTGTCTGCATAAAAAGATTAACTGTACCTTTGATGGGTGGCGATGGCCCTCTTTGTCCTGAGTTGGCTATGAAGGGCCACCCCCTACAGATTCCTCCCTAATCCCAGGCTCCTATTGCAGCCCTCCTCCCTTAACAACCAAGATGCTCCAAGCTTCACAACCTGCCCCCAACTCCTGTCTCTCTTCACAAATTTCTTTTTATCAATGCTTCATTTGCATTGAAAGGGATTTGCATGCCAAGCAATATTTTGGGAACATTTTACAACTCCTGTTACTAAAGTTTTTAAGAGAAGCTGCTTCCTTCCAGAAGGCCCAAGCTCTTTCCCAATTGAATCATTTCAAAACCCAGCGAGAGGAGATTCTCAATGGGCATTTTGATAATTCCGGCCCGGTGTCACTCGGTTCCAATGGAGCCCAAAAGCTCACTCTGCAAGGTGCTACTAGTACACAGGGAAGAGCAGATAGTGAGGAGATGATGTCACAACTAGGTGAAAGGCCCTCCGCCTGCAGTCCCTTCCACAGTGTCGTTGAGTCACCCACACGTCTTTGTGGACTCATCCCAATTTTATCGGCAGACGAGGGACAGAACATTGAACTTGATATAAGGACAAAAACAGTCATCTTGACCTTGGTGCTTCCTGGTGTCTGACCTCAGGCAGCTTCAGGTTCCTCGTCTGTGTGACCTCAGACGTACAAATGCCTATACAGCTTCTAGGAAGCTTGTGAGGAATAAATAAAACAAATTTTGTGCAAGGCAGGGGTCATATTGAATTTTCCTTTGTGCTTTTGCTTCTGAATAGAGGCACATAGCAGGGACTGGGTAGCAGGGTGAATAATTTATGCCTGCACATAGTGTAGGGGCCGTGATGGCTCTAACACCTATTATTTATATAGCTCTGCCCATGGTTGTAAAAATCCCTTTGGTACTTAAACAAATTTGCTATTTCAAGAACACGAGGACATGGAACCCAGGAAAAATATTTACTAAAAACCCAAAAGGCATTGTGCTAGATGTAAGTAATGTTTCTCCCATTCGTCTGAGCCGGGAATAACCCCAGCTTTTGTTCTGTTTGGAGCACCTGTTTTTAATCCACATCATAAATATTTTCATGACTATTGCTCAGTAGTCAATGGGTTTCTTTGTTGGCACAGAATTTAAGATATTTCCCTAATAAGGACACCCAGTGTTTAAGCAATGAATTTCTATAGCTATGCAGTTCAGAGAGTTACCTAGGAGATGGAAAGCTAATCTGTCTGGAATTTCTGCCCTTGAGACCAGAGATACTATAAATTTGCTCGGGGAGAAATAATCACGGTAAGCATCTTAATTTCCTCCATCTCGTTTCCAAGCAGATGTCGCCGTGTGTTAGCCTGGAATTCATCATTTCTCTGATGCA
This sequence comes from Alexandromys fortis, assembly GCF_014885135.2. Classification (NCBI taxonomy): domain Eukaryota; kingdom Metazoa; phylum Chordata; class Mammalia; order Rodentia; family Cricetidae; genus Alexandromys; species Alexandromys fortis. The sequence goes on from NW_026067972.1 coordinate 2,261,658, forward strand.
TCAACATCGACATATTCCATCTTTCTCTCTTATTATAGAAAATGGAAACGAAACCAGACCTCGAGAGCACATTGAATGGATCGCACTCCCCAGAGACCTGGAGGAGAAGACACCCTCCTCCCACCTGCCTTTGACTTTTGGATGCCTTGTCTCCTCCATGTTTGGATTGGATCTCGCAGAGTCCATCAGGAGGTTCACTTTTGCAAACGCAAAGAGAGCTTATTATCAAAAGACAAAGCCCAGAGGAAGGAGCACAGTGGGGGAGATGGGGCAGGTGCCACCTCGGAAACCCCGGAGTTTAGTTGAAACTCTGAAGCTGAAACTCCATTTATTTCTGTCCTTGACTGTGCCAGTCAGCCCCTTTGAGTGGATGTGGCTATGTCTAGCTGTTTGCTCCCTAGCTGTTAAGCCCTCCCTTTCGAGGATGACTTTGGACAGGTGTCAACACCTGCAAATGTCATCAACCCCGTAATACTTTGTGGTGTTGTTATCAAAGTACCACTGGCTCAGTCTGCCTGAGAGTCCCGTCACCCCGCAGTGGGCACCGGCAGACTTCTTTCCTTTTTCTGGCCTCGGGAAAACATTCTTAGGATTTGAGGATCCTATTATATGTTGAATGAACTATGTTCTTCTTGAATTCCTTACGAAGTCACTCTGGTCCTTAGAGATTAGAAGTTTAAGCCTGGAAGGCCATACCTGGGTGAGCTTTCTTCACTTTGGCTCCTCAGCCACTTCTGTTCCTGCCAGACTTAATCCTCTGCAGACACATCAAGGCAGCTATCAGTCAAGGTCATCTTTATTTCCTCCCACGTGCTACAGAGATTAAGGCCGCCTGGTTTTCTCATATATTCCTTGGCACACTGACCACAGCCTCGGCTTCTCCAAGCGGGATGTAAACAATGTTTACCACTTGGCTCATAGTCGTGGCCTAATTCGAAAGGAGAGCCCATCTCATCCTGGAATTAGAGGATAGCAGTGCCATCTTGGGTGTAATAGGATAGTTGGAGCGGACGTTATTAGTGCCCTGGCATCCCCCTATTAATTTGGAGAGTAGAAACTAAAGAAGTAGATCTCAAATTCTAGATGGAGTAGCTGCTCTAGCTGTGTGGTTCTGAATGTGGGGCCTGCTCTCACCTGGAAGGTGGGACTCCTGCTGCTGGCCTGCCCCATCACGGGCCTTGGGATAAGGGACACAGGAATCTTGAACTCAAGAGACACTGCTGTGGGAGCTAAAACTGTTGCTAGCTGTATCACATCGCAGTAAGCATTCAAATATAATATGGTACTTCTAAGGCAACTTTTGAAATCTTCAGGAAGTTTATTACTGTTTCCCTGGGGCTGGATTTCTTTACCATCAGACAAAGGGAAAGCTACTCCCACAGCCCCATAGAATCTGCGAGACAATGCGTATTGGGTGGGGTGGGGGTAAAGTGCCCAGGGTGCTGGATTTTCCTCTGTGATTTGCTGAAAGCACGCACCCCTCACACGCCCCTTCCTGGAAGCTTCTGGTAACAGGGTCAGTGATTTTTGGTGCCAAGGAGATTAGGGAGCAAACAGAAGCTGGGACGACAGCCAAACTCCTTATCCCAAGGTGTGATCTTGCTCCTGTCCTCCATCCATCCAGCCTGGAGTTCTCTGTGAACTTACCACGGGGGGAGTGGGGAGTTGAAGGGAGCACAAGCAAGGCAGAGCCTGTCATAGGGAAGCATGGAACGGTTGAGGGTGAAGGCAGGAAGGCCGAATGTGGGGGGCAGAACATATGGGGCTCCGAGACCAACACTGGAGAAAATTCAGGTTTTCCACATGTTCCAATAGTGAGCAAAAATGAGAAGCATATTCTCTATTAGCAAAAGTTTATGTAAATCTATAAACTTTGGTGACGACACCCGGTCCTCTGTCGTTCTAGGAGCCCTCATTCAGCTCTGCCATGTCTTCTTAGACACCGCCTCATTATAATTTTACTAAATACAATGCTGGATAGAACTCCAAAATTGATTTTATGACCTGCTAATGAAAAATATTGGTGTAGACGCCATTCGACATCCCAAAGGGGGAAATGTGAACCTGGAGTGGGAGATCTGAGCAGATTTCCATTCGGAACAAGAAAGAAATTATTAATAAGCAGTTGTCCACAGATGCATTCTGAGACTCTCAATCTAGTGGAATCCTCTCATGGAGGTTTTTAAAATGAAACCTACTGCATATGCTGGGTCTGTAGCATAAGGATCTTCAAGTTCAGAGACCCCCCCCCAAAAGCCCACAATTCTAGGCAAAACAAAAAAAGAAACCCCCAAATGGAAGATTTGCCTTTGCTTAGGTCAGTAGGCTGTGGAGACAGCAGGAAGGAGTTAGTATCAGCGGCCCTTCCTGGGTAAAGTGCTCAGTGTCTCACTTGTGTTCGTTCACCGTAACCACATGAGGTAAATAGACACATCTATGTGGTAAGCATAACACAAATACACACATACTATATATCCATATACACCAAAACCACACACCGTGGGTTATATTCAGACCACCCTTCTCCTCCTTCTGCCCCTCTCCTCCATGCCAATAACTTCCATCTCCTCTGCCCTGCCTGGCTCTTTGAAGAAGGCCTCTCTGCCTTGGTGACCTCTTTAAAAGTCTAGTTCCTTCCTCAGCGGGGAGCACAGCCTTCGATTCCCTCTCAGCTCCCGGGTCCTGGAGAACAAGACCTCCAAGTACATTTTAAATGAGGCCTGCTTCTACCTTCTATTCCTAGTAGCATGTCCCCAGAAATGTAAGAACGTAAGTTTCAGTTTAGGGCCCCAAGACTGTAGTGTGTAGCTGGGGACGGTTCGATCCGGATCCAGCGGCCTTGCCATCAGCACCCCACCCCTTAGCATTGTCTACATCACTGTGTCCTTAGAGTGTTAGATGCTAATGAGTGTGCCGGGTCCTGGAGAATGAGGGCTGGGGTACAGGGTTCCACAACATTGGCATGGGCTGGTTAAAGCAGTACTGAGAGGGATTCGCCCAGATCACCCAAGGAATATGAGAGGTGACGCGTGGAGCAAGGGCGCTAAGCAACACCGTCCTTTACAAAGTGGGAAGGAAAGGGTCCCGGTGAGCTGGGCTGGAGGCAGGAGAACTGAAAGAGAATGTTGTCAACGGCCCAGGGAGGGGGATTTCGAGAAGCAGGGTGTGGCCCTGCAGTTTCTTGCCACAGAGGGGGAGACCGAGATGAAGCATGCCCTGGGCTAGCTGAGTGCTGGGTGACGTCAGCAAAGCCAGTTTCTGTGAAGTGGTGAACGGGCACCATCCCTGCGGCCTGGGGAGGGAATGGGAGATGAGGCAGTAGAGAACTGAAATATGGGCCGGTGATTCACGAATGCCGGCCCCTGGGTCACCTCCATCACTGCAAGCAGTGGGGCTTTAGGAGACACAGATCTGTGGTCTTGACTCATGTTTTCTAAGGATGACCAGAGTGGGCCCCAAGGAGCTATACTAAAAATCCAGGCCTGAGCTTTGTTAAGAGTGAAAACTAGCAACACCTAATTGTCCAAACAACTTCTTTGAAAAGTTAAAACAATAAAGAAATGAAAGAAAGAAAGAAAGAAAGAGAGAGAGGGAGGGAGGGAGGGAGGGAGGGGGAGGGAGAAAGGGAGGGAGAGAGAGAACAACACCAGAGGCCTTGCCATTCTGCTGTACCATTGTATCTGTATTCATGTACCCTGAATCTGCCCATAGCAGAAGCCATAGATAATAGTGACAGTGAGACACACCACAGCCAAGAGCCCATGCTAGAGAAAATGCCACATCCTGTGGCTTGGCCGTGAGTGGGGTGAGCAGGATCCTACGGTTCCCTCAAAGATGCACACCCATGATACCCTGATAGTGTTAACGACCCCAGTCAGTAAAGCTGCGATGGACTGCTCTCCCCAGACTCCGGTTATCAAGAGCTGGGAGGCTAACCCAATTAAGTTTTCAGCACCATTCCCTCAGGCTCGCTGCATCAGCACTGAGGAGTAAGACAGAGGTCTCTAATTGGTCTGGGGCTGGAGCCGATTATCACTACAGATTCATTAAAATTATTCCTTTCAACGGGAAGGCCCCTTTCTGTAGCAGGCATAGGCTGTAACAGACAGGACACTTGGTGTCTTTCTGCTGGAATTGGTTGTACCTCACACCAAACTTGTGCTGTGATTAAGTCTGTGAATTCAGGACCCCCAGGAGCTTGCTTGGGTGGTGAATTCTAGGGAGCTGGTGGGTGAAGGCAATTCATTTTCCTTGAGCATGATATGAAGATTGACTAAATAAATATCCAAGGATGCTTGCCAACGTTTTATCAGAGAACACAAGTTAGTCAGGTTTCCATTACTACATCAAACATCTGAGATAGTCAGCTTACAAAGAGAAAGGTTGGTATTGGCTCGTGGACAATAGGCGCTGTGGTTTTGGTGAGGTTCACTGCAGCCAGGAGTCATTGCTAGACTAGAACTGCTCACCCTACAGGAGAGAAGGGACAGAATCCATCAGTTCCCCCAAAGGCACACACCCTGGGATCTGAAGATCTCCTGCTTAAAATTTCCTCCAATTTTCAGTTGCCCAAAGCTGGGAGCCAAGCCTTCACCATGTAGACGAGTAGGACAACACTTTTGAGAACACATAGATTACCGTGGTTAATGAACTATATCAGGGAGTATTGTGTTTTAGAGGCTCCAGACCTCATGACTTAGGCTAGATATTGCAAATATCAGAGAATTCATATGATTTAATCTATGACTTTGTCCAAAAGGAGATGCAAAAATTGTAATGTTGACCTTATGGGAGTCCATGAAATTTTTGGATTATAAAGAACTTACATGGTGGCCAGTCTCTATGAGGGTGCTCACAATCTGCATCTTCTGGAGCCCATACCCTTGTTATTATATTCCCCTTTGAGAGTGGGATGGGCTTAGTGGTGTGTCTCTAGTGGGTGGGTCACTGCAGAAGCGATGTATTGGTTGATGGCGGCCCTATTAGGGATGTGCTCTCTGCCTCTCTCTGTCTCCCTTTCTGGTTCAGCTGCCATATCAGGGCAATATTTGGGAAGATTAAAAAGAGACCCTCGTGGGGCAATGGGAATCCTTCTATATACCCACAGCCAGCGACGGATTGAGCTGGCCTCCAGAGCGTGTGAAGACGCCTGGATGAGGCTCCAATCTTACCCCCTCTGCAAGCTGGTGACAACCCACCACCACATAAGAAATGCCTATCGGATGCTCTCAGCTAAGCATCCCCATCTTCCTGACTCTTTCTTACGTTGCATACCGAATATACATTTGTTGTTATAAGTTGCCGAAACCGGAGTGGTTTATTCATCCCTTAGCGATAGGTAGCTAATACCGTCCCCCATTTTCAAAATGTTTGGAAGCAACCACCAAGCTATTTCAGGCACGAACATGCTCTCACATTTATTATTCAATGGATCAGAATAGACAACTCTCGTTACTGAAGAGACTTGAGGAACCTGCAGTGTTGGAGAAAGTATGATAGACTTAGAAGGTCTGAGTGTGCATTCTAGCTATACCCTGACAGCAGTGGAAACTCAAAAGATGCCTGGTTCCCCTTGGCTAACCTTACCTCCTAGACAAAACGCAGGCTACCACAATGCCTACTGTGTCTTAGCATGTTTCTCTGAGCAGCTGATCACAGCCACAGACTAACAGACCTGCAGAGTACTGTTGACATGCTAGTTCTCATGGTTAGAACCCATCAGCTTTCAGCAAAGTCGATGTCATCAAGGTTACATAGATATTTGGAAACGGAAAAGGACCAAAGTCTTCTCTCTATGTCCAGGGCTTTGTAGCACCTGGACAAGCCTTCTTTACAGCCTAAACCCGTTTCCCCAATAGCGTATGTGGATAGGTTGCATCAGCTAACGAGAGATCACTTTTTATTCAGTGGAGGTTCTGGTCAGAATCTAAGGAAAGGCTTCTTGTCTGGGTGGCCATGTTCACAGGAAGGCCGGCTGAAGTATGTACCTGAAACCCTGGGGGACTTTAGAGCCCCGTCAGTCAGTGTGTTGATGCTGGCAGAACTGCGCACTGGGCTCTGAGTAGGTGGAGCCTCGGCGGCATGCAAAGGCTATTGGTAGCACTGTGTTCCCTGTGTGCGCTGCCAGCCCCCACACCAGCCCCTACAATGACATATCTTTTATTACTTCAAGCCCCATACACTTTGAATTTGCACTGTGCCAGGAAAATTCATAATGAATCCAGTTCACACTCATAGGGGAGGAAGAAAAGGTCTGCAAACACAACCTTGGAGTTCTGGTGACAAACGTCATATCTGAGTAGGGCCAAGGAAGTCGTGGTTCAAGTTGGGAGTGCACTTGGAATTGTATGGGGCCTTATATGGATACTGCTAATCAATGTCTGTAGTTTCCAATTCATTTAGAAATGCTTTCTCACTTGAAGCTAATTGTCCTCCTTCTCAACTAGATCACTAGACCTCATGGAAGTGACATCAGTGAGGGACAGGGCAAACTCTGCTACCATGGTCATCATTTTCACAGTTAGATTCTCCTGGGTCTCCTGAGCTCTGGCTACAATAGGGTTTCCTCTGTTAAAGAATAGTGATTTTATTGTTGTTGCTAGTCTTGTCTCCCAAGAGTACTGGACCCTCAAAAGCCAACTCACACAAAAAGGAGGATGTGGCTCACATCATGAGAAATATTAATGATTAGAGATGTCTAGGGGATGGGCCATCTACAGAATGCCTGGGCCTTGTTTGTGCACCTGAGTCTGCAGCTTGGGTTTGGAAGACCACCGGCTCACTGATGGGAAGCCTGGGTTCATCCCCACTTCACTAAGCAGAACTGGACCATGTCAGTTTCCAGTCAAGGATGGGTCAGAATGGTTAGGAAAGAGAACCCAAACCACAGGAATGGGAACTCGGTGGTCTGGAAATGTGCTCTGACAAGAAAGGACTGCCCAGGTCTGGAACCTTCACTTGGGGAGGAAATAACTGAACCTGCTACTTGGAGATCTGATGAGCTCAAGAGGACCCCAGCTCCCTCTTCCGCAGGTTTTATGGTGGTAGAACCACATCAGCTTCTTTGTCTCTTGTTTCCATCATTCACCGTCAGAGAAAATGCCAGTGTCTGCCCCGTGTGCCAATTTGTTCTGACCACCCCATGAGGATTTGTGCTCGATGTGCTATAGAAAAACATTTGGCAAACTACAGCCACGGGCCAAATTGAGCCCCTGCCTGTTTTTATAAGCATGTCAACAAAGAATTGTTTTCACACTTTTAAAATGCTTTTTTTAAAAAAAAAAATATAAAATTAAATAATGTATAGGCCACTACATGTGATTATGTAACATACATAAATGCAAACATAAATTCATTATATAAATATATATTGGTTATTATACTACAATATATAATATATTGTATGTGCTATGATTCCTGTGTCATACTATACAGCACTTTCTATATACTATCTGTATATCTATCTATATTTAAAAGACCATGTGTAAATTACAGCTATAAGTACATCCATAAAGAAAGTTTTACTGACTGTAACCAGGCTTGATTTCTGTGTGTTGTCACCATCACTGCTGATTAAGACTGCTTTAAGGCTACAGCAGGGAGGTTCGATGGTTGTGAGATCACGTGACCTGAAAGCCTTAACTAAAGACTCCCCTGTCCTTTGCAAGAGAAAACTGACCTAACTCATCCTGGACAGCAATGGGGTGAGTGGAGAGAGGTGTGAGAAAAGAGATGCTCCCAAGAGGAAAAAGGAAGTCAATGTCCCAGCTTTTAAAACCAACCAAACAAAGCATAAATGAAAGTATAGCCAGAGTCTGTAATGGAACCCAAACTCCTGACTGAACATAACATTCTCTTAATCCGTGGTTATAAAGGCTACCCAGGTTCCAGCACTTCTGTAAAAGGGTCAATAAATATAGGCTCTTAGGATGTTAGAGATGTTAGCAAATAGTTTATAAAACTGGAGCACAGGAGACAAGTTAGGAATGCAAGAAGCCAAATGCAGCGTGACCTGTAGAGCTGAAATCCTAACATGGTCGAACTGAGGACAGAGGAGACTGGAATGTAGCTCAGCTGGGAGAGCGCTGGCTTAGCATTCCAGAAGCCCTGGGTTCGATCCCCAGCACCAAATAAAGCCTGTGGGGAGGTGTATGCATTCTTTCTCAGCACTGGAGACAAGAGGTTCACAATCATCTTCAGTCACATATTAAGTTCAAGGCCAGCCAGGGATATATGAGACCTGCTCAAAAAACACAAACAGAACACAAAGCAAATAACAACAGCAACAAAGTATACAGAGAGAGAGAGAGAGAGAGAGAGAGAGAGAGAGAGAGAGAGAGAAAATGCAATTAGTAGTACATACAAAGAGGATAACATTAAAGCAGGATAACATTTCTATATTCTAACTTAATTAAGTAATTATAATATAATTATAATAATCAATAAAGAAGGTATTATAATAGATGTAGAATAGTTGTATATTGCCTATGGCCACATAAATTATTTAAAATACTTTTATAACTTTAACTCAGTTTTACATATTAAGAACCCTTAAAGTGTTCTTATTCTTTAATTCATTCATTCAACTAGCTTATTTTAGTTTACGTTAGTGTGTGTGTGTGTGTGTGTGTGTGTGTGCGCGCGCGTGCAATGTCACATAGTGGAAATCCAAGAAAACTTGTGGTGGTTAGTTCTCTTCTACCATGTAGGTTCTTTGGGTTAGAGGCAAGTGCCTTTACCCAAACAAGTTATCTTGCCAGCCACATTGATTTTATTCTTAAAAATTTTATCCTTAGGAAATAATTCTAGAGTCAGAAAAATAATATCCATCAAGTTATACACCGGGATGCAGTTTTCATGTTAATCTGGAAATAAGTCCCTCTCCCCTCACCGCCCCCTCCAAGACAGAGAACAGGCTAAGCAAAGGTTGGTTGAAAATTATAAGGGTTTAATAAGAATATGGAGAAAAGAGATTTATTGTGAAGCAAAAACAAAACAAAAACATCCAAAGAATATGAAAATTGTAATTTCCTGTTACTTAACTGCGACAAGGAGAAACGAAAATGTTTTCTTCGGTGTGTGCATGTGTGTACACATGCATGAGTAAGCATGTGCTTGTGTGCGACTGTGTATGGAGGCCAGAGGACAACCTTGGGTCTTGTGCCTCAGGTGCCACCCACATTTTATTTCGGAGACAATGTCTTTCACTGTCCTGCAGCTCCCCAACTTGGCTGCCAATATGGCCCAGAGATCTTCCTGTCTCTACCTCTCTAGCACTGAGATTTCAGTGGTGTGCCACAAAGGTCGGCCTTGGCTCTGGGGCAGACTCTCCCTAGTCCATAGCTGGTTTCTTAAGATGATCATTTTCTATAGCTTCTCCTGTCACGTCACTGACTGAATATGAAAGCCAGGAGATCTGGCCTCCTAAGAAGTGAGTTGGGATTGACTAAATTGACACGTTGGCTTGTGTCTTCCAAAAGCCGCATGCTTCTCTCTCAGGCCTCAGGGCAGGACAGAGTCCTACGCTGGCTGGTAGGCCAAGCTCACGAGCAGGCTGTCAAAGCTTTCCTGTCAGGGTTAGGAAGATGAGAGAAGGGATCGGGGTGTGGGCAGAGCCTCTATCAGCAGCTTTACCCTTGAAGACCCCCAGCTTTCATGACAGCTGAGCTGCTTAGAGTCTGGTCTCAGGCAAAGTCCAGTGGCTCAGCCTTGATCCTGACCTCAGACAGGCTCTCTCAGAGAGGAGGAACTGAAGAAAGTGGTGTGGTCCCACATAGGCAAGGAGAGGGGCGCTGCATCAGACGTGAAGACGGGCAGAAGGCACTCTGTTCTCAAGGAGCCCCATGAAGGGGGACAGTGGCCATACAGGGGACACTACAGGGATGAAGGAATTCTAAACACAGCAACTGACTGGGGGTGAGCCCCAGCACAGCGTGAGCGTGTCTGGTGTGGTCTGGGACTCAACCGTTGGCCCAACTGATGAGGGCTTTGCACTGACTGAATGCTATTGTTTGTTCCACATTCACGTCTACTTTCTCATTATTTATGGGTTTTAATCATGGCCTTGAAAACCCTGCACGTCAAAAGCCCCATCAGCTTACATGTTTCCTGGGTAAAGCTCCCCTGTCCCCGCCCCCAGTGCTTTTCATGCCTTTGGATTTTTACACTGGACCAGATTTTCTCTTCATAAACTTGAGAGAGATCCTTCAGTGTCAACGCACCCTGACTTGGGTCATTTCTCTTTCCTCTTACTGGTTCTTCCTTCTGGCTTCAGTCAGTGGTGCTCTCTCTGAAGCCCCACTGGATGGTAGAAGTGAGTGCTTGCCTTCTTTCCTCTTGAGACTGCAGGCAGAGAGGGCGGCTCTCTGAAGATGGTAGGATAGAGGTAAACTCTGGCCAGAACTGTAGGCCAGGAACAGGATAGTGGGACTAGTGTGAACACATTCTCACAGGCAAGACTATGGGGGCTTATTCGGGGAAGGGTGAGTGGCTCCAACTGGAGTCGGTCCAAGGATGTTATTTGTATTAGTTCCAATTTTCTGGAGATATGGAGCATGGTATAAGAAATGGGATTTATCTTGAATGACTCCGTAGGAGAAAAGTAGGTCGTCTGGGGGTACTCTACAGGGTTTCTCTCCTCAGGCCTACAAATGGTACTCTGGCCCCAGGAAATCTTGAACTTGCTTATAGAGTTGCTGGGAAGTGGTAACAATTCCCATAAAAGTAACGGAGGACCACGTGCTGCAGAAACAGGCTCCCTGCGTTTCCGTAATATAATCATTATCAAACAGCGATCATCTCTGGATTTCAGTGGGTGTGTTGTCTCTCTTCTACAGATGAGAAAACTGGAGCGGACAGAAGTCACAAGACTCACCTGAGGTCATGAAGCTAGGTAAAGACTTGATGGCAGGTCCCAAACTGGCAACCACAGTACCTCAGACTTAAGCCTTGAATCAGCTGCTAGCCAGTACCTTCTCCCAAGGGACTGGGTGTGTGGGGGAAGGAGGGGGGCAGTCGGACATGCCCTGAGGGCATTTTAAGAAACCCCTCATGGAGGCTATTCATGGTCAAGCTAAGGGTTTCAGCCCAGCAAAGGAGGATGCAGGTTACCTTCTGTGACCCAGAAGCTGGGGTCATGGAGCATGCCTTCCTAGAACTGGGTAACAGTGGGGGACGCTGGTCCAGTTGGGTGGTTTAGCTGCTGAGTGCTGCCTAGACCAAAGCAGGAACAGGCCAGGAGGACCGAGTCAACTCAGTTCTGGAAGATTCCTTGTTGTTTACAGAACACCTTCTCCTTCCTGTATCAGAAACCTCATCTCCAGAAACTGGAATGATAACTTCCTGCTTCAGATCAGTAATGGGTGTTATGTGATTTTTTTCCCCCGAGTTACCCTGCATTCCAGTTTTCTAAATCCATCCTAAATATCCTAACTCCTTCCCATTCTATTTCCAGGGAAAAAAAAAAAAACGGGGCCAAAGGAGCTCTTTCTTTAAAAATTTTTAGTGTGTGTGTGTGTGTGTGTGTGTGTGTGCGCGCGCGTGCGCGCGCATGCACGTATGTCATGTGCATGAGGGTGCCTTGGAATGCCAAAAGAGGGTGTAGACCCCCTAAAGCTGGTTGTGAGTCACCTCACATGGGTACTGGGGACTGAACTAGGGTTCCCTGAAAGAGCAGCAAACATGCTAACCTATTCGAGCTATCTCTCCAGCCCCCAAAGGAGTCTGTTGTCAGAAGACACTCAGACACATCAGCAAACCCTGCACTTCAGATGAAGGGAGGTGGTACCCAGGAAATGCATGGAGAAACAGAAGGAGGACTCACCATAACAACGAAAATCAGGTCTACAAGGGTGGACCCCTTTGAAAGGCCAAGGGAGGGGATGGCAGGGTTTAAGGTAGCTGGAAGATACAGAGGGAAGATGCCTAGAGAGAAGAGACACTATGAGGAAAGCAATGGCTCAGAGCAACTTGGAAAGACCGAGGTCACTAGCGAAGCAGGAGTGAAACCCAACTATTAATATATTATGTCAATCATGTAAGGCAGATGACTGAGATATGCCTTAGAGAAAGCAACAGAACACCCAAACTGGGCACACCCTTGCTATAATAGGTAATGGCAACAACCTTTAAAAATGGTACTTCAGGGAAGAAACCGAATTGCAGAGTCCGCCGAGCACAGGGCCACCTTCAGGTCTCAGTGGGCAGGCAACCTTATTCCTGCCCCCAGGGGTCCCATTCCAATCCATGGCAGGACCATTTGCAGTTGCCCAGACTGCCATGTGGGGGCAGTTCCAGAGAACCAACCTGCGCCAGTTCCTTGGCTGTGCTTTTGGTCGGATTCCATAATCGTGGATGAGTAATGCACACGAATGCTATTCTGAAGATTCTAATTATTTCTTAAAGTGCTATTATTGGAGCATCACAGACCTTTTTATAGAAGTAGCCGAGGAACAGTTGCCATCGGTCCCGTAACCCGGAAGAGGGTGTTTGAAGAGTCGTTTGGTTTTCCGTTTCACGAGAAAGTTTAGCGAGTTCAGTATGAGAAAGAGTACTTCATTCCTTATAGACTTCCTCTGCAGTAGTGGGGATTAAACCCATGGCCTCGCATACACTACACCGGCACGCTCCCAGTGAGCCATAGCTCCAGCCCAAACATCTGGAAATAAACAACTGCAGCCAGTGACGTCAGAAAGGTGCGGAGAAGTTGACTCAGATGTTTCTGGATGGCGTCACTGAGAGGCTAAGCCTATGGATTGTAGACTTTCACGATAAATGAAGGATAGCGTTCTTGATTTTCAAGTGGCACCCTGCCGGGCTCATGTCTTACCCATCCCTACTGCCCTAGTGCTGGGAGAGTCCAGAGACCTAAGGAAAGCTAAGGTCTCCTGTAAAGACCTAAGGCCCACTCGAGAGTGTTGCGATAAAAAAAAAAAATCATGACTGTGTAACTCACCAGGCCAGCAACGGTCACTGGGTCATAAACTAGCATAAGTTTTCCTGGGATTTCATTTCTATTGAACAATAATAACAACGGAACATCTATCTGAACTCGTGTGAGAAAGAAATGAAGACATGCATACGGCAAATGTGGGAATTAGACACAGGGAGTGAGCGTGACTATATTTTGAAGAAACTAGGAGCAGAAGAGTGTTCACTCAAGGTCAGAAGGAGAGCTAGAAGTCTCCAGAAGGCTCTAAAATGTGAGTAGATCCAGTGATTGGTTAGCGGGATGATGCTCCGAGAGGGAAAGACATTAGATGGGTAAACAGGCGAGCTGCCAAATGGACTCCCAGCCTGGTTCCTAAATGCCTCCAATGCACCGAAGGCTGTGCGGGCTGGGGAGAGGACGTGTCTGATGACTCCAGAGGGCACAGCGAGAAGCGACGGTAGAAGTACAGAGGCCCAAGGCCAGCACAGTGTGAGGTGACAGTCTTCGGCAGGGCTGTCAAAGACAGGAGGACCCTCAGAGAGGTCAGGCCGGGGGACCAGGGACGGGGGAGGGGGGCAGCGCGGCTACGCACCTCCCCTGGTCTGAGGGACTCTTTGGGGGCACAAAGGCAGCTGCAGCCTAATTCCTGAAACAGTTTCTGCCATTTCAACCAGCTTGCCTTGTACAAAAGCGGTGGGGCTTTTCGCTTTTTCAGGTGGGTTTATAAATTCGCAAACTTTTATCCTTTCTGTGGCAGTCAATGATATTAGGAAGCTAATTAGCCACAGAGCTAATTTTCATGTCAGAGTGAAATTGCAGGTTTCACGGCAGAGAGCAACATTCCCTTTCTGTCCCTCTCCAGCCTCCACGGCTGCCCCACCCCACTTCCTTCTCCCTGGGCTCCCGAGCGCTCTCCCCCTCGGCTGTCTGGTCACAAAGGTCAGCGGAGAGGGGTGCGGGCTGCCGAGTCCCTTTCTCTTCGGTGTCAGGCGTATTTGCATCTGCAAACGGCCTTAATTGAGTGGGGTTTCCATTGCTCTTTCTTGTTCTCCTGTTTTTAAATGCAAATGTTAAATGTTTGGTTAGCGTGAGTTCAGAATTAAGCCGCTGCTACCTGTGGCTGCCTCCTTCCCCGGGTTCTAAATGGGCACAGGTGGAGTGGCCGCGACCCGCTGAGCGCCTGTGAGGCCTGGAAGGCTGCAGTCCGGCTAATTGCCAATCGTGCTGAGAGGGCCGGGCAGAGCCTTGTCTCACTTACGAGCTCTCAGGAAGCCCTGCTACCTACCAGCAAGGAAGGAGGGCAAATGAGTGTGCAGGAAGCGCAGAGGCAGGCTGGGACCAGGCTGCCGCTTGGAATCAGGCCCTGGACTTCCTTTTGTCATCAAAGTGCCGTGCAATGGATAAGGCCATCAGAAGTCACTGGGTTTGAATAGCAGGAGTTGGAATCTCTTAGGTCAAACTCTTAACGGTTTGCTATCTGACCTCTTTTTGAGAGTGTCTGTCTGGAGGAGGGGGAGCAAAGATAGCTCTTTCACCGACAGTCAGCTTTAGCTGTCATAAAGGGCGTGTTTAACACCTGAACCCCAATTAGCTTCCTATTTTCTGGCCTTTGGTTTCCGTTTTAGAACATGATTGGTCCCGCCGCCTGATGATAACTGTGTTCCTTTTCATGTTGCCGTGGCAAATTACCTGACAAGAATAACTTAGAGGTAGAGGTGGGGGTGGGGGGAGCTAAGCACAGAGATGAGCGGCGAGATAGAGAGAAGGAGCTGTAGACCCAGAGGTGGCCCTTACAGTTCGAGGTCGTGATGGAGGAGGAGGAATGTGAAGTCTCCGGCCACTTAGCACCTGCAGTCAGGAAACAGGTGGGAATGGGTTGGAGGGTGATGTTGATGCTCCGCCCACTTTCTTCTCATTTTTTTTTCTAGTACCCTGGTCTATGGGATGGGGCCACCTACATTCCAGAGAGTCTTTTCTCCTCAGCTAAACCTTTCTAGAAACACCCTCACATCGCGACGCACAGCGATTCTATCCAGTCAAGTTAACATTCAGAAGGTTAGCCTTCACAACAGCTCTTCAGATACTCGGAGGCAGCTCTTACAGAACCCAGGTGCCTCCTCTCCTACAAGGCAGTTTCTTCCCATTGGTTAGCCCTAATCACTTACATTGCTGATCATTTTGTAAATTCTTACTGCATTCTATAAAACAAGGATGCGTGATTAAGGTGTGGCAACCCAATCGTACTAGCCTAGAGAAAATGGAACCGGTTTCCCTCCCACTCGCTGGGGTTCTCCCATCTCCCCAAATTTGCCCAAAGTTCTGTAGACATGTCACACATGCGCCACCGCTCAGTCTGTCCAGAAAAATCTCTGCAGGGTCTAGCCCTCCTAAATGGCTTAGCACTGAAGAGGTTTCTTTTAGACTCGTATATGGACTCTACTGTGTTTCCAATCAAGAAATATGATCAAGCTCAAAAGTGCAGTTCTATATATCAAATAACAATAAGATGAGGAATCTGTGCTTTACAGATTGGGTTCTACACACACATACACACATTAAGATTTGCACAAGTATTCTGAGGCTCTAGGATACAGATGTATTGCTCTCAGTGTTAAATCAAGAAGGTCAAATATTGAGTTTGAAGGGTTTTTGGCTTGTATCTGTGTGGAAGGTATACATGTTTGTGTTCTGTAGCCTATTCGCTACAGGCAAGAAAGAATATGTTATGCTAAGGTAAATTTTTGGAATGGTAATGTTGTGAGTTGGTTAGACATAGATGTTTTAAAAAAAAAAGAACAACAGAAAAATAGAATTGTATACAGGCAGAGAAAGATAAAGGTCACCTTTATGTATTTTCCCTGCCTCTGAGCTTCATGGAGTAAACAGCTCACTGAATTCATGCAAACACCTGTGAAGTGCATGCAATAGAATCAGTCTTAGTGGTAGATTGCAATGGACATATTAGACTTGAACTCAGGGCTCATCCAGTCCCAAGCTATTTTATCTTTCTCTTGCACTGAAGCCCTAGAAGTTGGAAGCTCTGGGCTACACTGGGAAAGGAATCTTGTCCCAATCCCAAAGTCAAACTCCTTACGAAGATTGGATTTGGGATGCTTTTGTTGATTCAGTCAGAACTTGTGGGGAAAGAAAACAAGTTACTGAAGATGTGGAGGTGAATCCAAGAGCATAGCTAGATATTCTGTGCCTGCAAGGAATCCCTAATCTGAAGAACCACGGAGACCCACATATCACAACCTGTTGCTTTTCTAGTCTGCATACTATATAATGAGTACAAATGTGTTTAGAGTATGGTCATGAAGGCTGGGAAGTTGAATATGACTTGAGTTGTACCTGGTTCTGATGAAGGTCATCCTACTGCTTCATCATGTGGAAGACATCACATGATTCATAAAGGGAGCCAAACTCTTCTTTTGTCATGACAATTTGTTCCTGTGATGAGGGCATGAATCCACAGTCATGTCTTAAAGGACCCACCTCGCATCTTAGCACAGTAGATTATGTTCTTGTATGTGACCTTCAGGGTCATATTCACATTATACCACAACAAGGGGTACAAAATAAGAGAAGCATGGGCATAGTATGAGCTAGCAGTTCAGAGGCAGTGATTCTGGGGGAGAAACAGGAAGTTTGGTCACTTCCTGGAGGAGGTAAAACCACGAGGTGTGGAGATTGAGAGAGGATCAGAGTCAAGAATAAAGATCAGTTCACGGTATGCGGAGACTATGCTGGAGAGTAAAACCTATGCAGAATGTGGGATACAGAGATAGTTATACAACACCAGACTGGGAAGATAAGCCTCCATCTCTTCTTGTATGATTTGGACTTCAAACCCTTTTTAAAAGATATCTCATATGAAAAATCCATACATGAATCTGATACTTTGTAAGCCAATTCAAAATGCACATTAAAAAAAAAAAGAATTAGAAGAGAAATACCCTTTATGTTTGCATAGGTTCTGTCCTGAAAACACAAGGATTATTAAAAATTGTAGTGCTGAGTGAGATATACCTCCTTATGAGCTGTAAGTTAGAGAAGCCAACAGCCCCCAAGGTGATATAGGCTCTTGTCATTCCTTTGGGTTGCCCACCAGGACAGTTAATAAGTCTTACTGTTGGAGATGCTATACATCTTCATTGCAAGACAAAGAAACTAAGCTGGGATGGAGGGAGAACCTTCATCCCTGTTTAACAGCAGCTGAAATAGCTGCTGTTTATTTAGTCCTGAGATGTTCTATGTAAGCTGCCGGGGGAAAGAAGGCATTAATTAATTTAGCAAGCTAAGAACCCTATGAATTACGTGTCAATCTCCTGGGCAAGATGTAGCCATTGCGGTAATAGTGGCACAGCTGTTATGGAGGTGACCAGCCAGTCTCTCCTTGGATCTGAGGTCCTCCCACAGGCGGAAACCCATGCCTGGTACTGTAAACCCAGTCCCACCCCCACCCCCTGAATGGCTAAGGAAACCCTAAGCTCTAAGGGGAGACCTTACTGTCATTGCATAGTTAAATTGGCATGACTCCAAACTGCCTTCTAAATATTCATGTTTACCAATAGACAAATGCTACTCTCAGCCTTAATCAGAGGGGGTTTTTTTTGCAACAAAGCAAAACTATATGAATATGAGAAAGAGGTTTGCAAAGAAGAGGGGAGGGTTAACAGTGGTGGGGTGGGAAAGAGGAGGGGAGTCATGAGAATAACCAATTCTGCGCATTATACAGATGCATAAAATTTTCCAAAAACAAATTGAATAAAGATTATAATAGAAAAGTCTTGCTTTCTCTATGTGTTGACATACCCAAAAGGCGAAGAGCTAAGTGGAAGGCAACCAAGCTCAAATTAAAAAACAAACCATCCTCTCCAATCACATCAGGAAAAGGAAATACATTTGGCAGCTTTGCACTTTGTTATTTTTAATTTTTTTTTATGGACCCTGCCAGCGGCCTCTCCCTAGAAAGGTTGCTGTCAGATAGCTTTGTTTCAGGACACTGTGATGTGGTGGCATCTGCTATAGGCCACGAGAACTGGTTCATCATTTATTTCCACTTACACTAGCCAACATACCAAATTGAGCCATGCATGCTGTGTGATGGTAGATGGTCCATCGTGACAGAAAATGAAAAGAATTGAAATGAAAAACTATCAATCAAAGGCATCCCCCAAAGAATAAAACCAAGCCTGATGTATTAGTAGTCGTAGCTCATCAGAAAAAAAAAAAAAAAAAAAAAACTGGTAAATGAACACAGTAAAAGGCAGGCCACACAGGCAACATGCAGAAATCAGCTGTGTTTCTCTACACAAGCAGCAACTACATTAAAAGGAAACTGTTATGACTTGAATCCAAGAGGTCCCCCCAAAGGTTCATAGGTTGGAAGCCTGGTTGCCAGTCTTGGGAAATGATTGAATCTTATGGGCTCTCATTGAATTAACTGATTAACCCCTTTATGGAGTCCTAACAGGTGACCTTATTAGGAAATTTGGCCTAGCTGGGAATGTGCACCAACAGAGACGTGCTCACAGGGATGTGCACCAACAGAGACGTGCCCAGGAGAAATATGGGGACGTGCACCATCAGAGACGTGACCAGGAGAGGTACAAATTGCCCCCATTATCTTCCCACTCCTCTCTGTGTCTTGGCTGCCACGAGGAAAGCAGCTTCCTCTCCCACGCCCTTTCTCCATGATGGCCCTGACTCACTTCAGGCTTAGAAGGAGTGCTCTGGAAACTCTGAGACTGTGAGACAAAATAGGTATTCTCTTCTCTGAATTGTTTCTCTCAAGTATTTGTCGCAACAATGAAGAATGTAGCATAGAAATTAAGAAAACATTCTCACTTACAGTAGTTCATTGAAGAGTATGCAACCTTGAGGAAAAAAATAGAGAAATGAACATAGTTATCTGATATTCATGGATCAAAATACCTTAAAACCATTTCAAATGTCCATATTACTCAAGATGAGCAATGTACAGCCTCAGCCTCAGTGAAATCTTCAGTGGCTTCCCAAGTGCATTTTTATGGAAATAGAGAAGACAATTATAAATTGACCATGGAGCCACAAGACATCCAAAACAGCCAAAGCAATCTTGATAAGGTAGAACAAAGCCGGAGGCTGCATAACTCCTAATTTTAAAATATACTGCCCTGCAAGGCTGCAGCAATCAAGCAGTATGCTACTGGTATGCGCTTCTCTTTGACAAAGGTGCCAATAACACAAGATGGAGAAAATGTAATTTGTTTAACAAATAGTGTTGGAAAACTAGCATTTACTAAAAAAAAAAAATAGTAATTGGGATCTTTAGTTTGTACAATAATCAGCTCAAATTAAATATAATACCCAAATCTCTAAAAGCCCTTGAAGAAAACACTGGAAACAAAGCTACATGATAGAGGTAGAAGAAATGGTTCCTTGTACCACAAATGTAAGCAACTTGCAAAATTAGGCACGTTGAACTCTAAAAGTCTTCTTCATCACATAGTGAACCACAGAGCAGAAAGACAACTTTAAAAAATGAGGGGAAAACATACTTGTAAGCCACCTCTCTGATGAGGCTTATGTTCCAAATAAATAGGAACTCCTATAGCTCAGTGGTTAAGGCTGTAATCACTGTATGTAAAAATGGGGAAAGAACCTCAGTAGATAGATGCGAAGAGTTCAACCAGTGATTAGAGAAGCATATCAGAACCACAGTGAAATGAGCCGTTCCAAGGATGGCTTTTGTTGGAAACCAAAGGATAATAGCATTGACAATGGAACATAGAAACTGGAACCTTGTGTGTTCTCTGGGGATTCCTTTAAGAATTAGAAATACAGCTACCATGTAATCCAGCAATTCCATTTCTGAAAATATATGTCCAAAAGAATTGAAATTAGGACCAGAAAGGAATGTTAGCACCCCCGAGGTCATTTCAGTATGGGCACATTGGTAGATAAAGACGTACACGCACACAGTCCTACAGGGGAATATTTTTTTTAAAGAAAGAAATGCTGCCATATAGAACAACAGTGGATGAACCTCGAGGACAGTACACCGAGTGAGGTTAGAAAGCTGCTGAGAATAAACCCTATTGAATTCCATATGGTTGGAGTATCTAAAACAGTCGAATTATGGAGGTAGAGTATACAGCCGGCTGCCAGGGACTAGGAAGAGAAGGCAGTGTGAAATTGTTTCTCAGTGGATATAAATTAGTTGTGGTTTTGCAAGGTGAATAAGCTATAGAGAGCTTCTGCACACTGTGCGCCTACAATTAGCAACAGCATATCACATGCTTGTAATTTGTTAAGAGGGTAGATGTCAAAACTGAGGATGTAGCTTAGCGACAGAGCGCTTGCCCAGCATGTGTGATGCTCTGGGTTCAGTCCCAGCATTGAAAGAAGAGTATCAGCAGAACAGTAAGGACCAGACGTCCAAGGCCCCTTCTTTCTGGACTTTTCTTTTTCTCAGCTATGAAATCACCCATCTAGATTTAATGGTTTTTAATTTTGTATGTTAACTTCAAAAGTAATCATACTGACTTAGCTTCATGATTTAAAAAATCAGTAACTCAAAACCAACATAATTGTACATTAAATGAAAATTTAAAAGATACATGAATTAAAAGAAGTAAAGTTCCTTTTCTCATTTTTAATACTTTACTCCAAAATAAAATGATATTGCCAGAAGTAAAAAAATCCCACTGCCTGTTAGAAACATTTTGGTGTTCTTTTATTCAGAATTCTGTTTACGTTGGTTATACATCTAGTACTACGCTTGTGCTGTGTGTGCAATTTTGTATTCCACTTTCAGTATGCTTTTTGACATTGATGCAGTCAACAAACATTATTGATTACTTGTTATACTGAAGCCCCTTGATAGTAGTTGGGAAGCAAAGATGAGCAAGGAGCAAGCAGTCCCAGCACTAGAGAATCTCACAGCTGGGATGGGAAAATGGGTAAGGAGTGAGGCAATTAAAGTCTAGGGTAGTAAATACGGTGGGAGGGGAGGCAGGAGGGCTTTCCTGGTAGTTAGTTACAAAGCCAGACTGAAACAAGTAGAGCCAGCACACGGCTGCCCTAACGCCACACTTCACAGCCACTCCAAAGTCCAATGTGGACAAGACACTTAGTTATGGCCAACAGGATGGGGTTGGGCATAATATACTTTTTTTTACCTCTCCTGGGTCCTTCCCATGCTCCTTTGATCTTTCACTGTTGGCTAGAATGAGAACAGGAGTGACTGGCATAGATGACCTTTAAAGAAAGAATTGTAGCCAGGTGGGGGTGGCACACACCTTTAATCCCAGCACTTGGGAGGCAGAGGCAGGTGGATCTCTGTGAGTTTGAGGCTAGCCTGGTCTACAAGAGCTAGTTCCAGGACAGGCTCCAAGACTACAGGGAAACCCTGTCTCAAAAAAAAAAAAAAAAGAAAAGAAAAAGAAAGAAAGAAAGAAAGAAAGAAAGAAAGAAAGAAAGAAAGAAAGAAAGAACATTGTATTTGGAAAACAAGAGCAACAGAACACAAGGCTCTATAGACCTTGAATTTTTTTTTCAAGATATCTGAGCTAGAGTTACAGTGAGGAAGCCAAGGGGTCAAAGACATCACAAGGAAACTCTCAGAAACAACTAACCTGGCTTGTAGAAGCTATAGAGTCTGGGCCCACAGCCAGGAAGCCTACATAGGACCCACCTAGGTTCTCTGCATATGTGTGGCAGTTGTGTAGCTTGGTTTACTGTGGGACTCCTAGCAGACAGAGCAGGGAACTGTCTCCAACACTCTCACTGACATTTATGAACCTATTCCTCATACTGGGTTGTTTTGATCAGCCTTAATACAAGGGGAGGAATTTAGACCTTTCACAACTTGACACCCATGAGAGACCTGCCTGTTTTTGAACAGAAACAGTGGAGTGGATTGTGGAGGGGGGGTGCAGAGGGCAGAGGGGAAGTGGGGAAAAGGAATGGGAGGAGAGGAGGGAGCGGAAACTGCAGCAAGGAGCAAAATAAATGAATAAATTTAATTAATAAAACAAGCAAACGAATGATAAAATGGACTCGGTAAAAAGAACTTTTAGTAAAAAAAAAAAGGAAAGAAAAACAAAAGCAAAGAATCATAATCATAAAAATGGTGGTTACCAGTCATGAACCAAAGGAGACTATCAGAAAAAAAAAAAAAAAAAAAAAA
>NW_026067972.1:2283784-2330809 GCF_014885135.2 Alexandromys fortis
AAAAAAAAAAAAAAAAAAAAAAAAAACCTTTAATGAAGTCAATATCTAGGGGGAGACAGGAGAAAAGGAAATTGAAAGAGACAAGGAAGCAGGAAAGTGTGTGTCACTAGCACCAAGAAAAGGGAATAATATAACCAAAGACAGTGGCCAGCCATGCCCTAGGTTGCAGAAGCCAATTAATCCTGGAACACTAGGCATGGTGTCTGTGAACTCAACATTTATTCAATACACATTGAAGTGAATTGCTAATTGGTAAATCACTAAATTGATGCTGTTGTTTTTAATCTAATTATTTGTTCTGTTTTGGTTTTCATTAGAAACAGCACATCCAAATTATGTTTGTGGAGACAGAGTGGGAAACCCTGGTTATGCTAATTCTTGTTTCTTGGGGCAAAAAAAAAAAAGGACTTAAAACTTGGGGGAAAAACTGTTCTGACAGATTGCAAATGTTCTCTTTGTTTACTAAAGAAAACTTAACAAATAGGGACAATAAGGGGAAAAAAAACTTAAGACGACACAAGACAAAGTAGAAGTCGGTTGTGGCTAAGCTTTTGGTCATGTTCCCAAAGCCACATCCAGAGAACTAGATTGGAGACCCAGTTGGACTCTGGGATAGAAGTCACAGTCGCATACTTCACAGGATGGGGCAAGACTGCTTCTGGGAACCGGATGTTAGCTGTGGACTTCCTCTCCAGAAAGTTCTACCCCCACACAGCATAGACACACAGAACTTTGCATTGGTTCTCCAGGGCACCTGTGCAGTCTGAGTCCTGAACTCATCAGGAGACTACTTTCCCTCAGCACCTCCCTCCCCTCGTCACCAACTCCTCTAAGTGCTCCAAACCCTGTTCGGGGACTCGACATGGGGCTGGGACTGTCCCTGCACTTTCAGAGCAACCATGGAGACTCTAGCCTCAACAAGGACCCTGGGTTCTACTCAAGGTCATCCATCCCTGGCCTCACCAGCTGAATTCTTGTCCAGACCTCAAAGACAGCTCAGAGGGTTAAATGACACTTGGCATTCAGTGCGTTCAGTGCCTTCTTAGAAGGAAAAAGTGAGCTGGGGAGATGGCTCAGTGGGTAAGGTGCTAGCTATGCAAACAAGAGACCTAGTTAGGAGTCCCAGTATCCAGGTTTAAAAAAAAAAAAAAAAGAACTGGCATGTCTCCAGTTCTGGGGAACAGAGACATTAGGATCCTGGAGGCTCACTGGAAAGCAAGTCTAGTGGAAACGGTGAGCTCCAGATTCAATGGGAGACCCTGTTTCAAAATCTAAAATGGAGACATGAAGACATCCATTGACCTCTGGACTGCACACATGCATGGACAGATGTACCCACCAACTTCTGGTGTGTGTGTGAGTTCTAGGCATGTGGGGTGTGCGTATGTGCATGTGTGCACACACCACATGCATAGAACGGACACACATACACATACCAGAAATGGACAAGGGGATGGAGAAAAGAAAAACCACAGCCTTCAGTTTGAAGGAGGAAGATGTGTGTGTGTGTGTGTGTGTGTGTGTGTGTGCCACCACGACTTCCTCCTCACAATGTGAGCCTCCCATTCTAAACCTCATGTGTCCATTTATCAGAGAAGAGCAGTTGTATTCTGTTCTTTCTTAAAGTATGAATCCAATGAACTAACAAACAAGAAAGTGCTACTTCAAGTGAAGGACTGCTAATAATAATGAAAGCAGCTGATACTGAGAATTCTTTCTATGCTAGCCGTAGCAACCACGTTAAATACATCCTATGTATTCCGTCTCGTTCCCACCACTCTATGAGCCCACTACTCACTATTTTACCTAGAGAAAACGTAAGCTCAAAATGGCCAAGTGGCTCATCTAAGCACTGGGATCCATAAAGGACTGTACTGGGACAACTGGGTTTTTGAGATTCGAACTAAATGGACACTCAGTCTGCTGTAGTGAGTCATCTTAGGAAGATTCTGGAAAGGTTGCCTGTGTCAGACCTGCAGAGAACCTGCAACAGTGACTGACTTATGACAAAGCTTCTACTCAATATTAGTTCTTGGTACGCATTGCTGCCCCGATACCCATTGCATGCTGAGAAAACTGAGGCTTAACTAGACCTTGCCTGAGGATGGATAGTTAGTGAATAACACAGCTGGGCTTGGTAGTCATGTGTCTGAAATCTTTTGTACTGTCAGGCACTGTCTCTTGCACAAAGCATGTGAGGAGTATTTTGTTTGTTTGTTTTTTTCCCAGGTTCCCCACCTTTTCAAATACCCTCATAGCCTCAATGCCCCAGGGTCTGCAGCCTGCTGGACCTCTGGCCTTTAGGAGGTGTTGGCACCTCTTCAGCTTCGCTCCACTGAACTGCCATATTTCAGAACTGGTACCATCCTGATTAGACATCTACTGGCCAGATTTCTCATCTGTCAGCATGCCAGCTGATAGGCTCACAGGCACAAGCCTCCAGCCCAAGGGACTGTCTGGTCCGAGCATTGAGACGGCCTGCTCATGGCTGGCTGGCCCCACAGCCCAGCCCGGAAGACTGGAGGGGAGGGCTGGGGGCCTCGCCAGATGACAGAAAGGAGACAGTGAGTCTGCACAGGGAGGAGAGAAGCCTTCTTTCCAGCTCTGGTTTTATTTATGCATCATTCAGACCCCGATGACTTCCCAAAATAATTTGACTAAGTTAGCTAATGGCTTAGGTTTGTCTAGTGTTTCAGTTTACAGAGCTTGGGGAGTTAGTGATGGGATTTGAATCATGGAAATGTCTCTTGGAGAGGGAGGGTGCAGTTCCCATTTTACAGATGAAGACCACTGAGGAAAAGGCAGCCACGATTAGTAGGACTGGCCTCCATGCTTCTTTCTATTGAAGAGCATGGGAGGTGGGGAGAAGAGGGAGGGGTTGTGAGAAGCCTGAGGCCAGCAAGGCAGTGGGACCACCTGGACTAAGAAATAACTAGTTCTGCCCTGGGCTCCCTGCCTGGGATTTAGGGCCCTCATGGATTGCTCGTCTTGTCCCATGGATCTCTGAATGCTACAGGGCAGGGTTTTCTTCTGGCCGATGCTCTCTGAACTTGCTAGCTGGCATAGGAATTTGGTGAGGCCAGAGTACAGCTTTCCTAGTGTCTTATTGGAGATGGAATCATAAGGGGCACCTGCAAGTCCTCAGTGACTGCCCTTACTTGGTGTCTTTAGCTCAGTGTGGCTGTTGAATGTCCTTTGCTTCCACTCCTGACCAGCAGTATTTCCAATCAGAACACCTGGTCCAAGCTCTGTTTGGAAGGGAGCTTTAGAAATCACCAGACAGACAGGGAGATTGAGGATTAGAGTGATGATCCTCCCCACCCTACCTCTGTCATGCTCTGTGTCTGAGAGCAGTTGCCAGGGGCCCTAGACCATGCTCCCAGTTATCCTTGGCCCCACCATTAGTCACACCCTATCCAGAACTCTTCCGGGTTGTCAGTGTCCCAGTTCTATGCAGGCTCACCTTGGCTCGAGAAATATGACAAAGAAATTTGCAGGCAAGCCAGCCTACTGCCGCAGGCTCCTCTGACAGGGGCATCCACTGCAGCCACTGCCAGGATCCCAGCCTGAAACAGCTAGAAGCTACCAACCTACTCCATCCTGGGAACCAGACAGTGAGACTGCTTTTGGTAAATCCAGAACAGAGAAAGAAAGTTCTTCCTCCAGGCCTTTCAGATGCCCTGGTCTTGGAATATTTGATCTTTGAGTGAGGTATTTGAGTGAGGTGCGTAGATTTTACCCTAAGCAATAGACAAGGTCCTTTCAGCAATGTATCAAGAGCCTTTAAAAGGAGCCTGTGTGGTCTGCCGAGATTCCTCTCTTTGCTCTTGGGTGTGTAGGGATAAGCCCCAGCTGAAATCAAATGCCCTTCAGGCCTCTTATCTTAAGTCTGAGGGCTGCTGGGAGGAATTAGGGCTTACACACAACACAAAGGCGTTGCAAGCTTTCTTACACCTGTACCTGAGAACTGAAAGAAAAGTTGACTTAAATGAGATGAGGAAATGTATCGCGTAAGCATACTACAAAATAGATTACTGCTGGCTTCATCCTCTTAATCCACCAGCTTGCTTGCAGGGACTCACAGAATGCTGGAGCAGAAAAAGTGGTTCTATTGCTAAGTGAATTTTTTTTTAGAGAGAAATACCTCTTTCTTATACTTAATTCTTGACTTATTTTACCTAATCAGGAAAAAATGGTTATTTAATATTGTTTAAAGTCTTCAAGTATTTATTAGGTTGGGGATGTTGCTCAGTTGGTAGAGAGAGAGCTTGCCTAGCACGTATGAAATCCTAAGTCCCAGTCCCAGGACTCAGAAACTGGGTGTATGGTACACACTTGTCATCCCAGCCATGGGAGGTAGACAGGAGGGTCAGACGTGCACAGAAGAACTTGTCACACACACACACACACACACACACACAGAGAGAGAGAGAGAGAGAGAGAGAGAGAGAGAGAGAGAGAGACAGAGAGACAGAGAGAGACAGAGACAGAGAGACAGAGAGAGATAGACTACAAGTGTTTTCTGAGTGCTCCCCTGGATAACAAACACTGTGCTGAGTTAGAGGGATAGGTACACAGATAATTAGGAAGTCCCTGCCCTCCTAAGTTCCACCTCAGTGGGTGAAAGAGACATCATCCACAGCTCAGAGTTGGTATAAAGCCCAGAAGCAAGGGTAACCTGGTACCTGGAGAGTTGAGGCTGTAGAGATAGCATATAGATGAGGAACAGAAGCTGGGTGATTATGGGAGTGTGTGCAGTAGGCATCAAAGACACAAGCAGGGTCTACCTTTGCAACTAGAAGGTACCAATCTACAATGTTTGTGCTGCTGTTATTATAGCTATTAGGGTCTCAAAATGGCAAAGCCTTTTATTCCAACTTATTTTAAAATACACATGCAGCAGAATTCACACTACATGATATATATGTGACAAACATATACCCACTTCCACAATCATGACAGGATTTTACTTGTAAAAATAAAATCACTCATGTTACCTCTCTGTAGTTAATCAAATCCTGCCACCATCCTTGCTCCTATTTACTATCTGTCTCATTTACTTGTTCCAAAATATCACAAACTATACAACATGCAGACAAGGCATGATTTTAACATTGAAAAGGAATGTCTTTGTACCTCTTACTTAATTCAGAGACTCTGCTGCTTAATAAAGAGAAGAGAGAGAGAAAAGAGGGCAAAAAGTTCTCAAATATGGAGACCAGGCTCTCAAGCTTTTCCTAAGCCATTGATATGCAGCTTAGTCAAGAAAGGCCCCAGTTTGCATCCTTCCACACACTGTCAGCGTCTCTGTTGAGGGTGCCATCATTACCAATAACTTGCCTTTTGTGGACATGGATTCATTAAATCCAAACAGGTATTCCACGAAGTCCCCTAGCCCAGGCTTCTCCTGGCAGTTCCACAAACACATCACAGAGCCTCGAACAAATCAATGCCTGCTCCATCCAGCAATGTCTGGCAAAATTCCTTGACCTCTACTTGTTCCAGTGATAGATGGTTGGAGCTGCCAGGGCCTCTGTGCCGGTTTGTTATGAGCATAGCTTTCTGAGTTGTGACCAGAAGGACAAGTTCTAAGTTCCAGCTCCAAGCATCATCCTGAGCTCTAACAGGTGGCCGAAAAGGCAAGAGGGGCCTATGCAGAGTGAACCTGACCTCTGTGAATCTACAAGGCCATGACAGCTCATGATTGTGAAATTCTGATGAGGAGTTGGGGAACAAATAGCATCCAAGGACAAAATCCGTACAGAAGAAGAAACCAGATTTGGTGAAGAATGCTTGGGTAATTTTATTTATTTATTTATTCATTCATTCCTTGTGTGATATCTGTGCATAAGTGTGCATGCCTGTGGGCATATGTGGAGGCCAAAGGTCATTGCCAGGCATCTTCTTCTAATGCTCTCCACTTTATGACTTTTCAATGAGAGAGTCTCTGATTGAGTTCAAGGAGATGAAACTACTCTCATTGAACCCGGAGTCCTAGGAGACAAAACTACTTTCCTGGCGAGTTCCTAGGACCCACCAATCTCTGTTGTCATCTGCACTGGGGTTAGAGACCTCTGTTGTCATGCCTGCCTTCCACATAAGTGCTGGGAGCCCAATCTCAGGTCCTCACACTTTTACAGCATTTGCTTCACCCATGAAACCATCTCCCCAAGCCTCCGTATATATTGTTTTTATGTCTCAGAATATTTATGAAAAATATAATTATACAGAAAGATAAACCCCGGGTGTTCTATAATTCTTTTAACGCTAGAGATATAGTCTTATGGTGAATCAATGCCTTCCTTTTAATCAACATTTTCCAGCAATTCATTTTCTTGCTTTCTTGCATATGTACAAACATATATGTATTTCCTGTTATACAGGGGATCATAACACATCACATAGCAATGTCGCTTGGCGGGTTGGTTTCTCTTTTTTATCATAGATGTATATTGGACACCATTCTCTGTCAGAACACAAAGCTTAATCTTGTGTTTCTAGACACTTCCATGCTATTCCATCATTTGAATGCATCCTAATTTATTCTAGCCCATCTCCTATGGAAAGAGGTTTAGGTTATTTCCATTTCTATTACAAATAATGCTGCAATGAGCATCCTCACACATATGTCTCCATATATGCCTTCAAGTCTCCTGCCAAGTACCAGCAAGAAGAAAAACAGTTTCTTGAATCCAGTTTCTATGTTCAAATAATCTTGCCTTTTGTCCTATGATGACTCTCACGGGGTCCAACCACCATCTGAAACCCATCCTTTAATAAGCCCACCTGTCTTCACTTGTTTCTGTCCTCTGCAGCTCGTCTCTGCAGAAAGACCCCAAGATACCTAGGTCCCCCTTGATTCCTTTATGTTTTTCTTCTCCAGTGGTTTGAGACTTTTGTTAAATACAAGCCCTCGCAAAAGCCTCGCTATTTTTAAATGAATATAGACTCTCAAGCGGGACACATGAGCTTATGACCTAACTAGCCTGCCCTTTCTAGATGAGGGATCCTAAGTGGCTTTGAACTTGTTTGGACACTGAAGCTCAGCCATGGGGAAGAAGGGAAGGGAAATAATTGTCACATTTCTAGCAAGAGTGCTGCGGAGCTCCGACTTCCCATCAGCATCAGCTGGGCGGGGAGAGGGAGCTGGGCCGCCTGCCACAGTGTTTGGCATGACTGCCCTTCCAGATTGCATCTATTTTTGTAGCTCCACGAGCTGGGAGGAGATTAGAGGATAGTCAAATTTCCTGCTTCAGGTTGTAAATTGATCAAGAGGTGGAAAGGCTCTAGGTTTGGAGTCGGGAGGCCCAGGCTTCTGCTTCCAGATGCCCCAGGTACCTGTAATGAGACCCTGAGAAAGTCCCTTTTCTAACCCCACTTGCTCTTGGCTCTGAAAAAAAAGAAGTCGAGTTAATCAGCAGGAATGTCCCTTTACCCCTGACATTGCCCAGTTTTGAGGTTCCAGAAAAATGTTTCCTTTTTTTTTAAACTTTCTACACAGTGAGAATATTTAGCCATTTATTGTCTTTATTGATAAACATGTGCAAAGAAGAGCTGGGAGTCAAATCTTTACCTTCACCTGTGTTCTCTCTTCCCAACTTGGCCTTCAGTGGTCAAGACACAAACTCACTACACAAGGTCCCAGAGATACATTGCCAGCTCCAGGCACAGTTCTAACTGATTCCTGGAAGCGCAGATGCTTGCTTGTGCTCCCGGAGTGTCCTGTGAGTCGATGTCACTCTGAATTCTGTACACTAAGGAGTCTAGGCCATTGTGAAGCCCCTGCAGGGTCACACATTCTGAATACATCAGCACATGCACACTCCGTGGTCGGGTAGGTCTCCTTGGCCACACAAGCCCCAAAGCACCCCGGGGGTACGTCCTCTTGAGCATGCCCAAATCTCTCTAGAGGCCAGTTCTTCTGGAGGACATCTCTGCACAGGATGTCTTCCCACCCCAGGTATCTCCTGGGCATGCCGGAACAAGAGTATGTTCTCAGAGTCTTCTTGGAAAAGTTTGAGGTGTTTTGTTTGATACTTTTTCTTCTTTCCTTTCTTTCTTTCTGTCTCTCCAGGATTCTTTGACCTCTTGAGAAGAAGCTTTCAGGTTAAGCTTCTGTGTTAATCTGTTTTCCGTCACGATACCTGAAGTGTTGATAAAGAACAGAAGCTTGTTTGGCTCGTGGCTCTGGATGCTAAGAAGTGCAAGGCGCAATGCTGGTGTCAGCTTGGCGTCTGGTGGGGGCCATCTTGCTGTAGAAGCATCAAAGAGCAAGTGTGTTGGCTTGATCCCCTCTTCCTCTTCCTATAGAGTCATCAACGGCATAGTGGAGCCCCAGCCTCGTGATCTCACTGAATCCTAATTACCTTCCAAGGCCTCACCTCCAGATGCCACCAACAGATCAACTTGGCGGATGGGCTGACAAAACTCGAAGGATTCATTCAAGCCATAGTAGCCAACTTAGTGAATTTTATCTTATCCGTTCTTTTAAAAAAATTTAGCCTCTAAGACAAGCTTTAAACAGTTACCTTTAGCAATAACAATGCATGCCCACCAGGAGAATTTAAATAATTTCTATGCAATAGCATATTCTTTTTGAATGGAAAGAGGGTAAGGGGAAAATAAAGACTGAATTCCAAACAACAATAACAACACGCCATCGTTACAAACACTACGTCAAGAGCCTCTGTGACAGGAGTCTAGGAAGCTCAAAAGCCTTGCTGATTTTGTCACCTGCTGTGATCCCAGCCCTGTGCTCCCAGTGTCTGGGTCTGGTAGTGGCTCACTGACCTTCTGTTGCTGCTATTCTGTTCCCATTTTACAGCTAAAGTGACTGAGAGGTAATGATTAAAATCACAGACCAAATCCACCTCAGGGCTGACGCAAGCTCCGCCATGGTCCTGTGGGAACATGTGTCCCCTTCAACCTACTTACGGCGAAAGATCACACTGTGTCTTCTTAAACTTCTATGGTGAGTGATGGCTGATTGACCTGACAAAATCGTAGGCTTTTGTGAGTTGTGACCCTTGCAGTAACCTCACAAAGTAGAATGGCAGTCTCAGCACTGTGGTGCCTGAGGCAGGAGGACAGCAGTGTTAGGGCCAGCACTAATGGCAGAAGAAGACTCTATCTCAAAAGGGGAAAAAAAAAACCCACTGGGAAAATGGTAAGTTTCTCTCCAGAAACGCACAGTGCCCTACACACGACCCCTCAGATGCTTGTGAAACTGGAAATTCAGAAGCAGAAGTCACCTCCATCTTCAGCTCTGCTGTTGTTTCCTTTCCTGGGTCAAGATGCCAGCTCCCCGGGAGAGGGCTAGGGTTACTAACTCTCTGGTGACAAGCTGCCATGGCTGCGGCTGCGAGTCTCTAAGGGCTGCCGTACATTTCAGAGCGCCTTATTAGAAATCGTCTTCCCTGCCTCACTTCTAAAGATGCTAATTTGATGCGAGCACTTCCTCAGAAGATGGCTGATTGATATTTGGCAGCACCGCCGCACGGCTGCTCCTCACGGCAGACGCAGGAACAATAATCAAATGTTAAGTTTCTCAAGAACCTTTCTTCCAAAGAAAATCAAACCACTTGCCCTTTGTTATCTCAATTATCTGCAAGGCATCTTGGGAAGAGCTTGTTTATCCCTATCAGAGAGGGGGGCTGTGATTGAAGACACCTCCCACTCAGGCGACCTGGGTCTGAATCTTTCCCAACTACTCTAAGGATCTCTGAGAATCAGTGTTTGCAGCTCCTTTTCTGCAGGGCGGAAGAATTTCTTGCTTTGCAGGGTTATTGTGATGGTTCGGTAAGATGGCATATATAAAACAAAAGCAAACTGAAATTGGTGTTACAAGAGAATCAAAGATGATCAGCTTATTGCCTTGTCAAGAGCATGACCCTTGGAGGCCACCACCCAGGAAGAGTACCCAGATTCCGTTGTCTGTGTGCTCTGCAAATTTGGATACATTCCATGCTCTCTCTGTTCTTGGCATTCTTATCTGGAATTAGGAAATGCTAATGGTATGCCTGCCTCGGTTGTTTTGATGGTTAAATGGGATGATACACAATACAGATGTTTGGAAAAGCTCCCGACCACTGCTAGTGCCTACCTGAGAGGGTTGTAATAAACACTGAGTATTCTGTAAGGAACAAAGGAAATAGATAGTGTAAACAGATACATTGTGTAAAAGGTAGCATCTCTAGGCTTCAATTATTGGATGGAGATACAAAGATGCGTCCACACAGCCCTGGCCTTCTGAGTGGGCTAGAATTGGAGGTGAGAGAGCAGAGAGTTATCTTGGAAAGCAAGGGAGGAGACAGTGAAGGAGAGGACGTGGCTTCCCGGACAGAGAGGCTGGTCTGGCCAGGCAACCTTTCTGCAACTACAGTGGTCTTCCAAGATGGCTTCATTGTTTGCCGTGGTCCTGTCTTATACTTCCCTCAGCTCTGGAGCATGTCACAGTTGGGAGAATGTTTGGCAGTGATGGGCAGAGAGGAAGGCTTGCAGCAGACGTAGCATCCAGTGTGTCTCTAAGCTAAGCAGTGAGCTTTCACTTCCTCTGGCCCCTTTGTCCCAAGCTGTGTCTGAGACCATTTGTTCCAACCAGTTCTCTCCCTCTTTCTGCTTTTGGGTGCTCCCTGCAGGGCTGCAGTGGTCTGCTGACACAGCTGTGTGTGCTGTGGAGGAAGAGAGCGGAAGTAGAGTCTCCCTGCCCTGAGCAGTGACACTTTGTGCGGATGATAAAGATCTCTGCTTTCACAGATTCCCATCTCTGTGACATGATCTTTCCTCATCAGCGAAATGGGTTCATCAAAACCTCCTTGACACTCAGGACTAGTCAAGAACTAAGAGATAAACTCAAAAGACCTCCATACTGGAGGTCTCCACAACGATGGAGGCCTTGTCCTTCTTCATGTGCTCAGGGTGTCATGGCAACTTCTCTCTCATCCCCGGTGGGAGCAGTCTACTGTGTATACTGAGCGAATCAGAGGGAACTGTTCATATGTTTCCCTAGCCTGTGAAATGTTCACTGGGCTTCATCTCTGGACTGTAGTAAAGGAAGAAAAACAGGCACCTCATCCTTTCCTGCCCTCTGGTTCCTGCTTCCTCTATCCGTGAGAGCTGCCTCCCAGCAGAAGACATTTCCGAGGCCAGGTGGACTAGCCATCCTTGATTTTACCCTTTTTCACCTTAAGAATGCCTTCCTACCACTTAGAAAATGCTAGAGTCTTCTAGAAACTTCCTGGACTATATTTATAAATTTGCTGCTGGAATAACCCAAATGACAAAAGATTATATAAGTTTTGAGTTTTGGTACTACTATTTTGAATACATCCTTGTGTGTGTGTTTTTTTTTAATTGATTTTCCTAAAATTTCTAATTTTCTTTCTTTCTTCTTCTTCTCCTCCTCTTTCTTCTTCTTATCCCTCTCTTTCTCCTCTTTTTCCTTTGTCCAGAACAGTACTAGGACACTATTACTAAAATAGGGTTGACTTAGGCTTTCTACTCCAGGAATGCAGACTAACTTAAAGAAGTCCCTGGGGGCTGGAGAGATGGCTCAGAGGTTAAGAGCATTGCCTGCTCTGCCAAAGGTCCTGAGTTCAATTCCCAGCAACCACATGGTGGCTCACAATCATCTGTAATGAGGTCTGGTGCCCTCTTCTGGTCTGCAGGCATACACACAGACAGAATATTGTATACATAATAAATAAAATAATATATAAAAAAAGATGTGTGCCATGACTGGCCTTTAAAAAAAAAAAAAAAGAAGTCCCTAAGCCGAATCCCAGATCTGATCCAGGGCCTCTACAGGAGGAAACAGCCAGGCCTGGCCTTCACATTGCTCTACTACAGTCCCAACCAATTCCTATGCAGTAGCACCAAAGAACCTGGATCCTCTCCATCAACCTGAATAAGCACTTGACTCACAGGAAGCCAGTTCAGGGCTTGGCCAAAGACAAACGAGGGGGTAAAGTAAAGGAGAAATCAGATTTTCTTTATCTCCTGGGAAGCTTAATGAAAGAGCCTAGAGAGTCAGCCATTGGTATTTGGGACCAAACAGAAAAATACAATGAAAGACACCGAGGTAGGAGTCTGGGCAACGGAGACTTGAGAATGCTCACTCCATTTTTGTAACTGACTGCCAGGTCCACTTTGTATGCTTATTAGCATATAGTAGATGCTTATACCAGTTAGTATTTCATTTGACACAAACCTGGAATCACCGTGGAAGAAGGAAATTCAATTGAGGTATTTCCCTGATCAGATTGACCCATGACCATACCTATGGAGAACTATCTGGATTGATGGTTGAAATGAAAGGACCCAGCCTACTGTGGGCAGTACCGCCCTTAGGCAGGGAGTCCTGGGCATAAGCTGACTGAGCACAAGCCAGAGGGCACAGGCTAATAAGCAGCATTGCCCCATGGATTCTGCCTCTGGGATTCTTCCTTGCGTTCCTACTTGACTTCTCTCACAGATGGCCTATGACCTGGAAGTATAAGGGAAAATGAGCTCTTCCCCCTCCAATCTATAATATATACCACAGCAACAGAAAGCAAACAAGGACAGAACTGATAACATCTTTCCTGAGCTCGTGGAATGGCCAGGATGTCCAAGGTTTCTGGAAGCAAGCTTGGTTTAGAATCATATTCTTGTTTATATCTTTCAGACCAAGCTTCTCTAAGTCAATGTGTTCTGTACCGTGCCGTTTCTGTAAGACAACTTATGTGGAAGGGGTTCCCTGATCAAAATTAACCTGAGAAGAACATCAACTCTAACTTGCTGTTAGAGGCCTTTGGTGTAATCTCAGAAATGCCGCAATGAAGAAACTGGGTAGTGAAATCCAACAATTCTAAAATTCAGCCTGTCAGAGTTGTCATTTGCTTTATTAAATCCATAAAATCACTGTTCAAAGAGCCTGTATTGGAACACTGTTCTACTAAACACATTTTTCCTTCTTTGTGGTTCTTGAGTTTTCTCCCCTCTCTCTTCCTCCTCCCTCTTTTTCCTTCTCTCTCTATGTTATCTCTGAGCTCGTTTGGGTCCTTAGTCTGCTCAGCTCTGTTCTTACAAGGGTCCTGGATCCTCTCTGTCAATCTGAACAAGTACTTGGCTCACAGGAAGCCAGTTCAGGGCTTGGCCAAAGACAAATGAGGGGATAAAGTAAAGGAGAAATCAGATTTTCTTTATCTCCTGGGGAGCTCTCTGCTCTCCTGGATGGAGACCTCCTCATGGATCCTTGGCGAAGGTGCCTGTTGTACCTCTCTGGCCACTGGCTTTTCTATGACACTGTTCTCAATTATCCTCACCGTGCTTTTGTATTCAGCTTTGGCTATGTGACCTTCTGTCTTTAAGACATGTTTTAAAAGAAGTACTGACACTTCAAATATAAAAAGGAAACTTGCCCATCACTTGCCTCTAATCCTCTACTTGAGAATGAAGCAAGAGGGTGCAGAATTTGAAGCCAGCCTATGTCACACAGTAAGACCTTGTGTTTTTGTTGTGATGGTGGTTAAAAAATAAAAACAATAAAGTCAGGCCTGGTGGTGGTGCACTCCTTTAATCCCAGCACTTGGGAGGCAGAGGCAGGCGGATCTCTGTGAGTTCTAGGCCAGCCTGGTCTACAAGAGCTAATACCAGGACAGGCTCCAAAGCTACAGAGAAACCCTGTCTCAAAAATAAACAAACAAATAAATAAATAAATAAATAAATAAATAAATAAATAAAATAAAAACAATGAAAAGAATGGCTTTTGCCTGTCCATTGTTCTTGTGCTTAAGGCCCAGAGGAATCCCATGTCAAGGCTGAAAAGGGGCTTTTGTTTCTAAATGGGCCGCCGATTCTGGAGACCTGGATATCAAGCCTGGGCTCTCAGGACTGCGCTGGCCTGATCTGAACTCTGAGATCTGATAAGGACCAGGGACCCGCTGCTGGGTGGGCTTCCTGGGATGAGAACCTGTGCCCAATGAAAGGTTTGCTCTGAAACTAAACCACAGCCTCTGACCGGCACATCTCTGGGGCCCACCAAGGGTCATGTCAGCTCTGCAGGACCCATGCTGTTCTTCCATTTCCATTGCCTGCTGTGTACTTCAGCCTCACAGTGGAGGCCTGCCCTGTGTCTTGTCTTGTTACTTCCCAGTCGCATTCCCAGTCATAGCCCCTCCCCCGCCCATGAGATCCGCTTTGATTTGTGAATGAATTTCGTGCCCCCCCTCCCCCCCCCCCCCCCGCTGCAATATGAGTTCTGCCCCAGAGAAGAGCTACCCAGTTTACCACTGAACACTCCCCTTCTGTGTTGCCTGGCTTGGCTATAGCTGTCAGTCTGTGGCTCAGTTTCCCAGTCGCCTATGTCTTACCCCAAAGAATTCATATTCAATTCAAAGAATTGCTTTTAGATCTGGAGACTCATAAATAGTTAACACGCAAACCATCTCCTGGACACAGGATTGCTAGTACCACCTGGGTTCAGGCTGGGAGCTCTCCAGTGAGTTTCGGGGTCTGGGCTAGGTGTCTTGCAGCCCAAAGTAGGATGCTGAGAAGGTCTGGGATAGGCCACACAGCCATGTCTCTTGCAGAACAAACATGGACCTGAGCGGAGCCAAGAGTGCCTGGGTCTCAGACTCTGTGGGGGTCCATCCTTCTGTGAAGATCGCTCTCCTGAAGGGAAGTCACCCAGCAACTCCTAGTGTGGAATTTTTTTCGCCTCCCCATGTGGAATAATTTACACCAAACCCCAAAGTAAGCTCCTAAAATATCCAAGCAATGTTGTTGTTGTTAGAGAATTTTTTTCCTTCCCCCCTAAGCATTTTACATCCAGGCCTCCATCAGGCAAATTTCGGATAAAAAGGTGATTAGTGTTTTGGCAGGATTTTCATGAGGCTTTCTCTTGTCTTCCTGCCAAAGAGCTTGCCAGGCCCAGATTTGATTAAAATGGCAGTGGGCTCTGCTACTTGAATGTAATTAGAACCATTCATTAAAGCTTTTTCTGACAGTTTGGCAACCTGTGCATTTTTCAGAGTATGGCCAGCAGCCCATGGAAACGGTTTGGGTGGAGCAAGGACCCCACCCACAATCCAGCGGGACTCCGGGAACGGAGGCACACTAAGTGGCCTGGGGACCCTATGTGGCTAATCTGACTTTTGCAGCCTCCAAGAGACCCATGATTGGATAAAGGGATGGCAGTGCTGCTTTACGGAATAATTCGGGTGAATCAGGAAGTTTGGGGGTGTATTTGTGGCGAATTTGTGGTGTACTAAGGTTCTGATTAGACCCTCCTCCAAACAGGGCCACAAGTCATTCCATAGCCAGGTCGCAACTTTCCACCTCTTGGTGCCTAATTCAGGGTCTGACTTTTAGTCAATGTTGGCGAGTAAGTAACAGATGAACAGTCGGGAGCTGAGGAGATAGCTCAAGTATTTAAGCACTTGCCATTGACTATGAATATTGAGTTTCATTCCTGAAACCCATATTTAAGAAAAAAAAAAACAGAAACAAAAACTGAATGTGGTGGTGTGTGTCCAGTCCCAGTGTTTAGAAGGTCGAGATGGGTGGACCGCTGGGCCTCACTGGCCAGTCAGTTGAGTTGGCCAGTGAGAAACCCTGTCTTAAGAGAACTAGGAGCCAGCACTTGAGGAATGACCACTGGCTTCCTCAGACACACATACACATACATGCACACACACACACACACACACACATGCACGCACGCACACATGCATGCACACACATGCATGCACATACACACACACATGAACATGAGCATGCACACATGCACACACACACACATAATAAAAAGAGTAGATCATCTTCATTCTGCAATCATCTTTAGGAGGTAGAGTCTATTTCCCTGTCATGAGCCCGCTAATCCACTCTCTCTCCCATCTTTTTAACATGCCAGCCTGGCCTTCTTGGGGCTCCAAACACCCCCGTGTTTCCTGTGACCTCCGAGTTGGCACCCACATTCCTCAGGTTGCCATTGTCTACACTGCTTGGAGCTCTCACTCCTTCCAGCCCTGACTGCAGCTCCCTCTGTCTCTTTGCTTGGATCACTCAGGATTCTGAGCATAAGCTGCTCCCCAACTCGGACCACTCTGGTGTTACTCTCCTAGGTGGTTCATTTCTGCGTATTTGAACGTCCCTGGTTGACTGCCCCTCCCACCAGGACATCTTCCGCGTGCTGTTGGAGAGCATTCCAGAATGATTTCTCCAGTCTCTATTGTAGTGACCAGCAGTATGTTAAATTCTCACCATTTTTTTTTAAATGAAAGAACAAATGAGGAAGGACAGAATACAGGGGTTTGGGTACCCAGGGACTTGAGTTTTAGACCTTGCCGTTGTGCAAAATGACTCTGATGTCATAGTTTGCCTCACAGATGGTTGGTCGGTTCGTCTTAGCAAGTGGTGGAGGGGGCCTTTCAGACAGTTTGCAGAATAATCAGGAAGACATGTGCTTGGCTCCACAGAGCAGCCCCATGCCAGGAAATCACAGCCAATGGGCAGATCCTTCAGGACCCATTCTCTGCTTCATCATGGCCTTGACATTGGCTGGTTCTCGTTTGACTCTGTTCTTGGCCTTGTCTGTCCCAATTCTAGAAAACAGCCTTGGCTTGACTCTGCCTCTCTGTCCTTGTCCCTTAGAAAGCTTTGTCCACTGCTCTCCTGGAACCGAAATGCCAAATTCCAGCCACACTGTATGTACTGTGCTTTGCCGTGTAATTAACTAACAGAGGGACTAGATCCTCACTCCCCGAGGAGGTCAACAATACAGTCACACCTTGGACACTGCTTACTCTGTTCACCATAGCAATGGCCAGAGAGGAGACCTTTGAAGTTTTGACCTAAAATGTTTTAAAGAGCAATTCAGAATGGATTAGAAGTCACGGCCTTTGGCAATAATGTTAATGGCCTTTATTCTTCCCCATTGTGTTACTGTCCTGCAAGCCCTTTTAGTTTATGAAGGAGAGTGTCTGGGATGATACCCTCCCCTTTACCTTTCTGTTTTGATAACTACGGTTTCTTCAGATGGTGATGCCCAGGACACAGAAGATGGACAGTGGGGAAGACACGCCTAGGGTCAGAAGATATCTTTTGACTCGAGATTCTCTTTCGACGTCCCTGGGGCCATCAAGAGATGAAACTGTCACCAGTCTTATGTTCATGACAAGTTGTCTCTGTCACAGAGTGCCCAACTGAGATTACTAAGTGAAGTTACTGAGTGAAATTTCTAAGGTTGGAGACACCCAAGGAAGCAAATGGCCAGGGCGGCTTCTCCGTTGTCTCCAGACGGCACTCCAACCAAGTGTCCAAAGGACATTTTTGGTGATTGGAAGTAGGGAATAAACTACGACAGAAGGGAAATGGTGAGACTCGGTGAGCTCAGCTGACGTGGCACCTTGGGCTCTGCCGGATCTCCCTCGACTGTGCCATAATACCAACAAGATTTCCAAGCTCCCTAGACTCCCTCTTTCTCTATTTCTAGAGTGCTCCAGGGAGCCATGGCAACTGGGGGGAGCAGACAGGTGCTGGTCCTTCAGCAACAATAATTATGTCACACGGTGATCAGCTGAAGAGCCCGAGAGGATGCAAGCACAGCACCCAAGAGTTCAGACCGTGGACGCTCTTCTTGCTGCTGGTGTGGCCCTGGGGTTCTTTAAAGCCTTTATTTCTCAGAACCCTGTCTGACAATGACTTGCCATTAACTGCTACAGATTGGAGCAAAGGGCCAAATGGAGGCCTCTATCCTTGGCCCATCTACCTTTTTACACCACTCCAATAGCTCTTGTTCCCTGAAGGGGAGCATAGCTTCAAGTACACACCACACACACACACACACACACACACACAAGCTTTTGCCTGCAAGTGGCCTCTTCATTCACAACCTAAGGCCCAGTGTTCACAGTATCACAGTGGTATCTCTTGGATATGATCTCAGTAGTGGGGGTAGGTGGGAAGGCATAAGACGTGAACTAGTGAGCCCAGGACCACTTGTGCTGGGATAGCAGTGTATTTGGAGTTGATCTAAAGGAAAGTGGGTCACAGGTATCTGATGGACACATCTTAATGGTTTTGTAGGTGTCTCACCCCACAAGAAGTAACATAGAACATGGCCAGAGGGGACTCTATGGCAGTATGAGCCCTTCATCAGAGGCTGCAATTGCCTAGGCGTAATGACAGCTGTTCATAAGGTTGAGGTTCTAAGGCTTAGGATAGATTTGGCCCAGAATAAGTATTTGATACACATTATTATTATTTATCTCTTGCGTATAGGGGAAACAGATACTGGTAGGCACAGGAATAAAACTTGTGACTGTGATAAAGACTTTACACCCATGAGAAACAAACAGATAAGGAATCTCAATGATTTTCACCTCATCCATGTCCATGAATCTGCATGCACAAACCACCTTGATCTCCCTGAGCCCAACATGGAAGAGACACAAGAGATATTGCTGAGAAAATGTTGTGCTGAACACCTAGTTGGGCTGGGCGCCCTGCTGACAGACAGAAGCGGCTGGGGTCCTAACCTGTACCTGGGGTATCAAGCCCAAATCTGGGTCTGACTTGTTCTAAGATTATAATAAGTCACTTCATCTCTGTGAGCTACATTCTCTTCATCTACAAGTTGGCTGTAAGGACGCTTAGTGAGTCCACCTACCAAGATCATGTTCAGGACCAGTGGATACAACCGTGCCCTCTGAATATGCTCATT
Source organism: Alexandromys fortis (assembly GCF_014885135.2). Taxonomy (NCBI): domain Eukaryota; kingdom Metazoa; phylum Chordata; class Mammalia; order Rodentia; family Cricetidae; genus Alexandromys; species Alexandromys fortis. The sequence goes on from NW_026067972.1 coordinate 2,302,488, forward strand.
GTCCATTCGCTAGCATCTGTACCCTGCTTAAAGATGCTGATGGTGAGTCTACAGAGTTTCACTCTCCTGGTATAACCCACGGCAGTGGAGAATCAAAGAGGACCTTTCAGGCCTTAGACCACCTCCTCTCCACAGGGGAGCCTCACACCCAGGCCATCAGTTGGTTCCCAAACCAATGGTTCTGCCCTCTGAGAAGGAGTTGTCCAACCCCCAAAGCGGGGGAAAACCTTTTCAAGCCCTCCCACACCCTGCACAACACTAAAGACTTGCTATGCCCCAGTGCTGACATCTCAATGCCAGGGGAAAGGCTCATACAAACCCTGAGAGTGGGGTTGGAATGGCTTGTGTGTTCACCTAAAGCTTGATCCAGAGGTGTCATGGGTTTCCAGTGGGAATATCTCATTTGTTTTGAAAGGTTAAAGCTGCCCATTCAGGACGAAGAGGGGAATGTTGGCAGTGGGCACCTGGACATGGAGAGTGTTGGCAGGTGGGCACACAGACATGGAAAATGTTGGTGGGTGGACACCTGGTTCTACATGCATTCCAGACTACCAGGTGACCACAGCTGTTGTATTTCTCTTGTATAAAGCCAATAATGCAAATAAGGAAAATAATGTGCACAAATTATGACGACACATTCGCTAAACATGCACACATGTGTATGCATAGATACATACATTGGCCTACCTTGATTGAATTAAATATAAAACTATATTTAGGCATTTACAAATGGAAAAACATAAATGTGACTCAAGTGGAGAGGAACGATCATGCAGAATTCATTAAAAAATACCCAGAATTCGAAGTTTTTAACTTTATTTGTGTGGTTTCATCTTTGTGTAGCAATTTACTTTGGGGATTCTGTTCCAACACACACACACACACGAATATTTACTGCAGTATCATTTATGTATGTGATAGAAACCCTGGAAATAATATATTCAGCCATGGATACTATACTAGTTGAGTAAATCACTTTCCTTACAATGAAATTCATGCAATCTTTAAAAATAATGTCACAGGAAAAAAATTTATTGTCATGAGAAGTCACTCACAATATATTGTTGAGTGAAAAAGGATCACAAAGTGATATATACATTATGACATCATTTTTGCTTACTACATGTACAGAGAGAGAGATGGAGAGAGGCAGGGAGGAAGAAAGAGAGAGGCAGAGCCTGGAATGGCTACAAGCAAATGCTATCTGTGGTTTATCTTTGGGAGACAGATTTAAAAGTATTTCAATTTTCTTTTGTTATATGTATTTTCCAATTTTTTCTACAATGGAAAGAAATCACATTTATAATAATTTAAAAAGTTATAAATCAGAACTGTGCCGCCTGGAGTTTAGCACAAACATGGGGCTCCAACTGGGGCTCTGCCATTGCCAAGGAAAGCAGAGGAACCAACTGCTTGGCTTCGCACATGGTGCTGGTGCGGCCGCAGCCAAGGGCAGCATCGTGTGTGAGTGTGACCACTGAGACCAGTGCCCAGGAGCTCGATCATCACGCACGCCCACGTCCTCCCCATGCTGCTCCCAGTCTGCTGAAGACGCTGCTCCCAAGATGCAGATTTTCTGCAGAAGAGCGAAGTCTCCGTTGAGCTGGGTCCGTTGCTAACTGCACAGTGCGTTTGCACCAACATTTATGCCATCTGGTCTAAGAGTCTGCTCCCCATTGCTTACCAAAACTGTCAATGGCTCCCCATTATTTACGAATTCTTTGGCATGGCATGCAGAGGCTTGCGAGGTTTGTCCCTGGCTTGTATCTCTCCCCGGGGTTTCTCTCTAAGGCCTTCTGCTTTAGCCAACCCGGAGTGCAAACCGTTTGCTAATGACTCAGTTAGGATACATTTTCCTGCCGTTATCAGACATTCGAGCAGCTTCAATAGAAAGGAAGCATGTTCTCACACTCCAGGGATTCCAGAGAGTAGTTGGGTGCCGTGGCCTGGATGTGTTTGCCCCCTGGGTTCCTGAGTTGGAAGCTTGGCTCCCTACACGGAGATGTTAAGAGACAGTGGGACCTTTAAGACCCAGGGTCTAGTGGTGGCTGCAAGACTATCCCCTCCACACTCCCTGGCTTACAGTCTTGCAATGTGAACTCTCTCAACGCACATGCTGCCGCCATGATGCGACCCGCCATGATGCGACCCAGCCAAGGGTGCCCTCACCAAAGGCAACTGAATGATCGCTACTACCTGATCTGGTATGTTCAGCTAAACTGTGAACTAAATATACTTCATATCTTTGTGAGTACCCAGCTTCGGGTATTTTGTTACAGTCATGGAAAACTGTCTGACAAAACGGGCCAAGGAGATCATTGACTTAGCAGTCTTTGATGGCATCAGGGACCCCTACCTCTCTGCTCTGCAGTTAGTGTTGGAATCAAACTCAAACCAGAATTGTCTGGATACAGCAACTCCAAGAATTATATCCAAATGTGGCAAAGGGACATGCTGTCTTTCCTGTGGTTTTTACTTGCATTTAGAAAACTTCCAAGAAATTCTCCTACAAATCTCCTCCTCCCATCTCACTGGCCAGAATCAAGACGCATACAAATTTCAAACTGATCACTGCCAGCCAAATGTCATTCGTCTTTGGACCAGAGGAACAGGCTCTGCTTAGACCTGGGAGAGGAGTCAGATGTCTCCGATACATGTGGCTGCTGAAGAAAGAGGTGGATCCCTAAAGAAAGCTGGGGTTCAGCTAAAAGGAAAGAATTCTGGACAGCCATTTCCGACAGATAACATCATTCTACCACCCCTGTTTTCTCGCTGTTCCTCCTGCCCAGAATGGCCTTCTTTCTAGCATCCTTACTCATGTTTTGTATTTCCAATGTGTGTTTCCATAAAGCTGATCTCACCCTCCCCAGCTCGTCATAATGTCTTTCCCCCTGGAATATAATTTTAGCTGTTTTTTTTTTCCTAAATGCCTTTAACACAGTTGGCTGCATGTTATGGTTATTTGTGTATCTGGTTTTTTTTTTCCAACCTTAATAGGATTATGAGGTGAGTTAAGGAGTTTGGTAGAATGTCTAGTGCTCCAGGACCATGTGACCAAGGTGCCTCCCCATGAAAAGCAGGGTTTACACACTTTTTTCTACTCTCCTGTGTGTGTGACAGGCAGAACTGACTGAAACACCTTCTCAGGCTACGCTTACTCATGGCCTTAGAATTCACCACACAGTGTTCTGTGAAGCTATTATTATGTGTCCAGACCTAGTGCAGAAAATGATACCCATTTGTTGTTTGGGGCTACTGATTGTGCAAGGTACAATAGAGACAAGAGTCAAGGTGAGACAAATACAGAGGTGAGCAAGGCATGTGTATACTCAGGAACCTTCTGGTCTAGAAAAGAAGCACATGGCACACACACACACACACACACACACACACACCCTTCCTTCCTTTAAAGTGGACTGGGGAGATGGTCAATTGACAAAATGCTTGCTGTGTGTAATAGTTTGCTTTCTGTGGCTGTGGTAAAATACTGGCCAAAAGCAACTCGGGGAGGAAGAAGTTTTTGATCTTACACGTTACAGTTCGTGGAGGGAAATGAAGGAAGGAAACTGAGGTCGAAAATGGAAGGAGAAACCACAGAGGAATGCTGCTTACGGGTTTGTTCTCTGTTTCTCTGTTCAGATAGCTTTATACACAGCACGGGTCCACCTGCCTATGGACGGCACTGCCCACAGTGGGCGGAGCCCTCCCACAACAATAATAAATAAAGACAACTCCTCACAGACAGAGCTGCAGCCCCGCATAATCTGGGCGATCTCCTAATTAAGATTCTCTCAAATGTCTCCAGCTGTGTCACACCGACAGCTCTAACCAGGATACTGTGTGAGCAAGAGAGGACAGGAGTTTAGATCCCCAGGGTCTATGTAAAAAGTCAGGTCCAGCAGCAGATCTGCAATCTCAGTGCTGACAAGAGAGCCAGACCCCTACAGACAGACAGCCTATTCGGACTGCTGAGCCCCAGATGTAGGGACAGACCCTCTCCCCAAAAGTAAGGTGTAACTAGCGGATGACATTCGGGCATGTGGCCTCTACATCCATGTACGCACTCATACATCTGCATGGACACGTGTGTGCACACACAATACACGTAAAACAAGAAAAATAATAAATCTCCAAAGTTGTGAGTGTTGTGGAGAGGAGGCTCACAGTGGCTTGGATGAACAGAGGACACTGGGGAACTCTTTGAAGAAAGATCTGTCCAGTTATTTTGCTCATTTTGCTCAATCCACTGTTTCTGGACCCTTTGGTTATTTCTAATGTGCAATATAATTAATGATAATAAAATGAGCATCCTCGTACTCAACTTTTAATGTATTTTAAATAGTTTGCCTAGTATGCATTTCTAGAAACAGAATGGCTCTGATAAGGAGCATGTATATGTTAGGTGATATATATGTGTATATGAATATATTATATACACATGTATACACACACCATCAAACACACACATCTAAGTATTTGTTCATTTCTCTTTGAGTCTAAATTAGGTAATGTATCATAGGTTGTTCAGCCAATTAATGTGAAACAGGGTACAGAAAATCATACTGTGCAGTTGAATATTCCTGTACACTGTGTAAATTATGCTCTGCTTAGTTTAACAAAGATGCTGACTGACCAATAGACAGGCAGGATAAGGTTAGGCAGAAAAAGCCAACCTGAGAATAATGGGGAGAAGAAGGGTACAGTCAAGAAGATGCCAGCTAATCACTGAACACGCAGGATGTATAGAATATGAGGTAACAAGCCTTGAGCCATGTGGAAAAACATAGATAGAAATATGGATTAATTTAAATGTAAGAGTTAGCTAGTAATAGGCCTGAGCTATTGGTGCAAGCATTAGTAATTAACATAAGCCTCTGAATGATTATTTGAAAATAGCTTCAGGACAGGGCAGGACAAACACACTTCCACTTACAATACAATTGTATGTATGTGTGGTATGTGTGTGGTGTGTCTGTGGTATGTGCGTGTATGATATGTGTGTGCATGTGTGGTGTGTGTGTGTGTTCTTCATGTAGGGTGTGTGTGTGTGGTATGCATGTGGGGGGTATGTGTGTGTGTGTGGCGTGTGTGTGTGTTCTTCAGGAATGCATGAATGTCTTTACCAAATTCATGGCTTGAAGGCTCTGTGGTCTACTAAGAAACTCAAGCATCTCCAGTTCCAGCTGCTTCCTTCTCACAGGAGGCTGACACTGCTCCCATCTCTGGAGCAGATTTCCTTCATCTGTAAAGTGAGAGCTTGGATGAGCTGCTCCAGAGGGAGCTGTTTCTCACCATCCCGATGCGGCCCCAGAACCCAGTGTTTTGCTGTGCTGTCTGCTGATATGATGGATGAAGCTAATAAGTGTCCTCGTGCTGGACCAATTCTGCACTTTTGATTGACTCGCTCCTTTCCACAGTCCCTGGCTTATCAACAGTGTTCTATGAGAGTGCATTGAAGGACAGAGGCAGAGAGGAGCAACAACGGGAGGATGGCGAGGTTTCCAGTCGACAGAAGAGGGCTTGCAACCCAATTTCTCCCTCAATCAGTAAGATCTCTGCTCACCTAAAACATTTATTGTGACAAATGAGATTGTGGATGTGAAAGAACTCTGCAACCGGCGAGAGGCTGTGCGGATGCTATCGGTGTCTTTATTATCATAACCGAAACGCGAAGGCTTCCCACCGCTGCTCTACTCTGTCGGCATTGCTGATGACAGAAGCGCTTCCGCTCTCCTCTGCTATTCTTGGCCTAGCATCTGTCATTTGTCAAGAGATCCCTCCTCACTAATGGCCACAGTACAGCCAGCTTACCAATATTGTCAATGTGTTTCTCACCGTTTGTGTGATGTCCTACGACCCCATCACGAGAAGCATGGCATCTATATTTTAGCCCATTTTTGTGTGTCTGTGTGTATGCGTGTGTGTTGACTCCTGGAAGCACTTAGCACTCAGTACCACTGTTTGACTGACTGGGTCAAGAGGTTTATCACTGCCTTTTCTCTTCCATCCCCGTTGGTAGATGCATTCTCATCAAAGGTGGCGGTAATTCTCGGAGAACGTGAGGGTCCTCTGAGTAAACATAGGGCAACTGTGGTAGAAATACCTTTGATGCGAGGTTGAAGGAACCCACTTTTCCTAATCTCAACCCTGTCATTAGCTGGAGAACAAAAGCAAACCTTTTAACACATGGTCCTTAGCTTTACCACAGCTACAAAAACAAACAGATAAATAAATAAATAAATAAATAAATAAATAAATAAATAAATGGGGTTTAAAGCCAGGGCTCCCCAGCTCTGGAAAGTCCATGATTCTACTCTAAAGCTCTCAACAGCACCCAAGTAAATGTTAATAAAATTTAAAAGACAAAATGGTATTTCCACTCTAAGGCCAATTAAAGCCAAAAAAGAAACCTTAGTGCTGTTAAAACGTAATTCATTTAGAAAAAGGCAATACAGGGCCAAACTGAACTTCCCTGCACCTGAAGAGCAATTAAAACAATGGAAAATCTCCCCAACATAAGCTTGTCCCCTTTGGATACCACCGCAGAGAACTGCTGAATGGAGCTGTTCAAATTATTAGTTTAAATGTTTAGCCACACAACACAATCCAATATCACAGCAGGGCATGTTTAGAATAGATTAGTCATGGGCATGAAGCATGACCCAGTGTGTCCCGTGTACTGCAGACAGGGCGCTAACTCTGCCCTTAAAGCCGCATGTCATCTCAAATAACATGGGCACTTGGAGCTAAGTGCTCTTGGGAGTCTGGACACAGGTCGCCTCTGGTCCCTGGGATAAGCGCAGAACCCTCCCGATTTATCTGGAAACTAAGCTTACCTAAACTCCTGTGGGTCAAAGGAGGGAGGCACCAGGTGTGCCTGACCCCATCCCAGCCATTAGACCTGGACAGGCGGACAGCACTCGGGCCTGTTGGCTTTGGAACTCGCTGCTGTCTATTTCCTGGCAGTTGAGTAGAGCTTGAAGAAATATGGCTGAGGAGAGCTTAGGCGATGTGTGAGAACACTTGATCTAAGTCCTTGGGAAGCCTGGAGGAATTCAAGGAATGCTGCCTCAGCTTGTCAGCTGGGAGCCCTCAAGCCTTCCAGGGTGCATCTAGGGTTACCAAGCAGCTACCTGTGCACGGGAACTGAGAGCAGAGCACGAAGCAGTCTGACCATCTCGGGCTGTTTTCTGTTGCTGAAACTGAACACCGCAGCTTGAGTTATTTATAGAAGATGGCAATTTATTCTGTTCCTGGTTCTGAAGGGTCAAGAGCAAATGACCACATCTGACCTGGACATTGGAGTCCCAGAGCCTCGTGGGCCTCACATATGGACAAGGCAAATTTGTCAGCTCAGTGTTGACGCAGCAACTTTAGTCGATAGCTTGATTGAACCTGAGGGACTCCTCTCTCTCCTCCACCCTCAGAATCCCCTATCTCGAAGGGAGCTTCTGTTTCAGTGTAGATGGATTCTGTGCTGGTAGGAACATAACCCTGCATATGTCAATCATTCTTTTGCTCCACCAGAATTTAGTAAGCCTCTTCAATATGCAAGATGTCAACATAGGCACTGGAAAACTTAATGACACTGATAATAAAATGAAGCACGCGTCCTTCTCGAGGAACTTCATTAAGCCCTGTCTGTTCTAGCGTGATTCTCTAACAGACACGTCCATGTCATACTGGAAAAAATCAATTCACAATGTGTTTGTATGTTGCTATTGATTTTGTTTTGTTTTTCTAGACAGAGTTTCTCTTTGTGTAGCTTTGGCTGTCCTGGAACTAGCTCTGTAGACTGGGCTGTCCTCGAACTCACAGAGATCCATCCGCCTCTGCCTTCCAAGTGCTGGGATTAAAGCTGTGTGCCACCACTGACCGGCTGTATGTTGCTATTGATACACATAATCTAGATAGAAAGAAAAAAAAAACAGTGTTACTTTAAAACTAAATTTAAAATTTGAATTCACAATTTATTGTCTAAAGAACATTGTAACAACATTTGGAGACACCAAGATATTATCATGGGACCAACTGACCAGACATGAAGTGAGCTTGCTAGCAAGTGGGAGAGAGAACAGAATGCAGAGTGTTCAGGAAAAGCATCCTCTGATGGGTGGGGTTTAAGCTGAGTATAAGGGCTAAACAGAACTGGCTGACCAAGGGGGTGCAGAGCACCCCAGAAGAGAGGGCAAGTGGCATGCGAGTGGGTGGAAGTATGGGAGGGAGACCAACTGAATCATGTCACAGGAAGGCAGGGACTAAAGGAGGAAAGAGTGCGGAAGATACTGCGATCTTTATAGACAGAGGAGGGTCACAGGGGCAGCAGAGTGAGAAGGGACTGCCATCCAGTTTTGGTTTTAAAAATATTACGTTTATTTTAGTTAAGAAAAACCTGTTTATTGTAGTCTTCATTTTGTAACCTGTTTGTAAAGTAATCCAAAGGACACAAAATAGAAAAGTAAACCATAATCAGCAAATGATAATAATCGTAATTAAAGGTATAACTCCCAACTCACAGACAGTGGGGAGTGGCTGTCGGAAGAGCTGGGATCGGTTTGAAGAGAGATGCTGAGACATGACCTCAATCCCCCTGCCCCTCCAGACCTCAGGCATGGCCAGGTTCAAGGGCTTCCAGTGGGGACCCTGAGTGTCCCACAGGTTCCTATGTTTACAACACAACAAAAGAAACAAACAAAACCTTAAGGTGGGGCTTCTGGGAAGCCTTGAAACCTCTAAGAGGAGAGCCGAGTGGACATCTTTAGGTCTCTGGGGACCGTTCTTGGAGGGCTTGTGGGACTCTGGTCCTCTGTATCGCAGCCCTGAAGCTATTGCCTTAGCTCTGCTATGTGTTCTTGTCATGGTATATTGCTTCAGCATAGACCCAAAGCAACCAATCCAAGAGACAAAGGAACTTTTTCTTTTTATAAGTGGACCATTTCAGGCACGATCGTGTCAATGATAGTGTTGAGAAGTGAACTAACAGAGCTCAATTGTGAGCGGAAGATTCCTGTAAGTCAGCTCTAAGCTCAGTCTGCATAATGGAAGCACATTGTTCGGAAATACAAATGGTGAAAATCTGGAAAATTCTTTCTCTGTGTACATTCAGAACCAATGTTTCTTCAGTTGTTCCCAACCAGGCCTCTGCCCCAATCCTTCATTACCATCCTAGACCAAATAGAAAGTCAAGAAGAATAGTCTGTTCTCAGGAAGAGATGAGCCCAGAGAGATCCACGATGGGGCCTACTCACACAACCAAGAGAAGCAAAATCTAGATGAGGGATCCACTTTCATGGAACTATTTCAAGGCAGAAGGAAACCTTCAGACAAATACTTGGCTGTTTGGTGAGTTCTTGGGAGTTTTCTTTTCTCCCCGAATGGCCTTTATAACGTGAAGGGCCAACAGGAGGGTAAGCCGCTCACGGAAGACTGTAAGACGGCTGGGAGAGACGGGACTTTGGAAAGAAGTTGAACAGAATAAAAGAGAAAGGAAAGAGGCAAGCTGCAGTAAGCAACGCTGTGGAGAAACAGGGACAGGCAAGGCCTGAGGAGGCGCTGGAGGTGCTGAGCTCTGAGGGCCTTCAGCTGCGCCCTTTCAGTCTAAATAAGCATGCCCTGTGGAAAACCCATGCTTGTCTTCAGTTTCTCCCTTGTACCACTCAACGTCAGAAGACAAATGGAGCGCTTGGGGAAAAGCTCTTGGATGAATTTTTCTTCACCATTTTGTAGTCATCCTATTATAATTCATGTCAAAGGCAATAGACTGTCATTCGGAAGTGGGCGGAGAAGCCAGGTTAGGGAGGGGAGAGAACGCGGAGACTCTCACTGCCACTGAATCTTTCTTAGGAAAAAAGTACCATCAGCCTATAGACAAGTTTGGTCTTTGGGACAGCGCCACAGCCTAGGGGACTGTTTCTTCTCCATGTACCCATGCTCACTGTGCATACTAACAGGAGTCACAGCTGCCGTGGTCTCTAGACACAGTGGTAACAACCTCCACTCATTCGATGCTGTCTGACTTCTCAGCGCGTTCCAATGGCTGCCATTCTCAGACTCGGTAGTGCTCTGCAGAATGACATTGTCAGCTCTTTCTGTGACTGGAGGAACATCCACAGCTTGGAAGAAGCAGATTTCCTTAGGCTGAGGAGAGGTAGCTTCCTCTAGTTTTAGCCTCTGTTCTTTGTCTCTTTAATCTCTGTCTCTGTCTTCTGTATTCAGGTTTACCCTTCACACCACAGATCTGACTCTCTGAGAAAGTCTGTGTTTACTTTGGTCAATTATATTTCTCCTCTCTCTCTCTCTCTCTCTCTCTCTCTCTCTCTCTCTCTCTCTCCTTCACACACATGCACACACACACACAGAGGGAGGAAGGAGAGAAAGAGAGAGCTGAATGGAATGTTTGGTCCATATTTGTTCAAAAGTAAGGCTATACTTGATTTTTCTTAGGTCTTGCTTGGATGAACGTGGCATCTTTCAGTCTTCAAGGAGACAGTTATCGGTTCAAAGATGCTGCAGGCATGGGAACTTACACCAGGTGAGCTTTAAACTTAGTGTTCTGCACTGAGATCTTTGAAATTTAGCCAGTACCCCATGGCAGCATAATGCCCTTGTCACAACCCTTCTACCCCAGGGAAAGTCAGCTCTGTCAGAAAATGGCACAGCTACTACAAAAGAACCTGCCTATCTGGGCATCTGTGGGGCGAGGCAGTTTCCCCTGGGCTAGCAACAGAGCCGATTCCCAGAGATTCATCTGAGGTAGCAAATGTATTTCCAATGAAGCATCTTGTGCTCTCAATGGCCCCATCTGGCCACCAGCTACAGCCTTCCTTCACGAGATGGGATGCCCTGTGCCTCGGAGACTGCCTTTAATTGGGCATTTGGCTATTTCTTTTAAAGATAAAGAACTACCAAAAAGTGATGATGAATTCTTGAGGCCCTTCCCTAGTATTAGTTCAGTGATTCTAATTGTCTCTACAATAAAGAAATACCTGTTAGTTTCAGATGCAGGGCAGCCCAAGGTGTCTATGTGCTAGCGAGTCTTCCCCTCCAACTCTCCCTGTGATGTTGGGTTTTGGACATCTGTCTCTGGTCCAGTTCCTCTGTGGTGGCCACCTCATCAGATGTTTCTCTCTGGGTTATTGGATTCAGATCCACACATGACTTCTCTGAGCCCTGCCTCCTGATGCCAGTGAATTCTGCCCTTGGGAAAGAGCCTCAGCCACCCAGGGTGCATCAACTCCATTTAACTGTATGTTTCTGTCCTGGCTTCCTTTCCTAGTTAGAAACTTTGGATAGCTTCCTCTTGATTTTTTTTATTGTGATCTTAAGTTTTATTACATTTTAATTCGATCTTTATTTGATATAGATCTTAAGCCTTCTTATTAACTGCTTCTATTAATTTTCTTTTATCTGTTCCTTTTCTTTTTAATGAAAATATTCTTTTAAAAATTATGTGTGTGCATGTGTGTCTGTGTGGGGATATGGGCATGTGCCTACAGTTGCCTGCAGGGCCGGAAGAAGTGTCAGATTGCCTAGAGCTAGCGTTATAGGTGGTCCTGAGCTGCTTGGCATGAGCTCTGGGAACTGAACTCTGTTCCTTCCTGCAAGAGCAGCGAGTGTCCTTAACTGTTGCTCCAGCTCTCCAGCACCCCTGCCCCATGACATTTCTTCTTTAAATAGCACACCCCTTTCCCCGGGGTCCAGGGATCATTATGGAAGAGGGGGAGGAAAGATTCTAAGGTCCAAAGGTAGCTGATGGCTACAAGGAAACTGTTTTCTGTACACAGCGGCACAGTTGTGCATATGAACTCACAGCAGTTGTGAGAGCACACGCAAGATCTGTGCAAGGAGAAGCCAGACCCAATCCTGTCCTGAAGTGGGGAGGTGAATAAAAGTCCCAGTCCTAACTGAGGAGCTTTTGGCAATAAGTAGCTGCCGGGAGAGGAAGAGTCAGGTTTTGAAAGTGTTTGCCTTCTGGACAGCCAACCATGTTAAAGTGGAAGGCCATACATCCAAGAGTGTATGGATTTTTAAAAAAAAAATAAAGAATAAAGAGGACATAAGGTTGGGTTGGTAGGAAAGGAGGGTAGATGTAGGTGGAGTTAGGGGAGGGAGATAAATATGATCAAAATACATTGTGTGATATTACCAAAGAACTAATCAAAGAAGATGACAGAGGTGGGAGAGAAATGTGTTAAGTAGAGTCTGGGAGAGCAGAAATGGGTACTTTAGGCAGATGTGATCTAGATACATTTTATACATTATAAAACCATCAACCAATAGCCAATATAATCTTTTAAAATGTTTTATATTTTTATTCTATGTGAATGAGTGTTTTGCTTGCATATATGTATGTTTGTAATGTTTGCTTGGTGCCAGCAGAAATCAGAAGAAAGTGTCAGGTCTCTGGAACTAGAGTTGCAGATGGCCACGAGCCACTGTATGGTGCTGGGAACTGAATCCGGATCCTTTGCATGAGTAGCAAGTGCTCTTAACCACTAAGCCATCTTGCCAGACCCAATAAAATACTATTAATAAAAATAAGAAAAAAGTTTAACTTAATATTAAGGTGTTCAATAACCTAAAATGAACCAAGGGACGGTGGGAATCAAAGTTAACTTAGAAAGTAGAAGTCCATGCCTGAATTTCCTTGGCAGAATTGAAAGTGACTAAGAGATTCTGCCAGTGTGATTCAACTCAACTATTTTGTAAAGCCTTAAGTATGGCCATGGCAGGGGGAGCACTCCCAGAAATAGCAGCCTCATCAATCATGGTGCAGCGTATCAAGGACACAGTCAATGAGCAAACCTGTTCTAATGTCTGCTTCTACTGAGGTCAAGACATGCCCACAGATAAGGACAGAACTTTCTCAGGATGGGGTCAGGGTGTGACTACTTCCACCAGATGCAAAAGTGACTCCTGAGAAGTCAGGCTAGTCTTGAAAGCAAAGACAAAATGAGATGCTCGGGACTCATACACGGAGCCTTCTCTGCTACAATTGGTCCAGAGTGATGCTTGAATTCCAAAGTGATTCACCCGTTCTGGTGGCCTTGGCACTTTGGACCAATAGTCAAGGTAGGGACACAGTGAATGTGCAAGCTTTCTATAGCTCCCTGTTCTCTGCCAGGGCTGTGACTGGAGTCCCTACAGAGGGCTCTGGAACAACAACAGAGCAAGACATCTGTTCAGTACCAGAGGGCCACTCCATCCAGCCAGATGGGAGCGCGGGGCGGCTTGCATGAGAAATACCCACCTTGGGCTAGCATACTTAAACATTTGGTCTCCTGTTGGTGGCTTTGTTTGGGAGGTTATGGGAACTTTCAGGGGTGCAGCCTTGTCAGAGAAAGCTTGACACCGAGGATGAAGTTTTTTTTTTTTTTGGAAGTTTATAGCCTTGCCTCTCTTTCAGTTCACTCTCTCTCTCTCTGTTTCCTTCCTGTGGACAAAGGTATGATCTCCCAGCTTTTTGCTCTAGCCAACCATCTGTTGCCATGGCTCCCCCACTGTTATGGACCCTCCCTCTGGACCTGTAAACCAAAATAAAGTCTTTTAAAGCTTGCTTTGGGTGACGGCGTTTTATCGCAACAACACAGAAGCAACGGCAACAGAGAAGAGTACAAGGAGGGCCCTGATGCAGACAGCTGATCCGAGCTGGGGCAGCTGACATGACATCAGCTTTGGCAGGGGAGGCGCTGACAGCAGTGGTTGGGACGGGAATTGTGTTGACAGAAGTTGAATCAGCAGACACCAGAGCAGCAGGCAGGCGCTTGCACAAATCGTCCCCGATACATTTCTCTCCTTGTGAACTTCCAGCAGGCGCAAGTCTAACTAGGACCGGGGTGGGGTGGGGGTGAAGTCCTGATGCTACCCATCACTCCAGAAGAAACCAGCGGTGGGATCTCTTGCTGCCTACCTCTGTTTGCTTGAAAACAGCCTTTCTGGCACCAGGCATACGTAGCCGTGCTTCGGAATGCTGGTGACCACTAAGCAGCTGCGGGCTTCCTGCTGTAGATAGTCACTTGTGTGACACCCAACACATGTCTTCAAATGTAAGATACTGTTGATTATAACGGACACAATTGTCTCACCACTGTGGCAACCTAATGATTAAAAGATGCCTCCTAAATTCAAAGAAGAGAAAATAGTGGGGTGTCATGGGGTGCTGGCAGGAGGGCTGGAAAGAAATAAGGACCCGAGCATAGCTTTAAAAGGACTCTGTCAGGTGAAGGAGCACAGTGATGGACTGGACAGCCATAGCCCAGCGGTACGCCAGGGCTTATCGTAGAGAGAATCAAATAGTCGAAGTGAGAAAGACATTTTTGTTTTGAGACAGTCTCCTGGCTGTACTGGAACTTACTGTGTAGACCCAGCTGGCCTTGAATTCACAGAGTTATGTTGGCCTCTGCTTTCTGAGTCCTGGGAAGAGAGGTTGGGCCACCACTGTAAGCCTAAGAACATTACTGAGATTTTATTTTTATTACTTTTATTTGTGTGTGTATGTGTGTGTGTGAATGTGTATACATGTGTGTGTGAATGTGTATACATGTGTGTGTGAATGTATGCATCTGTGTATGTGCAAATATGCATGTGTGTGTGTGTGTGAATGCCACATGTGTGTAAGCAGAAGCCAGAAGAGAGCACTAAGGCAGGAGCCACAGCCACAGGCAGCTATAGCCTCTCACTGGTGCTGGAAACCAAACTCCCTGTGGTAGTTTGAATGTAATTGGCCTCATAACCTCATAAGGAGTGGTACTATTAGAAGGTGTGACTTCGTGAGACTGGGCACAGCCTTGTTGAGGAAGTGTGTTACTGTGGCGGCAAGCTTTGAGGTTTCCTATGCTCAGGATTTTGCCCAATGTCTCAGTTGACTTGATGTTGCCTAAAAGATGTAGGACTCTCACCTAAGACTCCAGCACCATGTCTGCCTGCACACTGCTGCCACGCTCCCCATCATGATGGCAATACAGAGCCTCAGAAACTGTAAGCAAGCCACCCCAATTAAATGTTTTCTTTATAAAAGTTGCCATGGTCTTGGTGTTTCTTCACAGCAATAGAAACCCTAACTAAGATGCTCAGGTCTTCTGGAAGAACAGCAGGCGTCCTTAACTGCCGAACCATCTCTCCAGCCCCTAAGAATAACTTTTAAGATGGTAACATTATGACCTCTCAAATACAAAATAAGCAGATACCAAAGATTTTATTCCACTTATTAACTAGTGGGGGAACCAGTAATATGCTCAGGTCATCCCAAAGATCCTTTGAGAGGCTAAGTCTGTGCAGGAAATGTCAGGATAAGTGGGCTTGTCTGCATATAAAGCTCACCCAACAGGGCCACAGCTGTAATCTATCAGGGGTATTGTTCCGTCAGGGAAAAAAAAATATACGAGTTCGTCTCTCTGCAATAGAGAGTTGTAAAGTAACCCAGTTAAAAGAAATTTAATCTCCAATCCACACAGTAAGAATGCTGACTCATCTCATTTGCGTAATTACAAGCTTCAAATCCGCTCTCTAAGAATCTCGTTATTTTTATTTCCCTGGGAACTCGACTTCATTTTAACGTTTCTCTTGCGATCTTTTGTGACGAAGATGTATTTACCATACTTTTGTCCTTAAACTCTTCTCTGCGGTTGTCGTGGGCACTCCAGTGACAAATGACTAAACTGGGCCAAAGGGCTGTAACCAAGATGGGAAGCACAGGCCTGGGGGACGTGAGATAAGCAACTCGAGTGACCCAGGAATCCTGGGGCATTCTGGGCTGCAGAGCCTGCCACACAGTGGGTTACTATTTGTACCTAACGCCACTAGAACCTGCCACCCAAAGTCACCTGGCACATTTCCGCCACCACATCAACAGAGAGTTCCCAGGTGTCCATGCTGGTTGGAGACTTTGCTCACATTCTATGGGAAGTTCAGTGTCCTCTCCTCCCCTATGGTGTCTGTGACTTCTGGACGGTGTGCGATCTGGCTCTGATTTCCTCCTCTATTGAGATGGACTCTCACACACATCTCACCCCCACCGCCTTTTGCTTACTGCCGAGGGCAGACTTTTCTAAAGTAGGGTGGGAGAGGAAAATTGTCAAGCTCCAACAATTCATGATGGGACGGGCAAACAGGACTCTCCTGTGTCCGTTTTGTTTGAGACCACAATGGCTGGCTGAGAACAAAGCAATAGTTTCAGATATCTGCCCATCCCCAAGTGAAACGTTGAATAGGCAGCAGAGAGTCGGTGGAAGTCCAGCTTACTGATTGCTAGCCTCTCCCCCACACTAAAGGCATCAGGGGTGAAGTTAGAGAGGCCAGTATGGAATCGCTTTAGAGGGAATTGGTTATGTGTGGGGGCACTGATCTCTCTTCTACTCCCCCGGGGGATAGGTCGGGGCTTCTCTTTCCTACCCACCAAGAAGGGGAACCCGAAGGGAGCCATTCAGAATTCCAATGCCTAAAGTTCTTGGACGTTAAGTTCCATGCCAGATCTATGCCTCAGAAAGTAAGCCCCATCCAAAAATCAGATCCACTCTCAAACGCCAGACTTTCCCCCCCCCCCCCCCCGGGTGAGGAAGGTGAGCGACATAATGAAGTCGATTCTGGAACTAGCCTTCTCGTAAGCCCACATTGTTTGACTGAGCCCAAAACACCCAAGGCTTCTTGGAGACACTGGGACTGATAGGCAGGGTACCAAAGGCACTCATTCTCCATTGAGACTCAGTTAGGGGGAACTGTGAACAGCCCTTCCTTAGCAGTCAGTCCATCTTGTCCACTGCCAAGCACCACCTGTTGTGCTCGTCCATAAAATATCCAAACAGCTTAAAAGCCCATTTCTATTTCCTGTCAGCGGCCATTCTTGAGTTCACGTGCGCCGCACACTTATTATCTACCGGGCGGGCGAAATGGAGCCACTGAGAAAGAAGCCGGGGAGAAAATGGGAAAAAAAAAAAAGAGAGAGAGAGAGAAACGACGGAGAGAATTCCTCTTCGGACATTTCTCTTCTGTAAAGGTCAGCGGGCTCTTGTACGCCCAGCCTTGGCAGGTAGGATCTGCCTGTTTTCAGGGCAACCATTTTCGTGTTTGTATGTAAGCAACTCGGACGATAATGATCCCTCGGATTAGTTTAAATGTGCCTATTCCTCCTCTGTGAGTAATTACGGCTGAATTCCGCGCATCCAGGAAGCTGGTTGGCATTTGCCAGTGTCTGTGCGGACCTGCTGTGTTTGATTACCCGCTATTAGTTCACAGTAGTTGGACAGACCAGCCGACTTCCAGGATTGCCTCAATTATCAAGGTACCTTGTCACCTTTTCCGGCCAAGTTTGAACATCTTTGCACCATCCCCACGGATGGCGTGTGCTTTAAACCTGGCCCCCTCTAGGGGATTAGTGAAAACACTGGGTGCTTCCTCCTCAGGGGGCTAACGAAGGCCCTAGCTATGACAATAGCACAGATTACTATAAAATAGCTCCTATTTCTGTCAGGGCTAAAAATACTCTTTCATTTATATTTTCTTTCAGACGAATGTCTCTGTCCAAAGTAAAGAATCGAAAAGGGGAGAGTCTGAATATCAACGTTATTAGACTAACAACCACCACATTTATTTAGGAGGATGGCTTACAAATGTGTCTATGAATTATAAATAATGTATACTCAGGCTGTAGAATAGAGGCACACTATAAAGTACTGCTTTTTTTTTCCTCAGGGGGTAATTTAATTTTTTTTTCTCTTCCACTTGTGGATTGGTATTAAAGTTCCAAGTCCCGGTGGTGGGATCGATGGGCAGAGTTTTAATTGGGGCTCTCTGGTGATAATCTAGATTGGCAGCTGATGTCAATCAATCTCTAAAGAAGCTTCGGAGCCAATGATTAGGCCGCTCCTAGAGATGTGAGGCCCCATGGGGCCACGCAAAGGCTCCCAAGCACAAGAGGATGTTGCAGAACGGAGCGGCGGCTATCATTTTCAAAGTGGCTGGCTTACCTAGCAACATGCTGGTCCTGGCTTTCTGACTAAACCAACTAAGATATTATCATGGCACATGTTGGTCCCACGTGATTTTATAAGCAAAAACAACGTCCCAAGTTCCGTAGAAGCTTCCATTGCATAAGATGCTAACCCCGATGTATGTTCGGGAAGCGGTTTACAGTTTTACATTATGTAACTGGGTCCCGTTGTTAAAATAGCATCGTGGTGTTCTTTTCTGAGAAAAATATCTAAAGTTCACAAAATTGCACCCCCTCCTCCGTGCACAACCTACTGTTTTAGAAGTACTCTTTTATATGCATTAGGAATCTAACCCAATTTGAGATGAACATTTCACAATGGCTTAATCTTGTTAATTCAGACCTCCCTAATTTAATTCAAGTTGAATTGAGCTAAATTTATTTTTTTCCCTCATCCCTGAATTGTGATGAATAATAAGAAGGATTCTAGTGGTAAAAGTAAAACCAATTCCCCGTTTCTCACAAGGTTAAACACATACTTACCTTAGAACCCGGTAAATTTCACTCTTTAGGTGTTTTCCTGAGAAAGTGGAAATACAAGCCCACCCTAAGATGTGCACCTGAGTATCCATGACAACGCTGGGAGGTACTTAAAAGCTGGAACTATTTCAAATACCCATTGGGGGTGAACAACACACTTAAACGTATCTAAACAATGGAGTGGTGCTCAGCCACAAAATGTGGTCAACTATTGACACGTGAGAACAAACCCCGAACACACAATGCTGGGTAAAGAAAGTCAGACCCAAGGACGTGCTGCAGTTTCATAGATGTGAAGTTCTAGAGTCTCTGGATGAGTCTGTTGTGACAGAGAGCAGATCTGTGGCTACCTGTGCCTAGGGATGAAGTCACAGACAGAGGGATGGGAGGAAGGGTTCTTAGGTGTTAAAAAGGATCCCCCACCTCGACAGCAGTGACACTTACATGGGCACATAGCTGTGAAAACTCACGAATTATTCACTTAAAATGTAAACAACTAATTGTTTTGCAGCTTCGTCTCCATGCATTAGATTTTCGCATGCGACATCCTGTCCCACACAGTCATCGCTAACAAAAGTCCCGCCCGTCCCTGTGTCTCGTACTTCATCTCTCTCTGATGTTCGTTTGGTCTAAGGTTATACTACCCTGAATGCCTCAATCTCATCTGACGCTACTTCGTTTTTTGGCAACAGCAGTTCCAGTAACCAAACAGCATGGAGAATGGCAGAGTGTGGAGTTCCTGGGACAGGTCAGGAAGGGTGAGGTCCAGCCATTCTCTCCAGTACCCAAAGCTACCCAGATTCTCATTCATTCAGCTCCTAGGTATCCTTGCATCTTTACACAGCTGACTAGCCCCATCCCCACTGTCTCCTTTTCGCTCTCCTTCGGACTCCTAACTGGTGTTCCCTGCTCTGATATCTTTGAAGCAAGAGGACGCCCCACACCATCTTCCAGTTTCCAGAAAACGAAATTGTAGCCAGAGGTCTTGAGGTTTCAGGAAGGCCCCCAACTTAGAAGAAAAGAAACAAGATGTGGCAGGGGATGGGGTGGGTAAGGCATTGAGGAAAGAGTGATGAGGGTCTCTTGTGCTTGCTCTATGGGGATCTTAGAATCCAGATGTGGTGGTCTAGAATAAACATTGGTAATGCTTACAGTGTGTGAATGCGTGTGTGTGTGTGTGTGTGTGTGCTAGTACACATATTCATGTGTACAGAGTGTGTGTGTGTGTGTGCGTGGAGAGAAGAAGATGACGACCTTCGGTGCTGGCCACTTTTCCTTTTTTGAGGCAGGGTCTTTCGTTGGCCTAGGACTCACTTACCCAGTGACGTTGAGCTGGCTGGAATCCACTTGTCTCCACTAACCCAAGCCTGAGATTTAATACCCACTTTTGATTTATTCATTTTTAATGTGTTTTCAGGAAATTGAACTCAGATCCTCATGTTGCAAGGCTGTGATAAAGTACTGATTTTATCAACCAGGTCATCTCCCCAGTCTTCAACACTTTCAATATATTTGTGCCCATTTTCTTCAGTGTTAGTGAAGCCTTCATTGGCTATGTTAATCCATTTCAGCTATGTTCAAGGATATAGCCAAAGTTTGGGCTCCCTGGGAGTTGTAAGTGTGGCAGTGACTATGGGAACTGAAAGCAGAGAATTCCTGGTAGAAGTGAACTAAAGGTCCCAGCCCAGTATCTATCCAGCTCAGCATCTACCTAGCCAGCATCCACCCAGCCCAGCATCCACCCAGCCCAGCACCCACCCAGCCCAGCATCTACCCAGCCCAGCATCCATCCAGCCTAGCATCCATCCAGCCCAGCATCCACCCAGCCAGCATCCACCCAGCCCAGCACCCACCCAGCCCAGCATCTACCCAGCCCAGCATCCCCCTAGCCCAGCACCCACCCAGCCCAGCACCTACCCAGTCCAACATCCACCTAGCCCAGCATCCACCCAGCCCAGCATCCACCCAGCCCAGCACCCACCCAGCCCAGCATCCACCCAACCCAGCAACCACCCAACCCAGCCTTCCCAGTTTTTCTCCAGATCTCACCTTTCTTCCTGCTCTGAGATTTGGCCCTGTATGTATAGAGTAGGGAGTGATTTCCTTTGTCTGTCATGTTCTTCTCTGATTGCCAGAGAGGTGGTGATGGAGAGTGGTCACCAGGGAGAATGAAGGTGAGAAGTCTGGGCTGCCGTGGTCCATTGTGAAAAGTCTGTAAGAGCCTTTCCCATCCCGACAAGCGCCTTTTAGCGAGTCCTGGGACAGGAGAGCCTCCATTGAGACGTTTTCCATCGACTGTGCACTTATCAGGAGAAACACTGGCTCCTCTCAGAGCTTCCCACCTGGAGCAGTCCAAGAAAGCGGCTTGCTAAAAGTTCTGGAGCTGAAGAGCCACAGAAAATCAAACAAGTGAGCAGAAAATGAATTTGACTTTTGGCCCCAGGGGTAGGGAAAATGGAGATGGAAGCTGACAGGTTTCTATGTGACAGGTCTCTGCAGAGTCCCAATGGGGGACTCACAAGTCGGAGTGGCACTTCTTCAGGGCCATCCTTCAAACAAGGCCTAAGCACCCCTACATGGTCCCTGAGTACAGCTCTCCTGGGCTCAGCGGCAGGGGAATCAGCAGTCAGGACCTGCCTCCTCCAGTACAAAAACACATTTTTGAATAAAGAGGTTTAAAGACAGCTTCAAAGACAATCGCTGGGCTCAGCCCAGCAGAGAGCTCAGTGGTCAAGCAACGGGGCATTCTGTCATGTGGAGCCCGGGGACATGGCCTCTAGTTTTGGGTACTGCATAGCCCTGGCTGTTATTGGCAAACTGACTGAACCCTAAGTCTGTCACTTAGTCTTTGGTCTGTGTTTTGTTTTGTCTGTGAGATAGAAAACTCATTGCCTTGTGGACAAGTAGGACACAGAAACAGCAAGAATTCTAGAAATTGGTGACAACAAAAGATGAATTTGAATATTGGGGAAGAGTTTTCTAGTCGGGAAAGAGAAGGGTATATTCCTTACAAGGCTAGAAAAATTCTCCAAGGAGTACAGAGGAGAGGAGGGAAGAGATGAACAGGACAGGGTGTGGGAGAGGCTGTGGACCCAGAGAATAAGAAAGCAAGGAAGGCAGGTGTGTGAAGTGGAATGGGGCAGGCACAACTACTGTGTCCACGGTTAGCATTGGTTTCCACACGCAACAGAGGGTGGCCTGCTGGCTCCTGGGTTAGACAGCTGAGCGGATGATGATAATTTAATTAAACCAAACACCCAGGAGCTGGTGGGGAAATGATTAATGAAATTTCTGACATGACAACATGACGTGCGCATGGGTCACCCAGCAGACATACGCATCCCACAGCCGGACAAATGGATCTAATGCTCTGGGGTGGGACCGAAGCCAGAAAGATTGATCCAGTGTTAGCAGCTGACGTTGATCCAGAGAAGTTCACAGTTTCTTAAGCTAAAGTCATGGGGATTAGTAATTCTAAATTTTGTACAAGAAGAAAAAATAAACTTTTCTCTCTCCTCAGCCTATTCATCAAGTAACGGACTATGTAGGTCACTCCCCATAGCTTTCAGCGGGGTTTATACACTACCAGGGGAAGCTCATGGGACTATTGTTGCCCATTGTTGGTTTTAATTATTTCAGCTGATCCTCTCCGTGGTCAATGGAGGAGGCTCTCCGCCGAACAATCTGACATTGATGATGGATCCTAAGAGGAAGATTATCTTCACTTCCGAATTTTAAATAAAGCAAGACAAAGCTGTTAAGTGACTGAAATCTCAAGGCTTTGTTTCTCCATCCATCTCTCCTTCCCTCTCTTCCCTCTCCCTCCCTCCTCCAGTCATATAAGAGAGCACTGTTGCAGCTTCCCTGGCCAGTGGAACCCTAGCTGAAAGCCTAGTCCCCTCCTTTGCCACAGTCCCATGGACACAGAGCCAGAAACGCCTCACTAAGGGCTGCTGGTTTCCGGGTCCTGAGAAACAAGATGAATGCCATTGGAAACATCTAAGTGCCCGGGTAACATGTTAAGATAAAATCGGAAAAAGAAATGAGAAATGGGTCGAGAAGGTTTAAGGACCTGTGCACGTCTGACTCTTCTGCTGACTCATGGAGGGGACTTGGCAGGGTCTTGTTTCCCGTTTGATATCCGTTTCGCTCCTTGCAATGGAGACGGGCACTGATGCCAGGATCTAGCCCAAACTCTCCGTGTATGCAGAGCTGTCTTGTTTGCAAGATGCTTCTGTGTGGTTGTCAGGACCTAATGGCAAAAGTCACTTAAACTTGAAAGCCAGGAAAATGAGATGGGTTTTAGGAGTTAAAACTCAAACCAATGCCTGTGAGTTGGGCCAGGAACACAAAGCTAACTTTAAGCAGTGCTTGCTGTGTTTCCTGAGGGTCTGCATATACATCCAAAATACCATCACTTGCTTTTTTTCAAAAGGGATGGGAAGGGCCATAAAAGCTCATTTTGTTGTCAAGAAAGAGTCAAGACTTTCTAAAGTGTAGAAGGCACTTGGAACTTGTTATTTTAAAAAAAAAAAAAAAAAAAAAACTATGGCCATGGGAAACTGAAAAGATGAGTTAAATAGATTATTCCAAGATATTAAGATTTAATATCAGTATATAAATTGTGCAAGTTTATTATAAAGGCTAACTTAGTGTCCCAAAAGAAGTCAGCCAGCTACACACAGGGCAAATTTCTGGGATCCCCGAGGAGTGTGTGTGTGTGTGTGTGTGTGTGTTCCTTCCTTCCAGGGAGTCATCCTAGCTGTTTCGAGGTGGGCATTTACTTATTTATTTTGACTTATTTACTTCTCTATTGTACTGTGGACCGAACCTAGAATTTCACTCATACCAGGCATGTCCTCTGCCACTGAGCCCCTTATAACTTTTTTAAAAAATATTTTCTTATTTTACTCTGTATGCAGGAGTGTTTTGCCTCCAGGTATGTTGTACCATATGCATGCAGAGACTATCGAGGCCAGAAGAGGGTGCTGGATACCCTGGAACTGTAGTTATAGAGGCTTTTGAGCCCCCATATGGGTGCTGGGAATCAAAACCAGGTAGCCTGTAAGAGCAACCATTGCTCCTAACCAATGAGTTATGCCTCTGATCCACCCTCCTCCCTTGTGTTTTTTACTTTTTATTTTGAGAGAACATCTCACTAAGTTGCCCAGGCTGGCCTTGAACTTATGGATCTTCTGGTGTCAACCTCCTAAGCAGCAGGAATTACAGGCTTGACCCATGGCACCGGATGCTTTCTTGTCTTGCTCATCCATTTATCTCTATCATCCTGGCACTAATAACACAAAGAGAAATTGTTAGTCTTTTGTGGGGTTCCAAAACTCCTGAACCTCACCCCAATACCCTCAATGCTCCCATCCTGGTTACAATAGAAATTATCAGGCTGCCCAAATTCATAAAGGAAAACAATGTTCAAGTTATTATCTTGTTATCCTCTTCTCTGGGAACTGATTGAATTCCTGAAAGCTCTTGAGGTGCCCCTGCTGGCAGTGAGGCTGGGGTTTGAAAGTGAAGAAGCCGAGCATGTGGGGAAATGTTTTCACTGCATGATTTTCTCCTCACACCTGGTGACAGAATGAAATATGCAAGAGAGAGTGGAATGGGAATATAAATATTGCAATAATGTCGGAAATGCCTCCGTGGTTGGCGTAGGGATGAAATCTGGTTCGGTTATGGAAGGATGAGGCAAGGAGGACAATCAAAATGATTCCACAGTGTTGATGAAACTCAGAGTGTGGTGCCGGGTCCAGAGTGCATTTAAAAGATGACAGCGAGTTCCACCTGTGCTGGCTGCCATCAAGGAATTCTTTTATCCCTTATGTCTCTCTCCTATTATGTGTCACACAACCAGACTGGAAGAGAAAAGATGTTCCCGGGGCTTTCTCTAGAGGTAAAGGCTCCACCCCAATGACAGGACAGGGATTGATGTTGTGAATTATCCACTTGTAAATGGAAATTAATACTCTAATTAGCAAAGTAGAAAAATCCATCTTCCTGTAAATAGTGATACTTATAGACTGTGATATTGCTCCGGGGATTACTAGGTTATTTGAAAGGTATAAATCAAGAGCCTACAAAGAAGGCCAGAAATACACAGAGCAGGCACACAGCTGAAACCAACAGGCTTGCCACCAGCTCACAAAAACAATAGGCAAAACCAGCTTTTAAAGATACACGGTTGTGAATTTTGGCATTCTGCTTGGGGAAGGAGTCCTCAGATCGGCTTTTAAATATGAAAACTGTCGCCAACAAAGCTTTCTAGCAGGACATTAGATTTAAAAAAAAATTAGTACCAGAACAAAGGAGGAGATGAATGTTGCGTTTCAAGCAAAAGCCAGGGTGTTCGAGGATGAAATATAAACATTTGATAGCCTAACTGAAGGGTGTATAATTGACGGCCACCCCATGACTGCTCAAAGTGGCGAATCTGCTTTCTCACCCAACTTACTGGACTCTCAAAGAGAACACAGGACAAAAGGCACCTCAGGATTCTAGCTCACACTGCCTCCCACAGCCGAACAGGAGGGCTGGGTTTGAGGTTCACCGCCCCTGAGCCACAGCTGAAATACAGTCGAGCTTCTTCAGGTGGCCGCCATGATGAACACAGGGATCCACTCCAGTCACGCTAGGAAGGTGACTTTAATACAGGCTTAAAAATGAACCAGTTTGAGTGGCTCTGAAGACCGCTCCCATCCTCCCCATAAATACGGATTTTGGGATGTGTAGCAGATTTTCCTCCTGCCGTTCCTCTTACCACTCTTTTAGTGCCGTTGATCAAGAACCCTGGAAGCTACGCTGCACACAGTGACCCCGCCCCCTCAAACCAATCCTTTTTAAGCACAGGTGTCTTCCCTTCTGGAACCTGGGAGGCCATAAAGCAGGCACTGGGTCTTGTTTTTCCTCCACTTTGCATTATTTCTGGTACCTAGCACAAAGGGATAGCATCCTATCCACGGTCAAGGGTTCAAAAACTCAACAGGGACAGACTTTCCGATGGTAAGAAGTAGGTTATATCACTGGCATGCAAAACGAAAGACGGTTGTGTCTACTGGGAGAGTTAGAGGTGGCACGTGCTGCTTTCCAAATCATGCTCCTGTCTGTGTGCTTTTGGTAAGATGAAGATGATCCCATTGCCCCCTTCTTTCATATGTATTGAAATACATGTCTATATGTCAGAGAGCAAGCTCAAATGGAGTCCCTCTTGTGTTTCTGTTCTCTGACACTTTATACCACCAGCCCTGTCCCCTCCAGGAATGCCAAGTCCTGTGGAGGGGTAGAGAGAGTCCTGGAACCCCCTAAGTGATTGTCCATACTAAGATCCACTCCTGCCCTGGTCCCTCCTATCCCCCACTCACACAGACTCTCGTAGAAGGACCTTCAGCACACACTCCTGAAACATCGTGGACCAGACTCAGGTCAACATTAAAAGGAAAGCAGCAGTACAGCAGTCACTGTTTTGTGTGACTCGGAGAAAGGGGAATTAAAACCAACAGCTGAGTTTAAACAAAGAGTAGGAAGCAAGTAGATCAAATCTGTAGGCCGTTTTTTTCTAGGAGGTACTTTTGGGATTTTTTCCCCCTCTGTTTTATATTGCTTTTATATAATATTTCAATATATAAAAGTTATTTTAAACACTTTAAATCTACTTGTAAGACATTATAATTTTTACTGAGGGCTTCTGAGATTGCTGAGGGGGTGAAGGAGCCTACCTCCAAGCCTGCCAGCCTGGGTTTGATCCCCAGTGCCCACTGATGGAAAGAGAAAACCAGCCTCCCCCAGAGAGGACCTCTGACCTCCACACAAGTGCTGTGGCAAGTCCTCCCCCCACCAAATAAATACAATGTGATAAAATGAAAACGAAATTGAAAAATATTATTGATGAGGCTAAAATTTGATCAGCATTCTCAAATCTAGTCAACTTCCCAGAGGTAACCCCATGTCTCTTGGGCATGCATCTCTCCATAGAGCTTTTTGGTAGATCTTGATGTGTATATATGTGTCCATAGAAACGCACAGTTTATGTGTGTGAGTCTGTGTACACATAAACAGAATCACACACAGTCTGGAACTTTCCATTTGTTTCCTTATGTACCTGACTATCCTGGTTAGACATACCTAGATCTAACTCAAGAAAAACAGCAAAAGGTGTCACGGTCCATCAGTGCAGAGGCTTCTGCTGACCCAGTCCTGTGGTGGGTACTGGAGTTCTGTGAGGAACCAGCTTGGAAATAAAACCCTAAAACCCGGAGCTCCAGCCACACCTCCGCTGGTTCTCAGGCAAGCAGATTTCCCGTCCCCAAGCCGACTTGAGTTTTTTCCTGTAACCACAGGATCACCTGTGCAGCCATGTACACAGGTGGGGTGGTACTCTAGGAAGACAACAGGAAAAAAATGGATTTACACCACAGTAGCAATTTTGAGTCCTAGCAGCAGTATGTAAAACATAGGGGGTTTTTCCCCCATGTTTTTCTCCATCTTAGATATTATCTATTTTTTAAAAAATTTTTTCTCTTTGGATGCCTTAAAAAAATAGAACATAGCTTGTTTTCATCTACTACTGTAAGGTATTCTTTTATGCTTAGCGAAGAGTTAAGTACAAACTGTCTAGTTTCACATCCCATGCTATATGACTTCAAGCTAATCACCCGATCTCTCTGTGCCTCAGTTCACTCCTTTTTTAAATGGGAGACTAGTAACACCAAGATCGTGGGATCGTGGTAAATATTAAATAATTAATATACACAAGGTTTAAGACTTCTATCTTGTATATAGTTGGCTTATACTATTTGTTTTTGGCCACTTGTACTTTTTAAAAATAGTTCTTAGTGAGAAACTGAAATTAATTTAAATATTGACTCAACCAGAGATAGCCACTCAGGCAATATCTGCCCTTCAGAGACACTCTGACATTTATCTCTATTGCTTATTTGGGTCTCGGTTTTATAATATAGTTACATTTGGCAGATGAGGGCCGATCTCAATAGTAATATGTTCGTGAGAAATACATTGAAACATTTTAATTTTACAAGATTACAACAAAAATGGCAATTTGTTATTTTACACAATATAAGAGTACAAAAATATATTTAAACAGCAATCACACTGGACCATTAGCCTTAGACAATTTCTAAGAAATATCTTTCCTAGACAATGTTTATATCATGAAATAATTCCTTCAAGTAAAAGATCCAACGATTCTCACCAATTCAGCATTCAGGTATTTAAATTAAAGCATCTATACAAAATGTATGAGATTATTATTCTTATTTTAAAAGTCAGCAAATAATTGGGGTCCCAATGTGATTTTTTTCAAATCTTTCTCTTAAGGTGAAGATGTTGACTCAGCAGTTAAGACGGCTTGCTGTTCAGCCGTGAGGGCCAGGGTTCGGCTCCCACATGCAGCCAATACCTGCGATTTCAGGTCTGGGAGGAATGGAAAAAGAGCGCTGGAAATTGCTGGCTTCCAGCCCAGCCCAGGTTTAGGGAGAGGTGCTGCTTCAGCGGGATAGATGAAGAGTGGCAGAGACAGGTACCCGCTTCCGCCCTCCGTGTGCACGCTCAGGGGCACAAACCTGCACACGTGTGCACATATACGCACACAGATATGTACACAAATAAACAAATCCTTTTAAAATAAAATCTTATTCTGCAGCTGGAGAGATGACTCGGCAGTTAAGAATGCTTGCTGCTCTTTCAGAGAACCCAAGTTTGGTTTCCAGCAACCACATCAGGAGGTTTACAAAGTCCTTTAACTCCAGATTCAGGGATCAACACTTTCTCTGGCTTCTGCAGGCACCCACATGCTAATGGTGTATTCTCTCTCTCTCTCTCTCTCTATATA
>NW_026067972.1:2330877-2345298 GCF_014885135.2 Alexandromys fortis
CATACACATAAAAATAAAATAAATCTGTTTAGGTAAATTTTATTCTGATACAAGGATAAAGGAATTTGCAAAATATTTAACACTAAAAAACAATTTAAAATATCTGATTAAGCAACTATGTTATGAATTTATACTTATATATTCATAAGAAATTGTATGTATGCTATATATATCTTAATAAAATATGGGATTATATAATTTTGTTCAGTAGGCTTATCTGTGTAAAATATTAATGAATTTCTATTCACAGTGCTTGCTGGGTGCGTGGAAACATGCTATAAGAAGAAAAATCACACACACACACACACACACACACACACAAAACCGATGTCTGTTATTGTCTCTCCTCCAGTAAATCCTTCAATTAGTGTATGCAAAAACAATGCAGGGGTTTCAGCAGGCTTAGGGTGAAATGTTAATGAGCCGCTGACATGTTGATGCTAATATGGGTGAGGTCCCCAGGATGTCATCTCAAGAGCACACCATCCCAGATCCTAATTTCCATAAACCCAGGAAGGGAGGCAGAACCTCTGGGATCTGAGATCCTCTTCTGCTGGTGAGGACTTCAGTGCTGGTTTGGTTCCGGGACTGAACCATTTGTGGGAGCAATTGAGGGAAGAGAGAACACATTTTAAAGAAATACATTAGAAAGGCCTTAACCTAAAATGCAGGGTTTTACGTGGAGACAGCCCCTAAGAGAGACACAGCCCTCTCCACTCTCATCCCCTCTGCATTAATTACCCTCTGTTGCCCTGGAAAAACCCCAGAACTGTTGTTCAAACCAATAATAATCACTAGTCATCTCACGGGGTCTATGGACCCGGAAGCAGCCTGGTCGGGTGACTCCAGAGTGTCCTCGTGAGGTTTCGGTCAGTCTGACTGTCCTGTCTCTCCATGCGTACATGTCAGGGAGCAGGGCCAGCACATGGTAGGATGAGGGCTATAACATCACCTGGCTTTCGGAGTTCCCTCAGCCTGAGACGCAAGCCACGGAACGGAAGCTCTGCTTTCAAAATGGTTCAACCCAAAAGAGAGTAAATTGGCGATGCTGTTAGCAGGAGGTCTAGGTTCCTGGTCACAAGGACTTTGCTACCTCACGGTGCTTGCATGTCTGGCAACATGGTGCTACCCTGTCCTAATCTAATCTCTCTGTCTGTCTGTCTGTCTGTCTGTCTGTCTCTCCTCTCCTCTCCTCCCCGATCCCCATACACCTGCACCCTGAGCAAGCCATCTCATTCAGAGAGATCAGGATGTAAACGGCACACCGTTAATGAAACTCTGTGCTTCCGTGGAAACATGAGAGAATTAGCCTAGATCAGGGGTGGCAAATTGGTTTCTGTTCACCCACTGTGCCATGCGAAAGCCGCTACCTTCAGAGTTTTTGACAGCCTCAGACAGACGGAATGATGACACCCTTGTAGGCAGTGACATCGCTGAGGTCTGACAGCAGAAAGTGGTGGCATTTCTTTGCCATCCTTGGACTAAGCCACCAATCAGGTCCTTCGTGTGTGCGTGGGGGACATTCTAACCTTCCCGGGCCTTTCTACACACAACGGGACTGTTCTGAGAGCAGCTTCTGCACCATCCAGGCCTGGATACCCAGATCGGCCATAATCAGCAGGCCTCAGAACTCTCTTTTGTAAATAACCAGCTGCTGGCTTAATTGAACTCACCCAGTTGTTTTCAAAACAACCAAATTCAGTCTTCCCTTCAAACCAGCCTGCCCGTCTGTAAGTCGCTATGCGATGATATACGTTATTTTAAACTCCTTATTTTTAATGATGTAAACAATGAGAACTCAAGTAAGAGAAAGGAGTGAACACGTTTCTTCCCATTTTACCATCTGTTGGAAGGCACTGATGTAATTCCAGTTTGAAATTGCATTAGTCCTCGCCTCCCGGATTCCTTCCTTACTTCCTCTTGCATCTTAGGCCTTCAGAGAAGGCACTGCCTCAAGGATGCTGGTCAATTACTGCAAAGCTACCATGTGGCTCTGGCCATTTTCAAACTGGTCTCCGGATTTCCTTCCCCAGGAGCTAGGCTGAGTGGAAACCGGAGCTCTCTGAGCTTAAATGTATTTGGTACTTAAGGTTTGATTAGTGATGTTTTCGGCAATATCATCAACATCAGCAGATTTGTTTATGCCTCGGAGGATGGCAGAGATGAAGAGCTGTGGTCCTGCATACTCAATCACGGCACATTAGCTGTTTGGAGTTGGAGCTTTTGGATTGTGCACGAGAATTTAATTTTCATTTTGTTTTCAAACACACAGCTGCTTTCCTCTGGTTTGGGTAGCACTGTGGGAGAGGCGTTTTCTGGTTCTGTGTGAAAGTTTGTGTCGGGGGCTGTCATTCATGAGGATCCATTCAAAAGGAAATTTTCTCTGGGTGAAGCACGTGAAGTCGCCTTGCTTGGGGATGAGCTGGGGACACAGATCCAGCCCTGATTTTCGTCATTCTGAGCTATCCACCGGGTGTTGGTGGGTGTGGGGAGTGGGGAGATACACGTGGGACCCAATTAGGGCAATCGGAAACCTGGCAGCTTCCTTTGCTCTCCTGGGCCTCCATTCCTCCACCTTGCATTATATTAGCTGCTTTGAATGTCTCCACTCTAAACCAAAGATGCTGATGTGGGCATCTTGACCCCTTTCCCTCCCCAAGGTAGGGGCACAACTTGGGGAGAAGATACTGTAGTTGTCAGCAAAGGGGAGCAAACTCAGCTGTGACACCCTTCACTATTCAGAATCCAGATTCTTAAGATGGCGCAGGACCACATGTGGATATCTGTTCTTTTTGTTTGTTTGGCTTTTTGGTTTATGGTTGGTTTTTGTTTTTCAGGAAATTTCTCTGCATAGCCTTGGCTGTCTTGGAACTCGAGCTGTAGACCAAGTTGGTCTGGAACTCACAGATCTGCCTGCCTCTGCATCCTGAGTGCTGGGATTAAAGCCGCACACCACCACTGCCACCTAGCAGTTATTTGTTCTTAATATCAGTACCTGGGTTCCATACTCAATTGGCAAATTGAAAGGCTGAGGTTCTGGGGACTGAGTTCTCGGATGAGTTTGTGTTGTTCCGTGGCTGGTCCTGAGCCAAGAGAAGCAAGGACTCTTGCAAATAACAGGCAGAACAGATGAGGGAATCTAGAGACCAGGACTTCAGTCATGACCCAAATACTAGAGCTCCCAAGAAAATGCGGAGCAGGGGGATAGACCAACAGAGCCGGGGGACACCAGGAACCCTTAGCAGAGGCAATGACACCTGCACCAGATCTTAAAGGATGAGTTGGAATTTTCTCTCGGGGAGAAAGAGGATCCCGGGGAGCACGAGGACATTGAAAGTCACCACCCAGAGTGTGTGATACAGCGGGTGTGACAACCACATGCCTCTTCAGCTAATCACCTCTTCTGGTACCTCACGGGGTGTGAGAGATAGGCAGTTACAGTTTCTCCTCCACGGGTACTGTGGCTGGAACTCGGAGAAGGGACCAGCAGGAACTGAGCAATCTCTATCAGTGATGCAGACCAACTCCCAGTCATGCTGTGGGAACTGGCCCAAGAAGCCTTGTTCACAACCAAAGGTCATAGTATCCTGGCATGTTGCAGTCCACAGTGAGAGGGCTTGGGCAATACTTTAGTGACAGTGACACAAGACGGAGCAAAAGGGAGCTCGGCTCCACCCCCTCACCAGCCAGGAGCCACCCACTATCCCCTGGAGGGATGAGTCAAGAGCTCAGTCTGTTTCCTTCCTCGTATAATGGAAATAAGGACATCTCCAAGTTCTTAGAAGCGAGTGTTATTTACTGCTACTGCCGTTACGGATGCTGTTCCTAGAAAAGCTTTAGAAGACACACGTGCACTTGAAGACATTCAAGTGTATGTTGAATGTCTACTCACTTGCTTTGTTAAATAGTGGAGCAAGAATGCAACACAGGACACCTGCTGTTTGCAAAGTTCAGATAGGCAATGAGCAATTTCTCAGCATCATTTGCCTCAACTATTAGTATGTGATGTGTTAAAAAAAATATGTAAGTAAGGAGATAGGGGTTCATATTTCTAGGCTGTAGTTCGACTGCAGGAATTCTTCCTAGAAAGGACGGGACCCATGGCCTTCAGGAGGGGGATGTCCACAACTGGGATCAGACCATCCTTCCTGAGAGCTCTCCAGGAAGTTGATTTTAGTCCCTGAAGACAGAAAAATATTTGCATAGATGGGAACCACACTGGCTGATGCATTCTAGGAAAAAAAGAGCATGCAGAATCCAGAGTGTGTTCAGGGCTTCGGAACCGCTGAGGAGACACAAGGGCAGAGAGGTGTCTGGATGGGTTGACGTGGAGCTCAGAGAGACATATGGTCAGGGAAGTGTTTAGGAACCAGGAGATCATGACTTTAAGAAATTAGATTGAATGAGTTACTACCCAATTCCGGAATTACTCATTCTGTTTCCTTTCTTAATGGCCTTCATTATAGATATTTGAGTTCCCCTAAGCATGGCATTTTCCCCTTATTATGATGAGTTTGTTTGTTTCTCTGTTTGTTATAATTCTTCTATGCTCGGCTAATGAAATGTTGTCCAACAGATAGGAGCAGCAAGAATCAATGATTATTTAACAAGTAATAAACTGAGCCCAGTCAAACACACTTGTCATTGGAAGTCTTGTTCCGCTCTCTGAAGCATGCATGGCAGAGTGAGTTCATCTAATTAGAAGCGGCTTCCACTGGAAGCCGTCCAAGAGGACAGTGGGTGCGTGCTGCAGCAGTTCAGGGCTCCTTCGATTTTAGAGGTCTTCCACAAAGAAAAGAAGAAGACACTTAACACAGACCCCTGCGAACTGTGATTTTCTTCACGTGTGTCTTATTGGGCTGTGTTCTCCCCTTTCAGCTGTTGGGATGGAGACCTTGGTCCTCAGGACAAAGGATATAAAAACCCACCACGTTCTAGTGGTGCTTTCCCCAGATTTAGAAGAACACATCTTGCCATTTCTTGATTAATTACTCCATGGGAGTTGCAGAGGGGCGAGCTTGGCGCCACACCATGAAGGGCTGCCGTGTGCTCATAGAAACGCTGTCAGGCTTGGTGAGAGGGATTGGGGCTTGGGTTTCAGGTGTCTCACCAATTTTTCACCTGACCTGGGGTAAATTGCTTCTCCCTTCTCCCCCCTCCCCCGTGCTCCAATGTCCTTATTTTATAAAATGAGAAGCGGGTCATTACGCCTCCTTTCAACTGCCGCGTTCTGAAATACAAGGAGCTGTCGGCAGAGGCGACCCCAGACAATTCAAGAGCATTGAGGTCCATTCCTAGAACGGAGGAGATTGGAGGAAAGGAGCCCTATCTTAAGGGTAGGTTTAAACGATTGGGAAGAACTTTAAAATTGTTTTGTTCTGAGTAAGGGACCATGGTGTATGCAAAGACTGGTCTAGAAGAAAGAGTGTTGCTGGAAGGCTCTTTAGATTGCCTGTTGTTGTTGTTGCTACTGTTGTTGTATTAAATCAGCTGGAGACTGTACTGTGGCACACCTCGCATAGATCTCCCTGGAAATCATGGAGTAGGTTGTTTAGAGCAATTCTCCTGCTGGAAACATCTAAAAATACAGATTTTTGAAAATCTGCTTAAAAGCACCAAAGAGATGACAAGAAAAGAAAAAAATTATCATATTAAAAGTGAAGAGAAATGAAGACAAATTAGAACCAAGAATCATGGCACATACATACGAAAATGCCATAAGGAATCCCATGACTTCGTAAACTAACTTTAAGGGATTTACTTTAAAAGGAAAAAAATAAAGAGAAAGGAAAAGAAAATTCTCCAGGGGTAAGCAGGACTCGTTACTCCTGCTAAGTTGAGCATATGTGCCGAACCTTAGAAGCTGGAAACTTTGTTCCCACAGCATGGAGAGCTGAGATGCACAGAGATGAAATCAAAGCCCACGGCCTCATCCTTGTGAGGCATCTGCAAGGAGACCCCCCTCCCCCACCAAGCTGGAACCTCAGGATGAGATAAGCCCGGGGTGGTCCAGCACCCACAGCATCAATGCCTGGTTCCAGGTTCCTCAGTCTATTCCAGACTCCTGCGACTTAAAAGTATGCCCGTGGGTCCGTAGCATCAGTTCAGGGACTGCAAAGGAAATATAAGTCCTTCGGCTAAACCCTGGGCCATGTGTACCAGAATCTGTATCTCTAGCAAAGTTCCACGTGCTGAGTAGTTGTCAGCCTGGCACAACCTAGACACAGAATCTCAGCTGAGGAGCTGCCTCCACCAGACTGACTTGCGAACCAGTCTATGGGGAAATTTTCTTGATTGCTGACTGATAAAATATGCTCCAGCCTAGCCGGGCGGTGGTGGCACATGCCTTTAATCCCAGCACTCGGGAGGCAGAGGCAGGTGGATCTCTATGAGTTCGAGGCCAGCCTGGTCTACAAGAGCTAGTTCCAGGACAGGAACCAAAAGCTACCAAGAAACCCTGTCTCAAAAAAAAAAAAAAAATGCTCCAGCCTACAAGAGGTGGTAATAAACCTGGGCAGGTAATCCTGGAGAGTATATGAAAGCAAACTGAACGAGCCACGGGGAGCAAGGCAGTAAGCAGCACTCCTCCATGACCTCTGTTTCAGTTCCCGCCACCAGGCTCCTGCTTGAGTTCCTGCCTCGGCTTCCTTTCATGATGGGAGTGTGATCTCTATGTGTAAGTCAAATCAACCCCTTTCTCCCCAAGTTGCTTTTGCCATAGTGTCTTTATCACAGCCTTAGAAAGCAAGCAGGACACCCTAAAAGCGATCCAAAGCCTCTGGAGGAAAGTATACTTTTGTTGGTTTTATTCTTGGAAATGAGATTTTTCTAATGCCGCTTACAGTAAAATATCAAAGATAACAGCACAATAAATAAAATAAAATAAAATAAAATGGGCTCCATAAGAAATGGTCAGGAAAACAACAGAGAACAGAAACAAGCCCAGAGACTTCAGAGACTGAGACTATCAGAGTTGATCTATAACACAATCACTGATACAACAGTAAATATGAACGTAAGCTTGAAAGAATAAAAAGTGAATCTTCAGACGTCCCCTATAAGTAGGAACCTACAGAAATGGACAGTAGACTTGGGAGATAAGCAAGGGGAAACTCTACACTTGTTCAGCAGAACTCACCCACGTGTGGGTGACTATCATGGCCAGTGGGTGTCCTGTCGCTAAGAATGTGTGAAGCGATTATTAGTGGAACGTACCTAAAACACATTCATTCCGTTGCCTCGTTCAGTCCTCGTGGGAATCGTCGGTAAGCATTGTTGCATTCACATTTCATAGCAATATTCATCCAACATAGAAAACGTTGAAAAGATTTTGAACAACAAAATGGAGCAGTTTAAAGCCTCCGCTAATCTCCCCACCTAGAGACTGTGGGTATTTGGTTCATTTTCTCCAGGTTCCTCCCACCCCGTTTTTTGAGAGAGGGTGGATTACATGTTGAATATACTATTTCATTGATTGTTTCTATTTCTTAACAACGGATCGGAACCGTCTTCCTAAGTTAATAAATGCACAACCTCCGCAGGATGCTCGGTGTTTGCCTGGTTAAGCTCTTGCATGGGTGTATGACAACTTCTTTTACAAGCATTTACGTTGATACCTATCTTCCACGTGAAAACAGCACCTTGTGCCTCTATCTTCCTGCATAGCCTTGATTATTTCCCCAGGATACAACCCTAGGCATAGCAATGGGTCTGTGCTTGGATTTTGACAATTTTTCCTTTCTAAGGGTTCCCAATAGCAATGTGCAAATGTGAACATTCCCCTGTAAGTTAAATGGACTATTTCTTTTGTGTTTCTTGGCTATTGGATTTGTTTTATTTTGTAAATTAAATCAAGCTCATGTGGTACTGCACTGTCCAGCCCCCAGAAACCAAGGCTGCAAATGTCATTCACTATTATCACCCTTGTGCTAAGGTAGCAACCCTGGGACATTGTAAGTGCCAACCCTAAACTTGTCACTTTATTTACATTTAAACACATTTATTTTATTGACTGGAGCCACACACGTATCTACATTTTTATATGAACAAATTCATGAGCCTTAATCCTTTTTTCTGCCTTTGGCAGCAGGCTTAAAAAGGCCCTTTCTGTTCTCAGCATATATAAATATTACTTAAATGCTCATCTTACAGAATCTTGGTGGCTTCATACGCTATATGCAAACCCATAATAGAGCAAGAATTTATTTTCGTCTAAAGGTGGGAGAAAGACCAGAGTCTTTTCACAAAAGGACAAATGGTTTACCTACTCAACACTTGCAGTAATTTTTTCCAACTGTAACAGTAACGTTTTGCATCAAGCTCTGCAAATAGCCCCTTCTGAGTGGAAAGGAATTAATTGCTGCATGTCAGAAGTCAGCATGGGGCCAGCGCTGTTAAATACACTAATGGCTGCGGTGGATGGGGCTCTGGCAAGCAGACTGCAAGCTTCTCCCTGTCCAGTGGTGACTTAAGTGGGTGACTTAGAGCCCCACACGACAGTGAGGAAAACCAGACAGCCCTCAGTGTCAGCAGAGTGTGTGCCTGCGGTGTCTGGTTGTCATCTGCCGGGAGGCTCATCCAAGTCCTTGGCCCTCACAGTGTAAATCCAAAAGAGGAGAGATCTGAGAACGCCCCAGGGCCTGGAAAGACCACGCCCAGGTCTTCTCCTGGTGAGAACTTGACAGTACCCTGGGTCAGAGCTTCTTCTCCAACATGGCTGTGCTCTTCGCTCCGTGGACTTCTAGAGGATGCCTGTTTTCCTACCTGCCATACTTTGTCCTTTTCTTCCAAGTTCACATTTCAGATTAAAAGGATTCTTCTCCAGAATGTGTCTCCGTGCTGTATGGCTGATCTTCAGTGAACGGACCTTCCGCCTTTGAACTGTCGGTCCTCTCCGTCACTGCGGGCAAGAGTCGAGGCTATAAGGGCGATTTGACCCCATGTGTTTTAAATCAAACCCGTAAGCCACACTGGCCAGTAGGAAGGAAAGGCCCCAGAAACGATGTGGCCCAGGGGACACAGTGGGCCAGAACAGATCTGGAAAGTGACATGAAAACCAAAGTCCCATTTCTGCCACCTAAGTGGCTCCCTTCCCATCTGTGCCCGTGTTTCTTGGGAATCCTGTTTTAACAGACTCTAACAAGGGCTGGAGAGATAGTCCAGTCAGTAAAGTGTTTGTTTTGTAAGCACCAGGATATTCCCCCTCTCGAGTTGTCCTCTCCTTTTCAGAATTCAGTGCAGGCTCAGGTCTGAGACTTATGCAGGTCCAATAATACGTCACCCTGGAGTTTTTCTTAATTCTATTGGGGTAAAATCATCACTCTACAAAGATGAATGAAGCTGGTGTCGTCTTGTCTTTGAGGAAAAACTCAAACCCACACACAGGCGGGTGAACCCGAAAGAGACAGAAGGGATGTCAGAACTTTAGGATGCTGTATGAACTCGAAATCCAGCAACCTTAAAAGAAAACACCCTCAGTTCCATAGCCCCGTGAGCTAACAGGTTCTTTCTCTTCTATGTGCAAGCCTTCGAGGGTTGAGTTTCCGTCACTTGCCACACATAGGTCTGAGGCCTGTGAGTCTTTGGCACTCACAGGCAGGGTCCCCACTGCCCCCACCCCCAGCCCCTGCGTCCATACTAGCCACCTTACATTCCCAAAATGACCAGGTCAGTACCTCTGACTTAAAGATGTAAACTTTGGCTCCTTGATGAGATGCCAGATCGGCAGAACTTCAGCTCTCCTTGAGCAGGATTGCTGTCCAGCAGGCTAAGCCATGAACGCCGCAGGTAAGGGCCACGGGTGATGTCTGTCTCACAGAGGACTGATCTTGCTAGTTAACTCTGGAGCAGCTTCCTTTCCTTTCTGTGAGACAATCCCGTCCCCTGATTCTAACTCTGCTGATGAAATGGGGACAGCCATGATCTTTGTCTTATGTGACCAAAGGTGTTGGCCTGGGGAGTTACCTGCTGAAGAATGGATGGAGAAGTAAGTCTCTAATCCTTACAACAGTGGAGGTGGGCAGGTAAGAGCAGTAGCCATTGGTGAGCAAGTCTCTTATTCTGTACGAAGAATAGGCTTGAAAGAAGGAAGAGGCTGCAGAGAGGAAATGTGGAGTTGGGTAGGTAAGAGCAGGTGGCTTCTATCCCCGAATACTATCTGCCCTTGAAAGCTCTGTCTACCTAATTTTCTTTGAAGAACTTAACTGAATTAAATATCTACCATTTGTAATACAAAAGGCTTCACACAGCTCTAGAATGCTCCAAGGCCAGAATCGCTTCCATTTTGACAGTTAGCCACCCATTAAATCAAGGACTTAGCCCTGTTACACATTAGAATTACTAGATTCACTTTTGTGTGGGCCATTTTGAGAGACAAGCCCAGGGGTAGAAGTTCTCTAATGCACGTGGAAATTTGAAAACCACTGCAGAGGTGATCAACTCACCGAACTACCTCTAAATAGGACACGTGGCAACGGGCTATGAGGGAAAGACCACCAGGTGGATTTAGCAGCGGGAAGGGCTGCAAGCAGACCTACCTCATTTTAGCCACAAGTTCCATGATGGTGTGAATGTCTCTTGGTCAAATCACAGCGTCTCCCCTGCAACATGGGAATAGCTACTGTGATATTTCCCTCACAGAGACCATGTGTGGAAAAGCCTAGAAACGCAGGGATCCTACGCCTGCGTCCCCTAAACCAGACGCCCCACTCCTCCTCCAGGGGATGGGATATTGATGCTGCATCCCATAATGCCTGGAGTCCAGATTGAAACCCGAGGAGGGAGCCGCTGAACCCAGCAGAAAGTGCCCCCCACCTATTGTCCTCCTTTCCCGCCCCACCCTCATCCTCAAAGATCCTTGCAGGAACACCTCCAAGATTCCCGTCAACAGCCAGTCACCCATCAAGGCTACTTCATGATCAAATCAGCCCTTCCAGGCCTTTTCCTAAAGGATTTTAATCTCTGTCCTTGTTCTCCGTGGATTTTTTTTTTCCACCACTCTTCGGCTTAATAAACACCCTTGCAGAGGGCTTCAGCGCCGCTGGAAGTGTCCTCGAGGAGCAATTCTAAGTCCTCATTAGCTCTGTAGTCATCAGGTGAAGGAATAACTGATCTCAATCAGGAACACCTGGTTTCATAATTGCACAAATGATTATAATTCAATAATAAAAGTCAATTTAACTAACTTAATTCAGATTGCTTTAACCTCTCACAGGCAGTGGAGAAGTGAACGAGCAAACAGGGAAGTTAAAAAAAAAAAAAAAGACAGAAGTCTATCCACACCACCTGGCCAAAGGGGGCCGAGATGTAACCGCTTTGGGTTTCCTCCTACGGTAGGTAAGCACGGGCTCTCGCTTTTGAGCTTCTACTTACCCGAGGTTCTGTGCAGGAAGCCCTTCCCCCACCTGTCCACTTTTCCCAGTTAAGCTCACCTTGCCTAGAGGAGTTTGGGAGTGCCAGGAGCTGTGGAGACACCCAGTGTTCTCGGGGGACTTGAAAGAGTTAGGGTTCCAGGGTCGGAGATGTCTATCCACTGAGGTGTTGGGTCATCCTAACATGGTTTTTGTGGGTGTTCTAATATTTTCATAGGGCAACGGGAAACTGGGGCCTACTGAGCTGAAGGGTTGTTTGGCGCGCACAGATGAAGACTGGAGCTATCTGGCCCTCAGCCGAGCCCTTTGCTCTCCACCATGGCAGAGAACCCTGAGCTTTCCAGGCTCTTGGACCTCAGCAACACTTCTGCTGCTCCTGGGGAATTTTAGTGGCTGCCACATGAGTCTGAGCCCCTACGATGCTGGCCAAGAGGCTGCTGGTAGGAGAAGGTCTTCTCTGCTGCCTTCTCCCTCTCGGAAATAGCTCTGCTTTTAGTCTCCAACAGCCATTGGTACATGACAAACAGTCAAAGGTGGGCATACAATGCTGGTTTGTGGGTGCCTTCAGCTTCCTGGATCCTGGAGACTGAGATTAGGGAATGTGACCAAGGCTCCCAGGAGTGTGCCAAGTTGTAGGGAATACCCAGAGACTAGGTATCCTCTGTCTTCTGGGTGGGGCAGGACGAGGAAGATCACACGGGGTCTCACTCATCCATGTCACTCAGTAAACACTCGCAGAGTGTCTACCGGCTCCTAGACTGAGCATTGACTATGCCCAGAGTGGTACCACAGTGGGCTGACTGCCACCCCAAAACCATCATGGATAATAATGCCGCCCCCATTTATGTGAAACCCTAGGTGTGTCCTGTCAGAACCCCCTTGAGTAGAAGGAGAATCTGGGAATCTGGGATTAGGAGAATTGAAGTACTTTACCCAGGTTCTTGGAATTCAAGAGAGAGAGAGAGAGAGAGAGAGAGAGAAAGGGAAAGAGAGAGTGAGAGAGAAAAGAAAGGAAGGAAGGAAGGAAGGAAGGAAGGAAGGAAGGAAGGAAGGAAGGAAGGAAGGAAAAGAAAGAAAGAAAGAAAGAAAGAANGAGAGAGAAAAGAAAGGAAGGAAGGAAGGAAGGAAGGAAGGAAGGAAGGAAGGAAGGAAGGAAGGAGGGAAAAGAAAGAAAGAAAGAAAGAAAGAAAGAAAGAAAGAAAGAAAGAAAGAAAGAAAGAAAGAAAGAAAGGGGGTTCCTCGCTGGGTGGTGGTGGTGCATGCCTTTATCCCATAATCCCAGCACTCAGGAGGCAGAGGATCTCTGTGAGTTCGAGGCCAGCCTGGTCTACAACAGCTAGTTCCAGGATAGGCACCAAAGCTATACAGAGAAACCCTGTCTCGAAAAAAAGAACGCCCAGAGTTCAGGTTCAAACCCAGGTGCCTGGATTTAATGCCTGAGATATTAAGCCTTCCTCTACATAAAATCTGTTGGTCCATGGCCCTACCTCCTTGATCCCATAGCCTGTGAGGGGATTCAGACGTGATCACGAGTAATGAGGATTCAATATGAAAGCATCAACAGAGGCGCACATGGGCTGTAGTGGTAGATCTTGGAGGAGCTGTGTATTTTTGCCAGGACTGATGAGAGATGATCCACCCGGGGAGGACACAGCACGTCAACTCCTTCCTGAAGGACTAGGACTGTTCCAAGCATAGTAAGGCGAGGGGCATTCTAAGGAAGATATCTAGCATACATTGGCATAGCCTGGGTAGGGAGAACGCCCGCGGTGTCTAGGAACCCTCAAAAGTCTGGTGGATAGGTGTGCAGGGTGCTGGGCCTGGGCTGGGGCTGGGGAGGTGGAGTGGAAGCTGGAGAGGCGAGTGGTGTGTTCTCTCAAGCAGTGCTTCTCAACCTTCCTAATGCTACGACCCTTCACCGTCCCTCATGCTGCGGTGAGCCCCGCCATAAGATTATTTTGTTGCTACG
Source organism: Alexandromys fortis (assembly GCF_014885135.2). Taxonomy (NCBI): domain Eukaryota; kingdom Metazoa; phylum Chordata; class Mammalia; order Rodentia; family Cricetidae; genus Alexandromys; species Alexandromys fortis. The sequence continues at coordinate 2,344,216 of NW_026067972.1, forward strand.
TCATAACTGTAATTTTCTATAGTTGTGCATCGCAATGTAAATATCTGATATGCGGGATATTTAACACACAGTTCCTGAGCAAGGGTCGTTCGACCCCCAAAGAAGTCACAACCCACAAGTTGAGAAGTGCTGTCTTAAAGAATATTCTAGACTCTGGAGGCTTAGCAATACATAAGGACTAAAAAGATGACCATTCTTGTTCGCGGCTGATAGAGAGACTGGGACAGGCTAATGGGGAGGAGGGCACATAGTCTAGGGAGGAGTGGAAAGGCCAGAGTGAGAGGGAAGCTGAGCTGTCTGCAGGGGACAAGAGAGGGTCATCCCTGAGCAGTGGGTCTGTCCCTGACCACTTGTCCCCTCCATAGCCTTTAAGGGTGAAGCTCTCGGATCTTGGCAGCCACTTTGGTGCCCACTGACATGGGCTTCTTGGTGAATTTCAGAATAAATGCTCTTTTCTAGACACTGTATAGAAAGCTTTTTTTTTTTCTTTTTTGAGACAGGGTTTCTCTGTGGTTTTGGAGCCTGTCCTGGAACTAGCTCTTGTAAGCCAGGCTGGTCTTGAACTCACAGAGATCCGCCTGCCTCTGTCTCCCAAGTGCTGGGATTAAAGGCGTGCGCCACCACCGCCTGGTTTGGAAAGCTTTTCTTTTGAGACTTTGTCACTATCCACTGCCACCCCCTGCACACATATGCACAGACCCTTGACTGTCTTCCTGCTGAAGAAGTGATTTGGTTTTTTTTACTTATGATAGATAAATCTGAGAATGAGAATCAGAGATACAGGTCTTGATTTAACAGTCTTCAGGCATTCCATCACCCAGAGTCAAGGAGGCCACCAGCACCGTGGTGTTTGCTCATTCACAAGTTCACAGTGACTTTTGCAAACTGAGATGGTGCAAGCCCCACCATGGAGTCACAGTGTAGGTGAACGCTTCCTAAGTTCCCACAGGTTTTGAAGTTGGCAGTGAGGATGCATAGGAAATAATACATAGGAGGTGGCAAGGACTGTGAGATGAGCCATGGTGTTTTACAACTGGGGAGTGTGTGTGTGTGTGTGTGTGTGTGTGTGTGTGTGTGTGTGTG
>NW_026067972.1:2346088-2438954 GCF_014885135.2 Alexandromys fortis
TATATGCCTTGCTTTGAAAAGGACGGTATCTCTTCTACTCACTGCTCTGCCTGTTTCCTAGGCCCAGGATGGTACTCCATTCACCACAGGAGGCGGCCATGTGGTTTTCTGGAGCTTCTAAGGTGACTTCCTGGGGTTCCTCCGGCTCCCCAGGGCTCCCTCTGGAGCAGTGCGGCTTTCTATATCCCCGCTTGGCAGATGGATACTCAGCAGCCGCAGTGAAATCCCCGAGTGATCACCCTTGATTCCCAGGATGACTTCACAACAGAAAGAGCTGTGAACTGAGCTCCAAGCTGTTCCCTCTTTTCCATCCCATGCCGATGCAGTTCCCTGCTCCGGAGTCCTTCCTGCTTCCCTTCAAGCCACACCCCACTCACCCATCACACCAGGCTTCCCTTCCTCACTCTGAAGTCAGCTCAGGGAAGATCAGGGGCCCACATGTGCCCCACACTCTTAATTACTGGGCTGAATTTTACTGAATTCTTTTTCAGTTGAAGATTTCTTTTTGCTTTGTGTGTGTGTGTGTGTGTGTGTGTGTATACATTTGTATGAGTGTGTATGACATGTGTTCAGCTGTCTGTGGAGGCCAAAAGAGGGTGCTGGATCCCTTGGAGCTAGAGCCATAGGGGGTTGGGAGCTGCCCAGCAGGGGTGCTGGGACTCACACTCAGGTCCTCTGGAAGAGCAGCAGACGCTCCAGTCCAAATTTAATGTTTTCTTAGCCCAGCTCCAAGTTGCGACTTTCTTAAGGGTGGACCTGTGCCTTATTTTCCATTATCACCCAGAGCCAAACATTTAGCAAATGCTTAGGAGCCACGCTGAACCTTGGTAAATTTTAGAACCATCTAGGGCTATGAGAACTCTCTAATGGGATTCTGGGAAATCTTCAGGTAACCTAGAAATCCGTCCATCCTTTCTCCATCAGCTGAGCTATGGAAAAATGTGATGAAGTACAAACCACTGTTAGAATCACCCCTCTGCCAGCTCCTGGGGTGCTCTGCAGGGGACAGCAGACCAGAGACACCTTTTCTGCTGGTTTCTTCGCCTGCCTTCCTGGGAGAGGCCCGGTGCTGGTTTGTTTTCCAGATGAAAGTGGGCTTTGTTAAAGAGAGACTTTCAGGTGTTCTGAGAACTTTGGGGTGTTCCTGAAAGCAGCGAATTTCTGTGAAGACACTGCTTGTCTACCATCAGGGTTCGGCCACACAGAACTCACTCTTTACCTTGTTCATGTGTACATTCCTGAATTCAAGGGCTATCTACTGAGTGCCTGCCCTAACTATTGGACTAGGTACAAGAACCCACATTTCACCGTGAATCTCACCGAAAGTCCTTCTTTCTGTTGATAAACTTACGTAATGGCCAGTTTATCTAAAAATTCAGCCCCTGTGGACTTCCTTTTTTTTTTCTCAAAATCCTTAGGATTGAACCTAGGGGCTTGTCACATGGTAGGTGTACTAACCAGGGATCTCTAAGAAGTAGAACAGATTGAATGAGGGTATACATGTGTATGTATGTGTGTGCGCGTGTGTGTGCATTGTGTGTATGCACGTGCGTGTGTATGTGTGCATGTGTGTATGTATGTGTGTATATGTATGTGTATGTATGTATGTGTGTGTATGTATGTGTGTGTATGTGTAGGAAATTTACCAGATTGTCTTGCAGGGTGTGGTCTGAGTAGTCTGACAAAGGCAGTCCCACAGCGGAGAGACTGAAGGCTAGGAACTGTTCAGACCACAGACTGCCTGTCTCATCCATCCCAGTCAAGCGCTGGAGACCTGGAGGATTCCTGAAGTGTTACTGGTCTTCATTTCACTCTGAAATCCCAAAGAAGTCAGTTCTAATACTGGTGAAGGAATGCCAAAGAACTAGGTTAGATGAATTTGCCAACAAGAGTGAAGGTGAGCAGGATGTTCCCTCATGTGGGACATCCTTCTATATGCTGTGAATATGCTTGATTACCACTGATTTCAAAAAGAAGCTGCTTTGGCCTATGGCAGGCCAGACTAGGCAGGAAATCCAAATTGATGCAGGGAGACGGAAGACAGAGTCAGAAAGATGCCAGCAGTTGCTGGAGAAGCAAGATGTGAGGTAACAAGCCACGGGTCTCATGGTAAAATATAGACTAATAGAAATGGGTTAATTTAAGGTGTAAAAGCTAGTTAATAATAAGCCTGAGCTAATAGGCCAAACAGTTTATAATTAATATTAAGCCTCAGAGTGGTTATTCAGGAACTGGTGGGTGGGAGAGAAACCTCCAGTTACCATTTCCTTCTCCTATGACCTTTTATGTAATCTACCACTAGAAGGTGCTGCCCATATGAAGGGTGGGTATCCCCGTTTCAAGAATATCCCTCCAGAAGTGCCCAGTTACAGCTTGGGCTTTAACTGATTCTAGAAGCAATCATGTTGACAACTGAAATTATCTATCTACCTAAGTGTTTTTCCACTAAACTACATTACCAGCTCTCTTTTCGTATTGAGATAAGTACGTGTTCTCACGTTTCCATGACCTGGTCCTTTGTGTGGTTCTGGTTTCTGTGTGTTCTGTTTGCTTGTTGCATTAAAAGATTCATCTTGATAGTGATTAGATAAAGATTTGTGTAAAGAATTCATCTGAGAACCCTCCCTATGCCAATTAACATGTAAAACCTGAACACATGAGAGGTTTTTCAACATTTGAAGGCTGGAGTTTGTGGCTATAGGTAGTTCTCGGTGATTTCCCATCCATGGGCCGACTGCGGCTGGCACAAGGCAGGGAGTTTATTGTTGGCAGAAGTCAGGAGTGATGGCAGAAGCCTACAAAGACAAGAATCAGTGGGAGACGACATTCTCTGACCTTCTGTGGATCTAAGGCCCAGGAGGAGGGTGTGAACTGAGGGTCAGGGTCAGACTGGGTCCTTTCCATGTGCATAAGGGCACCAGTTTCAGCTTTCATGGGGGTGATGTACCCTAAACATAGAAGGCTTGTTGGGCGGGGGGAGAAATTGAGATGAAGCTGAGGTCGTTTATAGGCCCATGTGCTATGGAGCGTAGATGGGGGACCCAGAGTCCAAGTTAAGAAGCTGGAGAAAGGGAAAGTTCTTTAGCACTTCCGGTCATCTGGGCAGGCTAAAGAGCCTGTAAGACTTGGATATTGATGTTACTGATGGGCCTTGAGTTGTATCTCCGAACCACTAAGACTTGTATCTGAGCCACAAGATAGCCTTAAGGATATAAAATAGCTTCATGCCTCAATGACTGTCAAACATTGAATTAATATAACTGGAAACACAAAATAAGCTGTAGGCGTCCAACCTTACAACTATGGAGGAAAGAATAAATGTGGAGGTAAGGCAGAGAGAGAAGATCGTTGATGGGCAGTCTATTAAACTGGGTCTAGGCAAAGGAGCTTTAGGAAAAGCAAAGGGGGCACTGCCCACCCCCAGTGGTCAGACAGAAGCCTCAGCACCCCTCTAGGGAGAGATCCCTCTGTTAAGCTGCTTTTCACAGACAGTGTGAGAGACCTGGGAAGCAGTGCCAAGTGGCTGCCCCTGTCTGATCTCCACATTACTGATGAGACCGGACCTAGCTGTCCTGGCAACACTCTGGTCCAGAGAAACACAAGCCGAGGGCAGGGTAACCTCCCCCATGACGTCAGACAGAAACAAAGGTAGCCAGGCTGGGGCTGGAACACACAGACCCTGCTCTCAATATGGCCCCTGGACACTGCCCAGCCATCCCTGTCAACCGAAACTCAGGGCAGAGACCCAACATAGCAGACTGGGAGCCATCCATTCTGCTGCTAAGAACCTTTACCCTGGTGGTTGTCCAAACTTTGAGCTACAGAGACTCTAAGGAATTATCTAGTCCAACCCCCCTCACTCCCCAGACCAAGTTGCTGGGTTCCAGAGAGTAGAAGGAATTTGTTCTCTGACACTGGGAAGGTCAGTGAGGCAAACTCACTCAACTGGGCTCACTGTACCACACTGAGCTCTGACGGGGGACCCTGGATTTCTACTGGCTTCCTGAGGAAAACCAAAATGGTTATATCACACAGTGTTTTCTAGCGCATGGGGAAGTCAAATTTTGTTAAATCCATGAAGAAGAAACATTTGCCAACCAGAGACCTAACCAAGTGATACTGGATTAGAACACTTCTATGTAAAGAAAAGTAAAGAAGGGTAAAGAAAACAATGCGTGTACATGGTACTGCCCACCAGCAGGCTCATATCACATTCCCCTACAAGAGTGTCAAGTCCATGGCTGGGATTTAGACAGCAGGGAATTACGAGAGTTTTACAAGCAGCAAGAGAGGTTTGGGATTAGCAGCCTAGAGACCTGCTTCCTCCCCCTTCCACGGTGCCACCCCAGGGCCCAGGGCCCTAGGATGTCTCTCCCAGCTTCTCTGAGCTTCACCATGCTCATCCCTGAAAGATGGTGCCCCACCATGCCCCACCCCAGAGTTGCTGCAGAAATAACATGTTGTGGCTTTTTACAAATGTATGTCTCTGTGTTTTCCAGAGGCTCCCTTCAGGGGAGCTTATAGCCACCTGCAGAAAGGTAAGCAACTGAACCTGACAGGTTCTGTGACAGCCACGGGTAGGGACCATGTCTCCAGCAGGTGGCCAGAGGACAATTTCTGTCATTAATGCTGGACCTGGAACTGATGGGACCTTCTGCAGATGAATAGGTCTGTAGAATCAGGTAGTCTAGGGTCTCCAGGTCTTTCTGGTCACACAGCCTTGGAAAGTTCATGTTTTCTGACTATAAAAATGAGGCACAAAACACCCACCTGCAGGGTTATTATAAATATGAATAGCAGCGAAACTGTAGCTATCAAGTTTGTTGTAACTAATGGCAGGATCAATGAGCTAGGCTGTGTTTATGCACTCAGCCCATAGCAGCCTATGCATCAGAGGTCAGCACTCTCCTGGAGTCACTGTGAGGACTTACTGAAGCTTATACAGCTACTACAGGTAACAGGGCAGGCTCTGTGCTTGTGTGCCTGACAGGGGATCTATAGAGTTGTCTGCTTAACCTATGTACAGGCTGTGTTAGGGTCCTCCTATCACAAATGACTACACCTCAAGATTTAACACAAGACAGATTTGCCATCCTGAGGTTCTGGAGATCAGAAGTCCCTAAGCCTGCAGGGGCTGTACTACTTCTTAAGGTTCTACGGGAGAATCTGATCCCTTGCCTTGGCTTGTTTCCAGAAAACACTTCCATTCCTTGGCTCTTGGTTCCCTTCTCAACACCATTCCAAGTCCTATTCTGATGGCCACACCTTTTCTTCTCTCAATCTTGGGTGTCCTGCCTCTCTCTTTTACTGGCCTTCATGTTTTGCTGGGATGCTCAGCTCCTGAGGACAGTCTCCTGAACACACCCACCTTGGAAGATGTGTGCCTGAATTTTAAGGACTTCCATGTAGATTTCTTTGGAGAGGTCATTATTCCAGCTACTGCCCAAGGTCTTGAATAAATAAACGCCCTTCCGTGAGGAACTGCAAAGCACTGTTCCCAGTCTCAAACACGGAAGGTGCTGATACTGTTATTGATGTTACTGGACAGAAAGGTGACTGACAAGCCTTCTGGGAGGTCTCCTGGGCTGCCAAGAAGCCAGTCTGTAGGACCACAAGGAGCTTAGCCACACACTGGGTCAGACAGTTTTCGTCCTTAGCTTGTGTTGTTCCAGAAGCTGATGCTGAATAAAGGATGTGCGGCGTAAGAAGCTCACGCAAGAGATGAACCCAGGAAAATAAATCGATGAGGCCAGAAAGAAAGTCACTAGAGGGTGTGGAGACATTAGTCATCACCACTGTAGGCTAGAGCCACTTAATCCATCTGGGGGCGGAGCTGTGGGCAGTAGGGTAGAACTTGCCTGAGGGCTGTCAGCTGGATATGGATGTACCAACCCCCTTGGTCCTTGTTGGCTGTTTTAGGAGTAATGGCTGTGGGATGAAGTCACCTGCACCTCCATCTGCTTGCACACAGACACAGCAGGCCCCAGGGGCCAGAGGAAGCCACATATAGATACCCACTGGTGCCAGAGGGGCTGGCAGTCAGGCTGTGTGCTGAAATGTCAGGGGCAGAGGCCAGCAGGTGGCTTCCATCCAGCAGAGCTGTGGTCCCCTCTCTTTATGTGGACACTGGAGTGTCTACCCTCTGCCAAAAATGATCCAAAAAGTTTAGAAATCAAGGAGTCTCTATCTGCCCAAAGAGAAGATCAGAAGTTGGCTTGAAATTCACCCTGGCTACCCTAGCTGCAGAGACGGCTGGCCTGAAACTTGCTATCCAAGGGTTGCGGCCCTGAGGGCAGACATTTGGTAGCTCAGTAGCACCAGTGGCTGTCCTTAAATTCCTGTACCATATATTGCCATGCTCCTCAGAGGTTTCTATCCACCTTTCATTTCAGTTACCACCAAGTGACAGTACCAAGCTTCAAAGGGTTTTGTCATTTTTATATCAGAGAATTGTTTTTCCATCCTCGCCGTTATTTGGAAAGGTTCCTGGATGTCTTTGGTGTGGTTGTATTGCATCCCCCAGGGAAATAAACACATGTCCCCATAGCTTGCCATCGGAGCATCCTCACCCTTTCCTTCCTCAGCCCAGCACAATCTGGCTTTCTCCTGCCTCTCCATGGAAACAGCTCTCCCTGAGGTCACCAACAGATTCTAAATTCCCCAAACCTAACGGCACGTCTTGCTGAAACCCTAGCCGGCTTTCTGAGCAGCCAGTGCTCACTGGCATCTCTCACCAGCCCTCTCCTCCACTGGGTTTCCATGGTGCAACTGAAGGCTGGTTGCCTGCTGCCTGCCTATTGATCTGTGTCCTCCACTGAATTCTCTTCCTTTGGGGGACCCTTGGATGCCCCCCTGGTGTTTCATCTTAAGCTTCTTTCCCTGACCCCACTCCACTTCCCTCGGGATGTTTCAGCCTGATCCACAGATGCTCCCCAGAGCCTGACCCTCATCTAGATGGTCCTCCCTTCCCTCTAGGTCTGTTCCACATTAACAACATCCACAGCAGGATCCCTACCACAAAGCTGGCTCTTCCTCTGGGGTGGGCTGTCTGGGTAAGCGATACTTCCCATCTCAAGACAGATCTGAACTTATTCTCAGGCCCTGCCTCTCCCTCACCTGCCACTCCCGATCATCACTGAGTCCTGCCTTCGTTCATTTTCCTGTTGCCCCTTCCTTCTCTGCTGCCCAGCTATGGTATCTGCCTTATCGATCGATTGCCCGGGTCTCTACCAGACCATTGCCGTCCTAGGACACGCGTAGCTTGTAACTGAACAATCTAATCATTTTATAGAGAAGCAAATCAGACTACAGGGGGCAGTGACAGGCCTAGCATGATGGTCTCCTGTGGCGGAGCAGCTTCCAAAGGCAGACAAGCCTGGTGTATTTAGGGCCTCCCAGTACTCCGCGCTGATCTGCATTCGTTTTTTTAGTTACACTATAACACGTTGCTACCAAGTAGCTTAAAACAATGCACATTCATTAATTTACCGTTTTAGGTCAGAAGTCCAAAACAGATCGTGTAGGACCCCTCTCTCTCTCTCACAGAGGATATAAGGAAGACATTAGTCTTTTTACATGATCAGCTGCCTGTGTCCTTTAGCTGGTGGCTCCTTTCTGAACTGTATGACTCTCCCTGTCTCAGCTCTCTCTGACCCTGATCCTCCCTCTTGGAAAGATGCTTTGGACTACACTGAGTCCGCTCAGCTCATCCTAGATAACTTCCCCACCTGGAGGTACTTAACTTAATCACAGCCACAGAACCCCCTTGGCTACAAAAAGGCACACATAACTTTGAAGATGAGGGTGTGGACTGCACTAGCTTCCTTTCTGCGAGCAAATCCCTGAAGGAAGCGACGTAAGGGAAGAGGGGTTTGTGTGGACTCGAGGTTTGAGAGGGTGAAGTCCATCGACGTAGGGAAGATATGGAGATGGTCATGATTGGAGGATCATGTAGCTGAAAAGTTTCCCATCTCAATAGACCAGCAAGCGAAGACCAGGCTATACCTCAGCAACCCACTGCCTTCAGGGAGACCTGACTTGAGGGTTCTACAGACTGTTGAAATAGCATCACCATCAGGATACTAAATGTTGGAACACATGTACCTGTTTGAGGCATCATGATTTGCCTCTGGCCCCCATGGACTAATGGCCATCTCACAGAGCAAAACCGAACCAATACAACGTCAAGAGTCCCCAGAGTCTTAACAATCTCAACATCGTTTATAATTCCAACACCCAACATTTTATGTAACTGAAGGCAAACCCATAACTGTAATCCCTATAAATAGCAAAATCTTATTATTTATGTCCAACGTGCAGTGGCACAGAGTAAGTCTTCCCATTTCATAAAGGGGGATAAGGTTCAGTAATATCAACAAATGCCAAATCCTTCAGTTTCCTGTCTGGCATCTGGAACTCACGTGCCATTATCTGAGTTCACCTATAGCCCTGCCGCCTGTAGAACACATGGGCTCTCTTGGGCTGGCTCCACTCAGTACCTACAGTTCTCATGCTCAGAATCTTCAACATCCTGGGGTCTCCCTTGCATCTTAAACTTCACCTTCCTGACATCATCCAACAGCTCTGGGAGCATCTTTGCAAGGAATATGACCCCACCAAACATTGCCTGACCACATCAAATTTTTCCAGGAGCCTTGGTGGAAACATTCATTGCCCCATAACTCTTGCGTTCTACATGCCTGCAAAGTCGACACCACGTGGGCATTGCTTAGTGGTTCTACTGCAGGCTCCAGATGGAGTCTGCCTCCTGTTTGCCACAGCTGCTATGGCCTTTGGTGGCCTAGGTGGACGGTCAGTGCAGGGCTCCACTTCAAGGAAAGCTCTCTATTCGGGTGCTCTTCACAGGTCCTTTCCTTCTAAAGAAAAGTTTTTCAAGTGATTTTGTATTGTCAGAGCCTGGAGCTTTTTGTGGACAGCTTCTGGAGTCCAACTGGGCCTCATCCCTAAAGGCTTCACAACTTCCCCAAACTGCTGTATACTATAGTCAGGTGTTTAAACACAGAAACTTGGGGAGAGGGAGACAGTTTACTTAAAACTATAACAAGGATCTATGCTCCCCACGAAAAATGCTTATTTCTGTGAGAATCTTGTCTGACACTGGTAGAATAGGAGTGCTATCTTTGCCCCTTGGGGGTACAATGGGAATCCAGGATGAGACTGAACATAGCGGATGCTCTCCAAACATCTTGAAGCAAAGGGAACCCTGGTGTGGAGGCTAGCGGGAAAGGGCCCAGTTGTCTAGGGCATGCTCCTGACTGGCTCTGTCTCTTCTTCAGAGGTGCTGAAGGTAGGTTTTTGCACAACTTCTGGCCCCTTCCTCCTCCAGGTCCTCATCTGTGATGGAGCAGGAGCAGCCATCTGCCCCGTGACTTCCAAGTGTCTATTACCTCCTTGGAGCTTGACCCGTTTATCACAGACAATTGGTGCATTCCGGCCTCCGTGCTCCAGAACTCCTCTGTCCCCGTCCCCGGACTTGACACAGCCTGTGGTAGCAGCTTTTATTTTGAAGGCTTGAAGTGTTTACCCATTTGGAAAGAACAAATTCTTTTCATAAGTGAAAAAGTTCCTAAATTTTAAGTTAAAAAGGAACACTAAAAATTACTAGTGAACTTGAAAACCTGGGTGAGAAGGATAATTTTCTAAAAGATATATATTTTAGCAAGAAGTGGGAAACTCAAATAGACTAATTAGCACAGAATAATATTTTTTAAATGTGCCAGTATTCTACTGTTCCAATGTGCAACTAGTATTGTTTTAAAAAATCACATTTAACCTGGCAAAACATTAATTTCTTTTTTAAATTGACAAATGAAAATTATATGTATATAATATATATATATTCATGCATATATAAGATGCAAAACATGGTGCATAGAAAAATGTACTCATTTTGAGACACATTTGAAGGACTTCACCCAGCAGCCTGCCATTGCTGTTACTATACAACAGGGAAACCTCTGGTGACCAGACAAAGAAAAGCTGCCGTGCGCAGGTCACATCTATGATGCAGTGGGCAGGGCAGATTCCAACCTCAGTTCTGCGATTGCAGACTAGCACGGACGCAACTCATCCGGCCTCATGCCAAAGTGCAGGTGACCTCTCCTGGGGCCAGGGCCACGCCGGGATGATGTGAGGCTGACCTCAGCTCCCATCCCAGGAAGTGGTTTAGAAATTATGCAGGATATGGGAAGCCAGCCCGGGGTCAAGGAGCAGGCCTAGGCTCCCTGGTTAAGTAAGATTCAGTGATCCATTTAGACACGATGAGAGAAAGCGTCCTTACTTCCTGTTGTCACTGCAGCTGGTGACGTTGTAGCAGTCCTGCAGCTGTCCTGTCCACAGCCAACCCAAGGACGGCGGAGACAGGGGAAGAACCCAGGCTGAACAGGAACCTTCAGGTGTTGAAGTTGTTTTACCTTCCCATCCTTGTTACCCTGCTCGTGAACCCCCTGTGTTGTTTCAGCTAGGTTTCCCAAGTCCTTGCCATCCTCTGAGCCTGCCGGGAATCCACCCCTGCATAGCTCAGTGGGAGCAAGTGAGAAAATATGTAAGAAAGCACATTGCAAACCAACCAGTTAGTGCCAGAAAATTCAGGCTGCAATGACCGCAGTTATTACTACCACCATTATGCTTTTGGTAATACGTATTAGCCAAGCTGGGTGTGGCCAACAAAACTCTATGTCACGGATTGACATAGATTATTATTCGTTATTCAGGCGCTGAACATTGGGGCAGTTTGGACCCCTCTGTCTGTGCAACGTTAAATTTATCCCCTACAGGAAACAGAAGTGGCCCCATTTGTGTCCTGAGAAAAGCACAGCAGGAAGGAGGAACAGAGTTGCTCAAGCCTCCCTGTAAATTAAGAGCCCAGGAGCCCTGAGCTGTCTACATGGCCCAAACCCACTGGCTGTGCTCAGGGTCCCAGGCTCCTGAGGTCCCTGCTATTTCATGGCATCTGTGCCTCCCACTGGACGTGTGTTAGGGGGGAAATTGAGGCGCTGAAATCTCAACATTTCTTTCTCCTCAAGCCTACCCCACCAGAGACTCTCATTGGACCTCAATGGCTACCTCTTCCTTAGGGCTGCCAACCTGGTCCAGGACGCCAGCTTTCTCAAACCTGGACTGTTGCAGCGGTTTCCTGACCAGCTACTCTGCATACCCAACCCCCACCCACATCCCTGTCTCTCCGTAGCCAGGAGAGCCTCCAAATATAAGGCCAGTTTGTTTCACACCAGATCCACAGAACCTCCCCCACCTCATTCAACTCAAAGCCAAGGGTCACGTGACAAGCTTCCGGTCTGCCACAGTTGCCCTCCAACCATCTCCTGGACCTCATCTCTTTCTCCTCCCCTCACTCCGACCAGCCCTGTGGTCCTTCCTGATGATTCTGAGCCTGCCAAGTGGCTTGGCTGCCTGGCATGCTCCTCACTTGCTGTCTCATGTCTGAACCCCTCTCCTCACTTCTCCGTTTCTCAGGGCTTGCTCCTCCCTCCCATTGATAGCTTTCTCCTCCGAGGCCATGTCTTTGTCCTTCCGTCAATTGTGTCCTCACACCAGAATCATCACCTTGTGTGTCTAGGCCACAGGTTGGCAAGCTTCCTACAAAGGCCCAGATGGCAAATACTTTGGGTTTTGCAGGCCATACTGTCTCCATTACAGCTGCTCAACTCTGTTGCTACAGTGAGCAAATGGCCCCAGACAGTGTGTAAATAAATGAACACGGCTGCGTCTCAATAAAACTTTATTTACTACAACACAAGGTAGAGCTGACCTATGGGCACAGTCTACCAACTGCTGTTGTCAGCTTCCTAGGGTAAAAGCGCCAGGAGAGAAAGGATTTTCTTTTAGCTCAGACTCTCTGTGATACCTACCTACCATGCTTACTGCCTGCCAGGCATTGATAGCTATTGAAGTAATTGGTTGATGAGTAGGTTCTTGGGAGATTTTGAGTTTAGAGACCTGCTTAAGAGTTTGTAGGGTTTTTTTCTCCAGAAAAGTTTGCAAAGACTCTTTGGCAGTTTTAGCAATCTTCAGGACTACTGATTGACAGCTCTTATCTGCAGTCTGCAATTCTCAGAATGGAGACATTTTGAGACAAACGACAGCCGTTTGCTCAGCTCGCTGTTTACCCCTCGCAAGAGAGTACTCACTGTGAGATGTACATTACACATCGCGCTGGATGTGTGATGATGCGCCTGGCTGCTGCCAACAAAAACACGTTGAAATAAAATCATCGGCTCTGAAAACGCCCAGGGATGACACTCCAGATACCCTGTGGAAATAAAGGAGCCCACTGTGGCTTTTCACAGGAGCGGTGTGAAGACCCACTATTGGCACTGGGTGTGAGTGTGCATAGAGGTTAAGGTGTGACTGGACAAGCAGTCAAGACTGAAGTAGCTGAGAAAGGACTAATTTAGCTCACAGAAAAGCATGGCTCTGTCCTAATACATTTTGTGTTTCCATGATATAATTCTCCTCCACCAGCATCCCACATGACTGGCATCTCCACCATCTTGGGGTCTCCGCTGTCACTTGAATTTTACCCACACAGCTTCATGCAATGGTCCCTTGGGGCTCTCTTACACAGGAATGTGACCCTGTCACATACTTCCAGGTGTCACTGGCTTTTTTTTTTTTTTTCTGGTGCATTAGTGTCAACCTCTGTGATCCCGTAACTCTTCATGGTCACAAATCCAGCACAACACAGACATAGATTCCAAGTTCTTCTACCAGCTCAAGGTACAAGATGGAATGCCTGATGTTGAGTGTATATTTGGCTCATAAATCTAGTAGCTAGAAGGTTGGAAGAATACGGTGCCAGTGACCTGGCAAGGATGTAAACACACACACACACACACACACACACACACACACACACACCACATGCGTATATATAACAATGTGATGGGAAAATGGAGAAGGAAAACAGCCACACACACAAGGGCCCTAGATAACCCAAGAATCTATGTGCTCTGAGAAATCAGATAGTCTTTTCCAAGGGCAGTGCCCTCCATGGCATAACTGCCTATCTCGAGACTGCACCTCTTAGGCCTCACCTACGCCTCACTGCCACCCTGAGTCAGAAGCTTCTGGCACACCAAAACTGATCTATACATAGCACTCTGATTTGGGTGTGGGACTGGGCATGAGAAGCACGTGCTCCTGGGTCTGGTATAGTTGGTTGGAGAAGAACAATTCTTTGGTGAAAGTTGTGTAAGATATACAGATCTGGACCGTGGACATCCTCGAGACCCAGTCTGGAAAACTGGTACCCTCCCAGCAGGAGAAGAGCATTGAAGGTTTCTAAGGCATCTGTTGTTATGGTGATGAAAGCTATCTGCAGTCAGGTTGATACAGGGAATGAATGGGCAAGCGGATGTGAATGGGCGAGGGAGAAGCAGATGCTAAGACACAGGAAGTGCTGACCTCTGAGGGCGGCGTGCAGCCCCCAAGAGGGCTTTAGGTAGAAAGTACCTGCTTGCCTCTCCTTCCAAATGAAACAAATAACAGAGAGTCTTAAGGATAAGGGGCTACTCTGCTGCTTCCATCGATGTCCCTCTTTAGTACAATGGAGTCCCACCATCCTGATACGGTTACTACCTGTGCGGACCTTCACACCAAGGACAACCAAGCTAAGGCAGTATTCTAAGTATCTCTTGAATCAACCCAACTCAGGTCCAGCATTATCCATGAAGCCTTCTCTGGTATCTTCAACTGGAAAAAAATTCATTCCTGAACAGAGTATTCATCTCCCTTTGGGTACAATGGCTCTTACGTTAGCACGAGGCTGCCTGAATTTGGCCACAAGGCTACCACTTGCTAAGCCAAGTAAATTTGAGATTGTTGATGCCATGGACTGTACTTGGCAAACTGTAGCACCTTCCACAGTAAGTAGTGGGATGTGATCACATATGGCTGTTCCTTTTCATCTTCCAGTTCTTCAGACCCACACTGAATCGACCAGGGACCAAAAACATCATATTGTTGGTCTGTGCCATTTGATGACCTACACTGGTTGCATCTGAACACAGACAGACATCTTTCTTCCTTAATCCCCTAAGCTATACGGAGAAATAGCTATCTACATAGAATTTTCACTGTGTCATGTACCACATATAAACTAGAGAATATTTAAAATAGAAAGGAAGATTGAAAATTATTTTATGAACACGATATCAGTTTATATATGAGACCTAAGCATCTGCAGATGTTTGTTTCAATGGAATTTTCTGGAAACAATCCCCAAGTGGTGGCAATGCTATCCTTAGAATGGAAACGGTGAGATAAAAGCAATACTGCTTTAAAATACTTATTCACTATTTCTGTGTGTGAGCATGACCGTGTGGGGACATGCATGCCACAGGGCACATGTAGAGATCAGAGGATAGTTTTGTAGAGTTGAGTCTTCCCCTGTACCTTTGCGCAGGTCCCAGGGCTCCAACTCAGGTTACCAGGCTAATGTGACAAGAGTCTTTACCCACTGAGCCATCTCGTGGAGCCTCAAAATAATTATATACAAGGGCATTTGATTTTTATGGAGAAAGGCAAAGTGTGTGGGTAATGACGTGATCCTAAAAATTTGAGTCAGAAGGAATATGGGCCAGTCCCTGCAGAATGTGTTTTCAAAACCTGATCCTTTATCTTCATTTTTCCCCTGTGAAATAAGTTCAATCAAATGATTTTGAAGATCCTGCACAGTCCCAAAGTTCTGTTGTTGAGATCAGGAGATTCTCAAGACTTAATCTTAGGATTTACTTGTGTTCATTTCTATGTGTACGGGTGTTTTGCCCATTGTATGTCTGTGCACCATGTGCAGGCCTGATGCTCACAGAGGCCAAAAGAGGATATGAGATCCTCTGAACCTGGTTGTGAGCTGCCTGTGGGTGCCCAGTCCTCTGGATGAGCAGGTCAGTGCTCTTAACCACCAAGCCATCTCTCTAAGCCCAAGAGTTGTTTTTCAGTGAGTACGCAATGAGGAATTTCCTAGAAAAATGAGTGGAAGATTTTTTTAATTAAAAAAAAATCCTTTGGAGGACACTCAGTACTAGGACATTGAGAAGATCTTATCACATACAGGGAGGACTGGGTTAGAGGTGGGTCCATTGCTTCCTCGCTGACTCTGAACTCACAAGTCAAAAGTCCGTAAAGCAGCCACACCTCCACAGAAACCCAAGACGCTGGAAAACCTGAATCAGAACTGCTCAGAATCCTCATGGGAACAGGAACAGTGAGAGGCCCAAGGAAAACGCCTCCAAGTTTAGCGGGGAGCCCTTAACCCTACTTACCCAGGTTTGGCACACTGGGCTGCGCCATGACGGATATTTTGAGATCCGACGAAGAGGTGAAGATTCTGTGGCTTTCAGAGATGCCTTGAGGCTGTGGCAAAATGGAAGATCCAGACCATATGGGCCTGTCTTCCGAGCGTCTCTAAGAACCTCTCCAGCTCTTGGCACCATCTGCCTGGCATGGCCAATCACTTGTGGGATGCTACGTCCTCCCAAAATTGTGCTTCTTTGTCTCAGGACCCCAGCTCCCAATATAAGTTCAAAAATATCCATTGAATAAATGGATGAATAAAGGAATTAATAAATAAATGAATATATTGGTGAATGAATGAATGCCAGTCTCTTAAATCTGCCTTCAGGAAACATTGATAGGAGAGAACGAGGAATCTTAGTCCTGTCACGTCCCACTAAAAATTCACTTCCAGGTTAAAATCAATTATACGTGTTGATTTTCCAGTAAGAAAACAGTGGATCGGCCAGCACGTGGTCTTCCTTCTTCTCTCTTGATTTCCCAGTCAGCTTGGGCTGGAGAGTACAGAGACCCATGGGCAATGAGCCTATACCTTTAACACCTGCTATCCAGATCCAATTCTCTACCAGGTAGTGCAGGGGATACAGGGTAGCTGGACTGCTGGGGTAGCACACACTGTATGGCAGCCATGGCCGACTCCTATCGGGGCTTTGCCTCCTCACACAAACCCTGTAGCATGTGATTTCCACCCCCCACCACCCCCAAAGAGCCCTGCCCTGTAATGGGCTCTGAATGGGGAGGGGAGGCTCGAGTCCTCTTCAACAGATGTCACCATAATTAGACAACTCATTATATCAAAGAATCGAGGAAGGAGATTGACATGGATACAAATGTGAACATATTGATAGCTTTTCTGCATGTGAGTTTGTGAAATCTTGGAAACCGATTTCCTGGACAAGCCTCAACAGATGAGTCAGCGGTTGGAGCCTGGGGAGATTTTCCACAATGAAATTCAAGTCCCAGGAAAGAAGCCCGAGAGCTTTCCACCCCCCTAAGACCATTCCCAGGGCAGCCAAGTCTGGAAGGCAGTGTGGCCCTGTACCTGCCTGCTGCCCTGTCCTGCCATGCCTGGGTGAAGGAGGCAGTGGAGGTGGTCGGAGGTGGTAATGTGCCCGGGGAGGCAGTTTCTGGGGGCAAAGGCTGAAGCAGATGATCAGAGTCCCTACCACCATGTCTGCTCTAGTCTGTAGGGAGAGTCCTGGGAACTAATAAGTGGCAGGAGGCCTTCCTGAGTTAAAATTTCCCCGGGGAGGTCCTTCCTGATTCCCCAGCAAGGATGGAGTGGCCAACACAAGCATTCCCACAGGACCCTGCTCATTTGGCCCTTCCTGCCATCCGAGTTAGGAACTTCCCTGGGAAGGGCCTCCCTGATTCCCCAGTAAAGAGAAAGGGCAATGGAAGAGTTCCCACAGGACCTTGTTTGTTCTGTGGGAGCACCCTGGAATGCATGTGCCTCGTTGGTGGCAGACCATGAACATTTGGTCTCATGACTGCTTTATGCAATATAAGTATTCTAAAAATGGGTGTGTCCAAACTATGGGGCAACAGAAGAAAATGGTGAATTGGCACAGCACACACACACACACGCACACGCACACGCACACACACACACACACACACACACACACACGCACGCACACACACGGTGATCCGTTGCTGAGCTCTTCGCATCCATGCCCCTGTCCACATCCTGAGGTGGACTTAGCAGTGACATCCTAGATAATCACTCTGCCTTCAGCAGACCCTTTCCCTGGGGTCCAGATGCTAACCCATACTTAGCGTTTTTCCCTTAGGGGAAACTTGTTGGGGGGGGAGGCAGAGGTGTAAACAGGGAAGGCCATTCTACAGTCATATGCCAGTGTAGCTTGGGGAGGTGCCATGGACATGTAAGAAGTGAGAAGTACTGGGGGGGTCACTGTGAAGATATTGTAAGGCAGTCTCCATCTCTGCTTCCTGGACTATGGTATAAATGGTTATGTGTTCCCAGGACTCCCATACACCACTCTCATCAGCATAAAACCAAAGGGATGTCCAGTCTTAGACTTGAACTTCAAAATTGAATAACAGAAACCTTTTTCCTTTATTAGTGAACTTTGCCAGGTGTTTTGTCACAGTGATGGGAAGTTGGCCAATGCAGCTTCTCTGCATTTACAAACTCAGGCATTTAGTCCATCTGGGTCTGCCATCCTTTCTCCTCATCTCCTCCCCAGCATTTAACACTGCCCCCATGCCCAGGAATGACTTCTGTTTGTTTGACAGAGAAGACAGGACCAATTGAGAGGGAACTCTCATCTTATGGTTATGGAAGTATTGCTCACCTGTACAGAAGGACCTATGTGATTGGCATCCACATCACCTGAGAGCCCTGGTCAACAGTTCTTTTTGACCTTCTCCTCTCGCCTGCCTAGCCCAACCCATCAGACTTTCCCCTGTGATTACAATATGCCCCAGCCATCCACCATTGATCTCCTCCCATCCCACTACCTCCCACAATCCTTCCAAAGACCCTCCAACTTCCTGAAGTTGGCATTCATAGCTCTTTCCAAGAGTCTTGAGGGAAATCCCTTCTGGGAACTGAAAATCCCTGAGTGCTGTGTCTTTCTTCTTCCTGGTTCTCTTACTTCCAGATCCAATCATCTATTGAGGACTCTTAAATCCCACCTTTTAGGGAGCCTTCTTGGCTCTGCCCCGCCCAGCTCTCAGCGGCCTGTCCCTGTCCTGGCAGTTCACTCTGCTTCAGATGAAGAGGGCTGCCGTGCCTGTCCTCTTCTGTCCCAGGAAACACTCCAGTGTGACTCACAGAGCTGGTGCCCAGCCCTAAAACAAGCTGTTGACTGACTGTGGAAGGAGAAGATACTTTCTAGGTACACAAAGATAGCTCACGCTGAGTTTCTTTCCAAAGCCTTGGTAGGTGAATCGTCCTGGTTTTCAGGTAACGATACTGAAGTTTTTTATGAGTTTATATTGGGGTTAAATAAGTTGTCAGGGATCATTTAGGTACAAATAGGACAAAGAGGAAGCAGAGTCCTATAGTCTGGCTCATAGTCCTAGAGTTTGTAGGTTCCTACAGTGGGGTGCAAGGCCAGATGCTCACTAGCTTAGGTCCTATAGAAGTGTTTAGATGCTGTATAGGTGTGTCTCTGCAGTGAACAGGTAGCTTGGGTGCCTTTGTAACAAAACACCCATGCATGCAAGATAAAAATTAATCTAAAATACCAAAATAATGGCAGTGAGATCAACATTTTGGTTTCCCTTGTTGGCCCCTTCAGGGAGTTTGGCTTACAGGTTAGGAAAAAGAGAAGGAGAGACTTTGTAAGTCAAGAAACAATGCAGCCACCAAGATGGGACCAACTGCGGGAGAGGGACTGGTTCGGCCTACACACAAGAGAGCACAGTAAAAACGTAAAGAGATCGCCATTGATTTCAGATGTCGCATTGGTATTTCATCTCTGCATGATCCATGGAGGAAGGAGCAGGGCTGGGTGTCACCCAGCATAGCCAGGCTTCATGCCAACTGCCCTGACAACATCTGTGAGCCTAGCAGATGTTGCCATGGCAAGTGGACAAGTCCACTTCATACATGTTTGTCAACCTATCTGCTGTAATGAAAGACCACAGTCCTGAGGGCTGGCACAACCCAAATAAATCTGTGCACAGTTCTGGACACTAAAAAGACCCTCCTTCTGGTCAATGGATGGATAGCTTCTCTGTAGATCTGAGAAAGAGAGACAGGCAAGCAGGCAATGGGGGGAGGAGAAGGGAGTTGGGGTAAAAAAGATCTCATGGTTCTCCTTAGAAGGACATCACCTCTATTGGGTCAGATCCCCACTGTAGGCCCTCAGTTAATTTTTGTACCTTGACACTTTGTCCCTAAAGCACTAACAGCAAGCGTTAGAACTTGATTTAAATGAAGAGTCCACAGTTTAGTCCATATTAGAAACCTAAGTTTCCTACCCACCAGGTCAGCATCCTCCTATCCAGCAGGCCAGTGTCCTCCTACCCACCAGGCCAGCATCCTCCTACCCACCAGATCACCATCCTCCTCCCCACCAGATCACCATCCTCCTACCCACCAGGCCAGCATCCTTTCCCTGGGTCTCATATCTGCCCACTGTCCTTGGTCTGGACCTCATCATGTGCCTCCATTCTGTCCATGCAGAGCCTGTGAAGGATCAGAGTCTCATCTGTCCTCTCTTCTCTGGAGTCTTCTCCCTTCTCTCTTGGCAATTTCCTACTGGTTGGTTCTCATGACCCTGGAACTGCCGATTCTGGACGGGTATTCATCATTTGAGATAGAAACATGTCAAAGGTAGGTTGTGGCTACAGGAACAAGATCCCTATTTCACAGTGTGCTATCCGAGCTTACTATGCTACTGAAACCGTGTCTTGGGTGACATGCTCAGTTAGGGCCCTGGTGTTCACAGCCACTAATGTTGAACAGGTGGAGTCACTGATGGCTACAAAAACTATGACTACAGCAGAAGTGGCTGTCCATCTGTAAGGGGCTTGGTAGAGGAAGTGGTGGGATCTCTGCGGCTTGGGTCAGGGATGAAGGACAGGTGGGAACCTAGTGAAGCAGTCTTCGCTTAGTAAGAGCACCATTTGTGAGGTTTGGGACTTCCCAGAGACGAAATGCATGGTAGCCATCCCCCGTCCGTGGATATACACAAGCAGAGACAGAAGGGCACAGTAGTTGTGGGAAAAGTGTCACATTGGCACACAGCCAGCTATTACATACGAGGGAACCTGTGGGGTTTTCATTGTAAGAGTGCAATCTGCCTTCTTACTTTGCACCTTCAGTCTATTACTCAGAGAAACAGAACAGCCAGGAGCTTTTTTGGAACATTCAAGAATCCAAGGCAGCCAGCTGTAAATGACCCAGAAACCAAAGGATCCCACAGCGAGCGCATTTGCTACAGCGCCCATCCTCCCTGTTTTGAGCATTCTCAGAGCTCTGAGCAGACTCTCTCTCCGGCTCCAGCTTCAGACACAACTGTATACCCTTAGGGTTTGTCACGCACACTACAGAGAACATCCATTGTGGAGCGCCGTCGGAGAGAGCCACTTAAAGCAAAGCAAACCGGCGAAGATTCCCAGGGCACCGTAGCCGTGCAGGGAAAACTCTGGTGGTGAGAGCCAGTCTTTGCCACCGAGCAGGAGAGCCCAGGAAGAGCGCGGGCTTGGGAAAAGCTTAACCGCCATGCCACTCTTCTAGCACCTTCCCCAAGTCTTGCAGTTATTTTTTTTAAAGTCGTCCACTGCCTTCATTCAGCTGTACCTTCTGCAATGACCGCATAGCTCACTCACTGAGACAGCATCCACATATGTGACATCTGAGTCTACGCCCTACCAATCATTTGGACACTTTGTTGTAGTGCCCTGAATTTTATTTTCCACACCTGAAAATGGAATACCTATTAGTATTGATTATTGTGTGATTGAGCTATGTTAATAATATAGTTCACAGGACCTAAGACATGTGTGCTAAATCAATATTTTCTACCATTAGTGATACTATTGCCAATAGTAATAGGGTGAGGTTACTGTTAAGATCTCATTTCTAGAGTAAGTTCATAAAGCAAAATCCACAAAAGTAGTAACACTTCACACTCCAGTATCACAATCCCTTGAGAACATAGGTCCTTCTCCCCAGCTCTCTCATCTAGGAGTGGCTCGCAAAGCTAATGAGTGCTTATTATATGGCAGGAATCCGTCGACATCTCTGCCTGCATTGAGTCACTTAGTTTAATTTCACATCAGTTCCATAGGGTAGGCACTAGGATTTTCTCCATTTTTACATACTAGGAAATGACAGCATGGAATGACTAGGCAAACAGCATGGAGATTTGGATCTACAAAATCATCCAACCAAGCTCTAATAGACACACATTATCAACCATGGGCACAGCTGATGTCCTTAAAGGAAACGGTGTGGGACTGTGCCCTCATCCCTATTTCAGTGTCTTGGGTAGCTGCGGAGTGAATGAGTTCCACCTGTTACTAGTTATAGGAGCTCAAATTTTTATATAAACCCCAGTCTCCATAAACTTATAGGTGGTGGAAGGGGAAGTGAGGCTGGAGTGAGGTTATCAGGGTATGTCCCCATTTTAGAGCCCCTTTGTTCATGCCTAGTCAACGTCTGGTCCATATCTCCATCCTTGATGCTCAATGTGTCATCCCTTTCTCAGTTTACACACACACACACACACACACACACACACACACACACACACACAACCTTCATCCCATACAGCTGCCATCTTACTTGGTCTTAGAGACAGAATATCACACTGCCATCTTCTAGGCACCAGGACAGGTGGTAATGTGTGACATTTCTATTTTCTCTCAGTAGACACATTCAACCAAAGAGGAAGATTCAGAGAATCAATGAATCTTACCGGATTAAAGAAGTAAACAGCTGACAGGAAGTTCCTGAAATGTACAAGACTCACACTTTTTCCCAAGGTTATGTAAGCAGTACCAACCAAGCTATTTGCAAGAGAGTCCCCACTGACTGAGCTGCTTGCAAGGGCTGCAGGAAGCAATAGGGATGCAGTTCCCACAACTCCTCACCCATGCTGGAATGAGGTTTCAGCAGTGCAACTGCTTTAGAATACCTGGGATCCTATAAGACACCCATCGCCCATGTTCCTGTATGTAACACCAATAAATTCATTTGTTTGCCAAGATAGTCTTGGGTGTGATTGTCCTTTTGGTCTGTTATTAGTGCCCTATTTGGTCATGTCTTCCCAGGAAACATCACACATTGGGAGCAAGAAGAAGGCCTCACAACCTTCAACATACTTCGGAGGAACAGCAATAAAGCAATGCTTCTATAACAAGGGCAGAGGAGGAGACAGAGATGGGTTCCAGAGTTTGTGAGTTCCCTGAGAACTTTAAGGTGATAGATTTTTACCTCTGTGATATTGTGGCTAAAGTTAGCATTCTGATTAAATCTTGAAGTGGCATTCATCTATGGGTATAAACATAAATATTTATAAGGCAGCTCAACACCATGACCATTTAGCTAAGCAACAATATTTGAACTTCACCCTGGGGGCCTAAGACCTTTTCAGTTATGGATTTTAGACTGGGATGACCTTCAGATATGAATTTGTCTTGTGGAAGGGGCCACATAGCCAATGGGTTATCTATCCCATAACCGTCATGCCATTATTACATCATTACAATGTCTTGCCTGGAAGGTTGGTATTGCAGATCGTAGGGTTTATTCAATCTGCGAAAGACCACTAATGCTTTTTTTCTCCCACAGCAGCCTTTGAAACACCTCCAGGACCTGTCAACGCTCCCCAGAAGGAAGGAAGTTTCCAGCTCAACTAGAACTTGGTCTCTATGCAGCTTACAATCAAGGTATCCAGTGTCTTCAGCAATAAAGTCTTACCAACCAGTTCCGGTAGGCAACCAAGAAAAGTGCCAAGAGTCTGTATAGTTCTGGGGCCCTCTGGGGCCTCTCGAACCAACAACGCCTAAGGTGTTCTGCAGCTGGCACTAGAGATTTTGTTTAGTAATCCTTGGCTTTCGGGAGCAGCCTCATCTAGACATGCAGAATATCTTCCTTCTTACTCTCTTTTTTTAAACTTACATTTTTAATTAACTTACAAAGTAGCAAGTTTCCATATGGCTTTTTCATACATCCTAGGTTTTAGTTAACTCTCCCTCCCTCGTCTCCCACCCCCCATGCACATCCCTGCTTAAACTTTCCACCCTCAGTACTCCCACTCTGTTTTCCTGTCTGCTGTGTGATGCTATCTTCCCCTCCTTGAGGCTTCCTGCACTCCAGTGGCCCTCTCGCTGCGGCAAATGGTGATGAATGCAGAGACACATGGCTGCTGAAGGCTGGCGGAACATCCTGAAGAAAGAGGCAGGAAGAGCCTGCAGGAGCCACAGCGAAGGGCTGAGATGCCGACTTCTGGGCCTGACGCAGCCGATGCCATTCCAAACCCACAGTCTTACAGAGGATCCTGGTTAAACTCAGGAAATCTCAAAATTAAAAAAAAAAAAAAAAAAAAAAAAAAAAAAAAAACAAATAAAAAACGAAAACAACGATGAAACCCTGAACGCAGAAATTCCTGTAGGAAACAGTAATAGAGGTAGGAGGGAAATTTGAGGGGGAATTATAACAATCACAATACACGAAATACATATATGAATTCGTCAAAAAAAGCAAACTCAATGAATTATCATATTTATTTAAGGAAAATAAATATAATATTCCTATATTTTAGGGGCTAAACCACTAACTCCAGCATGAAAGACTCTGGATGCAGTTCCTGACATTGCCACTGAACAGGGTGCGTGCTTGTAGCTAGGATCCCGGAGAAGATAAGCAGCCTGAGGAAGCCAGCAAGCTTTCTGGCTGACCTCCCTTCTGTCCCATCCTGGCCACTCACAAAGCTGCACAAGTATGTTTCTGCGGTAAACATTTCACCCTGGCTCAAGGCTAACCGAGAGAAGCCACTCTTGACTGAGGAGAGACCTCTGGGCTGACGAGCCCACCACCATCACCTGAGTCTGTAGAATATCTTCTAGCTGACCACGTACCTGCCAGTAAATGTCATCCTGACGAGCCCCCGAAGACATGAGTGAGCACTGTATGTTTGTATCGATAGAGAACTGATCCTCACAGTTCACAGATTTCATGTCTGCAAACATGCCTGCCCCTAAATCAACACCCAGAGTGCATTTATAGTCACCCGCAGTTGGGGCAGAGCAGTGAAAATTTACAAGAGACACCCAATTCACAGGACCCCAGCTAAGGTCAATCAAGGCCACACCACCTTCTTGCTACAGCTCAAGTATCCTTTAGTGGTCTAGTTAGTAGCATGCTTTTGGTTCTTGTTGGTTTGTTTTGTTTTACATTTTGTGAATTTTTGTTGGTGAGCTCACTGTTTTAAGTGACCTTTGAGCACATGTCAAAGAGTTCAAGGAGCTGTGATGGGCCTTGCAAAATATGCACATGGAAGATGAGCTTTGTTCCGGTAAGTTACAGTGCTGTTGGCCGTGAGCTCAACGGCAATGAACTGGTAGTAATATTAAACATGGTGGTTAGCAGCAGAAACACACTGAGGCGGGAGGTGTGCGCTCTACAGCAGACAGAAATGTGCCCACTCACTGAAGACTAACCCAGTTTCTCCTGGGAGCCATGGTTTAATATTGCCAACGTAACGTTCCCCAAGACTTCAAACTCAAAAATCAACCCTGATGAGAGCGTAGAGAAGACTGCACACACCAGACCTGCATGAAAGAAAGGACAGCGGGCTCAGAGACTTGCCAGTGTAGCCTGAGTCAGTAATGGCACTCACATACTGCCGGCAGCTCTCACCTCTCTGGTTCCGTGGCAGACAGGTAGTTCAGGCAACTGTGGAGCTGGTAGGGAGGGACTGTTCCGAGTGTTTTACCAAACCCTTTGGGTTTTTGTTTGTTTTGTTTTCGTTTCGTTTGTTTATTTGTTTTCTTTTTTGCAACACTGACTCAGGTAGCCCAGGCTGGTCTTGAATTTAGAATGTAGCCAAGGCTGATCCTAAACCTCTGAGCCTCCTGACTCTACCTCCTAAGTGCTGGGATTACAGGTGTAAACCATATCCAGTTTATCTGGTGCTGGGATTGGACCTGGAGCTTCATGCATGCCAGGCAAGCCCTCTGCCAACTGAGTTGTCCCCAGCCCCAGGTTCCCCCTCACCGCCCCTGTTCTTTGTATCTTCTTGCATCTCTTATTTCCTTCCCAATCATTCAAACCCCCTGGCTTTCCATTGTCTGTGAAGGTTCTCTGAAATCAGTGAGCCCCGACTCTCATTGCCAAGTGCAAGCCTTCCGTGGTGGGACACAGGCCTCCTGGGAGGCAACACAGTAGGGTTCTAAACCCAAGTTCCTGGGTGAGTCAGTGAAAAATCTCTGCCGTAAACTCTGGCAGACGGTAAGTAGTGGAGAAGGGCTGGAAAGCATCCGTGTGCCCTATGCCCACCAGAGGCAGCAGCCATAGCTCCTCAATGTCTTGTCCCTCCCCACGTAGGCACTGTGACCCTGTCTTCATGGCGTCATACACTCACCAGCCTTTTGTGGGGACTCAGACCCAATTCGCTTACAGTGCTGTGCAGCTGTGGTGAGTTTGACAAGCCTGGCCCAGAAGCAAGGGGAGATACTAGTGTCTCTCAGGTGGCATCAACAGTTAGCATTTGCTTCCTTTTGATGGGTGGCGCACACATTAGGATTCCTAACAGAAAGAACAGAATCTATCTTAGCCCGTTTAAGCAGAAAGCTAATTGGAAGAAAGAATATTAAGTGGTTCTCAGAATCTTCAGGGCTGCCAAAGAGCCACTTAGAGGGAGGCCAGCCATCCTCCTGCTTATGGTGACTCTTCTGCCTCCCCGTCCCTGTGTCTGGGAATAAAGATATGAACCACACCTGGTTTTAGGGTGCCTTTTTAAAAAAAAGATATGTATGACTTTAAAAAAAGAAAAATATATGGTTAGTATTATTTGTTCTATTATAGTATTTTTCAGAAAAGCCAAAAACAATTAACTTCATTCGATACTATATTACCAATAGATAGCCAAGCATGATCCTAGATATTGTGTTCTTGCAGAAATTCTCAGTAATTATGAGAGCTGGAAGGGCCACTGGATTGTCCTTTGGAAGAGAAAGCGAAAGCCTTACTTATCTCGCTTAAAATCTCTATTAGCCCATGCCTTTACCTTTGCTGGACTGTTCTATAATGTAAACCCACTGAGAAAATTAATTGAGCTACTCACCCCAATGAAATCGAGAAGAATCTCTTTAAGTACAACCTCTAAAAATAAGATAAACTACTATTAACTTTTTTGACATGAAAGCATATTTTGAAGGAACTATTTATGTATACTAAAGTTAAAAAATTAGTGTTGTGGTAAAAAATAAAATAAAATAAAAATTAAAAAAATTAAGTAGCCAACTAAGAATAAAGTCCTCCTAAGACCCCACCCCCCAAAGTCAATGTATTCAGGCCCAGAACAGCCACACTGAGCTACAAACACCAAGCTACAGACCGCCACTGACCCTGGGAATGCCAAGAAATTTAGAGTTTCTTCGCCCACTTCTAAATTAAACTCATCCATAGATGCATTTGGTTGGTGATGACTGAAGGGCAGAAACAACAGAAATTTGTCTTTCCCACTTCTAGAGACAGATGTTCCCAACCAAGACATCAGCAGTGCTGTGCTGTGCCACCTCTGGGGGCTGCAGAAGGCCACCCATTCCCTTGCTGCTTTAAGTTTCTTATGGTTATGAGGACATTCTCAGCATGTGACCATGTCACCCCAAGTCTGTTTCCACCATCACACTGCCTCCCTCTGCCAGCTGAACCCATCGCCCCCAACCCCTCCCCCCCACACACACAGCTAAATGAAAAGCCCATCAAACAATGCTTTCTTCCTTGCAAAATGCTTAATTAAACAGCTGTAAATGCTCGCTTTCCCAAGCAGAGGACGAGTGGCAGGTTCTGGGATTAGGACATGGTGCATCCTCCAATGGAAGGCCGTTTGCGTTAATTACTTTCCTTGTTGTTGTAACCTGACAGAAAGCAATTTGAGGAAAGAAGGCTTATTTTTGGCTTACAGCTTGAGGGAACGCCGTCCATCATGGCAGGGAAGGCATGGCAGCAGGAGCTCAAGGCGAATGCATCCAGTCAGGAAGCAGAAAGATGCAGGCTGACACTCACCAACATTTCACCTTTGCATACAGTCTGAACTTCTGCCCGTGGAATGATACCACCCACATTTAGGGTGACTCTCCCTAGCTCCATGAATTTCATTTAGAAAATTCTGAACAGATGTGCCCAGAGATTTGTCTCCTAGGGGATTCTAGATCCCGTTGAGTTGACCATCGAGATTAACCATCATACCACCATTCAACTCACTGGCTAGGAGTCAGGTCATTTGTGGACCCTTCTTCGTGCATGCTGATGCTGGTGCTGGTGCTGGTGCTGGTGCTGGTGCTGGTGCTGGTGCTGGTGCTGATGTTGATGTTGATGCTGATGCTGATGCTGGTGCTGATGCTGATGCTGATGTTGATGTTGGTGCTGATGCTGGTACTGAGACTAATGCTGGTGCTGATGCTGGTGCTGGTGTTGATGCTGGTGCTGATGCTGATGCTGGTGCTGGTGCTGATGCTGATGCTGGTGCTGGTGCTGGTGCGGGTGCGGGTGGTGGTGCTGATGCAGGTGCTGAGGCTAATGCTGGTGCTGATGCTGATGCTGATGTTGATGTTGGTGCTGATGCTGGTACTGAGACTAATGCTGGTGCTGATGCTGGTGCTGGTGTTGATGCTGGTGCTGATGCTGATGCTGGTGCTGGTGCTGATGCTGATGCTGGTGCTGATGCTGATGCGGGTGCTGATGTTGGTACTGATGCAGGTGCTGAGGCTAATGCTGGTGCTGATGCTGATGCTGGTGCTGATGTTGGTGCTGATGCTGACACTAATGCAGACCAGGGAGGTGGCAATCTACAGGGCAGTAATGGCAGCTGATGCTGGTGCTTCCTGCAGCTTAGTCAGGCTTGAGGGTCAGTGAGAGCCAGTGTCCACAGAAATCACCTCTTCTTACAGGTGACAATGAAGCCCAGAAAGAATCCAAGATCACCCCCTCAGGTCATGTGCAGACCACCCTCCCAAGCAGTGTGCAGTGATGCCCACAGCCGAACCCAGCTGTCAGGCTCCAGGAGAGTTAGCATGCTCAGCATTTTCTCTGGCTTGCCTTTTGATAGGGTCTTCTTGGCCCCTCTCAAGGTTAGCAGCATCTGACCTCAGACCTGCTGGGTCCCCAGCGAGGGACCAGATCAACCTACTTCTTGCTGAGTGACCTTGAGGAAGGACCTGAAGCTCTCTTGGTCTGCTTTTACCATCTTTCCTATGGCAGCTTCAGCTCAGCGTGCTGCGAGGTGGCTTTCTGCACACAAAAATGCTACAATTTGGTAATTCCAACCATCTGAGCATGTTTAACTTGGCCCTCGGCCATCCCAGGATGTTTGATAAAATCTGATCACTTGGACAAGTCCCAGGAAGGGAACGGATCAGAGCTTGCATTTGGTGTTGGGAGCCCACCTGATGGGAGAGAATGTGTGTATGTGGTGGGGGTGGTGGGCTGGCTGGTAAGATTGCGGGGACTTAAAACTAGGCGGAAGTAGACTCTGGCCAGGGAAGCAGACGGCTTCCTTGCTCAGCCATCATCAGAGAGGCTTCCTCCTGCAGCAGATGGGAACAAATACAGAGACCCACAGCCAGACATTAGGCAGAAAGTGAGAGACCTTGGAACACTCAGCCCTGAATAGGACGACTCTGTTAACTCCCTCCCCTCAGGGCTCAAGAAACCCTGCAGAGGAGGAGGCAGATAGGGACGGAGGACACCAAGGAAACAGGACCCTCTAAATCAGCATGAACAAAGCTCATATGAACTCATGGAGACTGAAGCAACATGCACAGGGCCTACACAGGTCTATAACAGGTCCTTTGTGTATATTTTTTAGCCTCCAGTTTGGTGTTTTTGTGGGGTTCCTGGGGAAGTGGGTTTCTATCTCTTGTGCTGTCTCTTGGGTTCCTTTCCTTCTGGTTGTTTCGTCCGATTCCAATGTGTCCGTTTCTCTTTTCTCTTCTTATCTTACATTTTATTATTTAAGGAAATACTAGGAGGAAGTCATTCAGCACATTCCAAGTTTGAACCCTGAACTCTGGGAAGGACAGGATTCACCCAAGCTCATACAGCTAGTTAAAGGCAACACTGCAAGAAGAGCGAGTTCTTGACTTCTATCCCTTGATATTCCGTCCCCCCCCCCCTGTATTTCAGCTGCCTTGGACACTGTCTTCAAGAAGGGTCTTAATCCCTCCAGTCCAGTAGGAAGGGTGCTGAAATTGTTTAGCAATGCCTGACAGTCATGGAGGGGAGAAGAGCGGCCCACGTTTTGCCAGCCTTGATCTACCTTCTTCACGGTATGGACAAATCGCTGGTGGGGAGTTTGGTCCTCACTCTCCACAGAGAACCCATTGGTGAGAGTGGAGACCGCATAAGTGAATCTTCGGAAGCCTTGTGGTTCCTATCCCACAGGTAGTTCTGGGTGATGCCTCAGGAGCCAGCCCACGACTAAAGTGTCCTAGCAGAGGCTGGGAACCAACAGGAGCTGGAACTCAGTCACATGTGAGAGGCGGGGGTAAGTTCCTGGAAAGACGACGGTTATCACAGAGTCACTCTGCACCCTGGGCACTCGGGAGTGCCCATCATAATATCCCTGCTAGGCTGACAGCAAAATTTTTTTTTTTTGTAAGCCCAGCTACAAAACTATATGCAAAGACTCATGAGGAGGCCAATCCTCCTATGGCTAAGCTGAGGTGTGGTGAGATTCTCGTGAATTCTCGTGAGATTAAAGAGAACCATTCCTGCTTTATACAGGAGGAAATTGGGGTTCACGTGAGATGGGGAAATTGCTAGTCCCACAATTAGAAAGTGGCAGAAGTGAGATTTAAATAAATCTAAACCCGTTCTGAGGCCTATTTAAGAACTCATGGGAATCAGGCCTTGTGCCCACGCCTTCAATCCCAGCACTTGGGAGGCCTCAAGCAAGTGGGTTTGCATGAGTTTGAGGTCAGTCTGGGCTATATGGTGAGTTGCAGGTTAGCTCAAGCTACAATAGAATTTACTAGAAGTAGCTTTTCCAGAGCAGAGTCTGAGATTCCAACCCCCTTTAATATGGAACCGAAATCATGGTCTCCCTCTTTTCATTGACTAGACTCCAAACTACCAAACTTCTTGGGCTCCATGGGAAACCTAAGTGACCCTTATTACACAGCTGCACCCTATTGTCCCCCCCCAACACCAGCACGGACCGTCCGGGTTAAAGGATATTGGCACTGCCATACACTCTTCTTTTTCCCAAATTAATCAAGAAGCAGGAATTTCTGACAAATGCCATCTGCTGATTTTTCAGAGACAAGTTTTGGTGGTGTGACCAGCAGGTGCCTCAGCTTTTTCTAGCATGCAGTACCAAAATAGTCACCATGGCAACCCTTGGAGGGCAGCCTTCCAAAGAGATGCATTGTGAGCACAGAAACTCTAGAGCCCTTTCAAGCAAGAGGGAAGGAGGCTGGTGTTGGGTTTCCAGTATGGGTGAGCGAGCGGGCCTCCCCGCTAGCCTCACACTGGGCTCCAGCCCCTGGATGCTGGAACTTTCACTGCTCCAAAGCTTCTGTTCCCAGAAAGAGAGCTGACTTGTGAATTATGGACCACAGCAGCAAGCAACCTGGATATCTCTTGCAGAGGCTTGGGTAGCGCAACAAGACTAAGCAACATGGCTCTGAGTTGGATCCTGCCCAGACCTTTGGCAGCTGGACTTATCTCTAGTCTCAGCTTCTCGTCTACGAAACAGACTGATGAGCAATGCCATCTTGTCCTAGGGAACTCGTGGACAAAAGATATGTGCAGGAGGTACTGAGAAGATATTTGGTGGACAGCACAAGCAGACAGAAAGAGACAGACGGACAAATACAGAGAGATTGGCAGAGAGAGGGACAGACAGACACAGAGAGAGATAGAGAGGGACAGAGAGAGTCAGAGACACACACAGAGAGGGGAAGGGAGTGAAAACACAGGGAGACAGACAGACAGACAGACAATTGGGGTATCAGGAAAACCTGGTCCCTAACCGCGCTCTACCTCTTTCAAATCCCATGACGTTGAGCTGTTCACGGAGCTTTTCAGGCCTGCACCTTCACCTTTCCAGCATGTCCTGGAACTTCTGGCACTGTGGTTGAGAAGGGTCTAACAGTATGACAATTATGGTCGGGGTACACGAGGGCTCCCCTTCTTTGTCCCTCTCTTCTTTGTGCTCAGGAAATTTCATCCGGTATCTTCCTAAGAACTGGGATTCATGCTGCCTTATGGCATTAAAACAGACAGAAACACAGAATTAAGCATTCCAAGATGTCCCCCTGGGAAAGTACTGTCCCGATGTGAAGAGAGGCCTGAGAGGGACCAGGACAGGACACATGACACACGGCAACAAGGCACAAATCTGAAGGAGAGCTGGGTCTGCAGGCTACAAAGATTCAGTGAAGCTGCCAATGTTGCTGTATCATTACGGCCTCTTAGACACATCCTCTGTCTCTTAGAGATAAGTTTGCCTTTGTATCCCTGCCATATTCAGTCACTGATTGGCTGGAAGCAGCCAGTAGAAATGTGACCTTAACACAACTGTGGGTGCAAGCCTAGGGGGCTCTCAGTCAACTGAGGTTCTCATCTCCAGGGCATCTTCTCCCGGCCACTTGACCTAGTTCACTACAGGGATGTGGCCACAAACCCACATTGCCACTTCAGAAGCCTGTAATTCATACCCACAAGTCTATGACCAGGGACATTAAAGAACTGAGAATCAGCAAGACTTCAACACTCCAGCTCAGCAAAACAAGGTTTCCCCAGCTCGATGAGATTATAGAGCCAAGATGCACATGTGAGTGTGACCTGTATTTGGACATGTGGACAAGCATGTTTAAGTGCCTGTGAGATATGCGTGACATATCGGCATAAGAGGACAGCACTTCTGTGTGTGTGTGTGCGCGCACGTGCGTGCGCGCACATGTTTTGATATCATATAGTGATAGTATGACCGCCACGTTAAGTGTTTTACACAGAGTATCCTGACGTCCGTGGCTGTCTTTGAGGTAGTAGATAGGTAGGTAAGTTGGGAAGTGACTGTGGAGGAATCATCATCCTTACAACTCGGACTTTTTCCCCCGGATGACACAAGCAAAGCCATGCTTTGAACTAGAAGCATTTTACTTCAAAACCTGAACGCTACCTTATTCATATGACCATTCATTGCAAAAAAACAAAATACATACATGTGTATGCACACACAAGACTGAGATGGGGATGGGAACATACATGGAGAAGTGTAAGTTTATTGTAGATTAATAACTGGCAGAGGGCATGACTCTCAGAAGTCTCCACCTTCTCAAACAGAAATCTCATGCTATAACGGCGTCTAGAAAAATGTAGGATCCTAGATGTAAGCCTCTCTACATCACATACAGTGGCATAAACTTCAGAGTCTCTCTGATTCTTCTAGTACACACTAGTGACAATCTGGCCTTTTCCTGAATCCACGTTCCTATGGCAATTTTTTTTTTTTACTTTACTTCATAGAAATTGTTGTCTTCTGTATTGGGGGGGTGGTTGATTATATTTTTGCTTTTGGTTTTTGTATTGTTTGGTTGATTGCTTGGCTGGTTTTAGAGGAGTTCTCTTTCTCCTTTCTTCTTTCTCTCCCTCCATGTCTGTGTGTGTGTTGTATAATCTCCCCTCAAGATTTGAGTTTTTATCTCTTAAAGGATGCACACTTTGAATAATTATAGAAGATTAAAGTTTTTAAAGAAAAAAAGATTTGAGTTTTGTTCATCCTGAGGGAGGTAATCCAGACCTAGGAAGACAAACACGGCATGTACTCACTCATAAATGGATATTAGATGTAAAGTAAAGGATAACCAGTCTATAGTCCATGACCACAGAGAAGCTAAGTAACAAGGAGAACCCTAAGAGAGACATACATGGATCCCCCTGGGAAGGAGAAATAGACAAGAACTCCTGAGAAAATTGGGAGCATGGTGGGGAAGGGAGAGCAGAAGGGGAGGGGGAGAGAAGAGGGGAAGTGGAGAGGAGGACATGAGGGAGTGGGATGGCTGAGATAGGGGAAGGACAGAGAGGGAGAGCAAGGAAAGAGATATCTTGACTGAGGGATGCTCATGAAGAGACTAGCAAGAAACCTAGCACTAGGGAAATTCACAGGATGACCCCAGCTAAGACCCTAAGCAATGGTGGGGAGGCTGCCTGAACTGGCCTTGCCCTGCCGTCAGATTGATGACTATCTTAACTGTAATCATAGAAACTTCACCAAGCAACTGATGGAAGCAGATGCAGAGATACACAGTTAGCACTGGGCTGAGCTCACAGAGCCCAGTCGAAGAGAGGGGGAAGCGATGATCTGAGCAAAGGAGTCAAGACCACAATGGGGATACCCACAGAAACAGCTGACCTGAGCTAGTAGGAGCTCGCTGACTCTGGACGGACAGCAGGAGAACCTGCATGGGCCCAAACTAGTCCCTATGAATGACAGTTGTGTGGCTGGAGCAGTCTGTGGGGCCACGGGCAGTGTCACCAGGATTTATCCCTACTGCTTGAACTGGCTACTTGGAGCCCATTCTCTTTGAAGGGATGCCTTACTCAGCATACCTATAGGTAGGAGGGTCTTGATCCTGCCTCAAAGTGAAGTGCCAGACTTTGTTGATTCCCCCAGGGGAAGCCTTATCCTCTCTGAGGAGTGGATATGGGGTGGGTGGAAGGTAAGGAGAGCAGGAGGAGGGGAGGGAGAGGGAACTGGGATTGGGATGTAAATTGAGAAAAGACTGTTTTAAAAAATAAAGAAAAAAGAAGAAGATTTGATTTTTGTAAATCATTTTTCTCTGCTTGTTTCCTGGCAGCCTGAAAAACTAGTCTGAAGGAAGAGTCTTAGAATCTCTCCATTCATGTGTGTCAAGCCCGGGTCTGCCACCTAAAATGCCCATGGGTGACTGCATTTGATCTGGGCTCTGATCAGGAAGATCGGCAATGCCCAGTCTCTAAGAGGTGAGGCATACTCGAGTTTACTGCATGAATGGGTAGGAGAACGGAGGTGGGAGCTGGGCTCTGGGCACCTCAAACCCCCCTCTCCCCACCATGTTCTGTTTCTCTAGACAGAAGATACCATCTGCCGCAAAGCCTACTTTTCGGGTCTTGCATTCACTGCGCTGAATGTTACAAGCCAGCAGGAGCAGCCAAGCTCAGGACAGGGCCGCTCGGGGCCGGGGCAGGTAGACTTACCTGGGTAAGCTCCAGCATGGCTATCGGCTGATCTGCTTTCTTCCCATTTCCTTTTTCAGTCTCCTGCCTTCACAATGAAGAGGCCAGCTCCTGCCAGTGCCGACTGCCATTCAGGCTTGCTTTCTTTCTTTTTTCCTTTTTCTTTTTAAGAATTTGGGGGAAGAAAACCGTCATGTGCCCACAAGGGACCTGGGAATCAGAAGTGTCTGGAGATCTTGAGCTGTTAAGGTAGAGAGGTGGCAGGTGTTTTCTAGGACATCCTCGGGGGCCCGTGTGGCAGGTGGAGCACGCGGAGCTGCCGTCTGGCTCATCTCCAAAGCTCTGCTGTAGAGTGGGTGAGGGGGAAGATGGGACAAGATGAAGGAGCCAGTCTCCAGTCCCAGACCAGAGCTAAATCTCTGTGCTTACCAGTCTGGCTTGAGGGGGCAGCACCCGAGCCCCAGTCAATCTAAGTAAAAGCCCAAAGCCACCTGAAAGAGGCAGGCCTTACCATAGACCCCAGGGGTAAGGCCAAGGCCACAGGAAAGGGAAGGACAAATGAAGGGACCCAATGGGAGCAAGATCATGGTGGGGAGCAAATCCAGGAATGGAAAATGTTGGTGTGTATGTTACTATCTGTATTGGGCTATGTGTGTACATGTGTGATGTATGTATGAACAGATGCTAGGTAGGGCAAAGATGTGGCATTAGTTAGCAGATAACGGGATCTGCAGAGGTCAAACAGGTGATGTACAGCCAGGAGCACTTTCCTGGGTCCCTACCAGCAATTGACCCTTGACTGAATATGTGGAGAGATGAGCGAGCAAAGGGGCTCACTGAATAATTTGATCTCTTTCCAAAAATTAATGCGTGCGTGTGCATGTGTGTGTGCGTGAGTGCGTGTGTGTGCGTGTGTGAGTGCATGCGTGTGCATGTATGTGCATGTGTGTGCGTGTGCACGTGTGTGCATGTATATGTGTGTGCATGCAAGTGTATGCGTGTGTGTGCATGTGTATGTACGTGTGTGCATGTGTTTGAGTGTGTGTGCGTGTGAGTGTGCGCATGCGTGTGTGTGTACGTGCATGCACACTATGGTGTATGTGAAGGTCAGAGGACAACTTTCATTAGTCACTTCTCTTCTCCCTCTTAGATCCTTGAGATTGGACTCAAGTTGCCAGGCTTTGGCGGGAAGCATCTTTACCCACTGAGCCACTGAGCTGGTCCAGGCTCAGCAACTCTAGCAGTCCAAGTCAGGAGCTCTACACCGTGCCCCACAGAGGCTGAGGACTGGGGTTTTACTTCTGTTTTAATTTTTTTAGTGCGTGTATGCATGCACGTGTGTGTGTGTGTGTGTGTGCCATGATATGTACAGGAGCACACATGCTCCTTCCATATTGACATGAGTTCTGGGACTCCAGCTTAGGTCACCAAGCTTGCATGGCAAGCTCCCTCACCCAAGGCACTCTGGATGGCACTGTTTGGTTTGGTTTGAGACAGGGTCTCTCTCACGTAGGCCAGGGTGGCCACAAATTCACTACATAGC
Organism: Alexandromys fortis; assembly: GCF_014885135.2. NCBI lineage: Eukaryota > Metazoa > Chordata > Mammalia > Rodentia > Cricetidae > Alexandromys > Alexandromys fortis. The sequence goes on from NW_026067972.1 coordinate 2,381,833, forward strand.
TGAGGCACAACTTAGTCTCCAGATGCCCTGCCTCCACCACCCAAAGTGCTGGGAGTGCAGACATGTACCACCACGCCCAGCTGAAACCTCAAACTTTTCACCAAGGCGTGAATCAAATTTGGGAGTGGGGGAAGCACTTTTCAGAGGATTTAGGCATTTTGTCCTCCTGCACTCAAGGCCCAAGAATCTGGCTTGTCTTCAGGCTGTTGTCTAAAGGCAGGTGTTTGAGGCAGGGGGATGTCCTCAGAGAACATGCTACTCCCATGTCCTGGAGCCGTAGCCAGCTGTCTGGTAGACACAGCTAGTGACTCAGGCAGGAAAGCAAGCAGGGTGCATGTCCGAGACAATCCTGGCCAGAGTCTTTCAGACCAGCCGTTCCTTGCTGCCTGCCTGCCTCCCGGCCTTCCCGACTTGGACTGGTTTTTTGCCCTCAGCTCTCTACCCCGCAAACCCCGGAGTGAGCATTTCCGAAGCCCATGGAGTCCCGGCACCAGAGCCGTAGTACTGGCTAACCCAGGCCAGCTTCAGGTACTGTACCCCGGCCAGCCCTGCTGCCCCTCAGTCCCTGCCCTCCCTTCCCTGCCCCAGCCCTCCCCTTGCTGCTGACGCACACATCCTATAATAAGCCTCTGTTACTTGGAGCTGGGGCGGCTCCGTAGTAAGCCGAAACCGCTACTATATTTACACCCTTCCACATTTAGACAAAGGCTATTTTTAACAGAAGGTCTATTTGTAGGGGTTGCCCACGTCAGACTCTGTTCACATGCGCCTCACCAGCCCCAGCCTGTTATTCCGATTTCACACTTGTACCGGCTCTCTCTCCTTCTCTCTTTTCTTCCCTCTTCTCCCCGTTGCTTTCTTTTCTTTCTTCCGCTCTCCAATTTCCTTCCTCTCTTTTCCCCAAAGGAAATCACACTAAAGTCTTTGGCAGGCTGTGTTGCCACAGTTCTTCAGAGAACACCCAGGTCATGGTCCTCACGGAAAACAAGACCAGTGTGGCCAAGGTCTTGGTCGGTGGGTCTGTAGTCGGCTGTCAGTGTCTGCTGGAGGCTGCGTACAGGCTACGGCCTCCGGGAGCGCCATGGCGGCCTGTCGTCTCCATGCTGAACATGGATGGGTCCACCAAGCTGTCACTGCCTAGATTTTTGTACTATGCTCCAGTTCTCTCTCTCTCTCTCTCTCTCTCTCTCTCTCTCTCTCTCTCTCTCTCTCTCTCTCTCTCTCTCTCTCGTGTGTGTGTGTGTGTGTGTGTGTGTGTGTGTGTGTGTCTGTCTGTCTGTCTCTGCCTCTGTCTCTTTCTCTGTGTGTATGTGTGCGCGTGTGTGTGTGTGTGTCTGTCTGTCTGTCTCTGCCTCTGTCTCTTTCTCTGTGTGTATGTGTGCACATGTGTGTGTGTGTCTGTCTCTGTCTGTGTGTTTGTATATGCTCAAGTGTGTGTGTGTGTGTATGTGTACTCAGTGAAAAGACAGTTAACAAGGTCAGAAGAAAATAAGCTAGTTGGGTTGTCATTCGTGGGGCCAGCCACCTTTTAAAAGCTCATTTGATCAGATCTCCCTAAGATCTGCTCGTTTGGATGAAGGAGCATTTCTTGCTTTCTTGCGGTGTGAATCACTATAGGAAGACCTTCAGCAGTCAAGCCCTGAAGGGCACTGTGGACACCCGAACTGCTTCAATGGTGCTTTGGAGTAGCCCCGCCTGCACCCAAGTTTCAGGTGGGGCACCCTGAGCCCACCCAGAGGCCCAGTAACTCTTCCTAAGTCATTTAGCTGGCTATGCTGAGGCTGAAATCTCTGGGTACAAACCTCAAGCCGGCCCCAGGTCACACACCTTCCACTCCATCCCAGTGAGCAGTGTGTTTGCTCTACTCCCCTCCCTGTCTCTGTCCCCAACCAGAAGCCACCTTTTCCACCACGGTACCCTGGTAGCATTTTGGGGGTCAACTCCCCCCAGATGGCAAGCAGTGGCACAGATGTTAGATGAGGTCCCAGCAGAATCCAAAAGCACATGTAGGAAGCCTGGCAGACCCTCGGGTCCCGGAGAAAACCCTTGGGGTTGAGTCTTGTGCCCCTCGTAAGTCTGTGGCTTCAGTGTAAAATGCCCAGATTACATTGCTGGGAGCAAAGGGCCTGGGCTATTGTGGAGACCGAATTCAGGACCAATGCTAGGGCTTCCTGCCCCCCACCCCACCCCCAGCTGGGTTCCATAGGTGCCAGAAAACATGTGGAAAACAAATGCCCCCAGAGTGCCCAAAATCAAGACTTTAAAACTGCTGATGCAGGCTCAGACATTTCCTGGAGACGCCGATAAGAGATGCTATCTGCTAGTGTCCTCGAGTCCAGAACCCAGCAGCTGTAACACTAGGACAAGCCATGCTGCTTGCATTTCATTTCATCTCTTCTTGCCTAAAATGGAGATTCGAGGAGATAAGGGAGGAGGTGGAGGGCTTGCAGGCGGAGTGGATTTGATCAAAAGGCATTGTATGCATATACAAAATTCTCAAACAGGAAAATATTATAAAGATACTAGTACTATTGCCTGCCTGCCCCTTAATGACTTGCAGCAATGTTGGAACGAAAATACGTGTGAGTGTGTGTAGGGGTGTTTGGGTGTACTCACCCACACGTGTGCATGTGAAGACCGGAAGTCAGCGTCAGGCATCCTCCTCTACAGCTCTTCTTTTATTTTTTAAAACAGCTGCTCTTATTGAACTTGGAGATCATCCTTGCTGCCAGACTGACTGGCCAGGACCCCTCGGGGATCCACTGGTCTTTGTTCCGCCCCCCCCCCCAGCACCGGGGTTACAGGTACCTGCCACCAAGCCTTGCTTTTTATATGGATGCTGGGGAGAGCAACTTGGGTCCGCGTGCTTGCGAAGCAAGCGCTTCATGCGCTGAGCCGTGTCCCCACGTGTACTACTTTCTGTGCTGGCAGATGCAACAGGCAGCGAGCCATCCATGCTGATGTTTCTGTCATTAGTACGGATAATGAACGAGGGCTCAAAAAGCCAAGGGACCTTCCCAAATGTTTACAGCAAGGAAGTGGTTAAAATAGAGGCATCATAGCCCTGAAACCCTTAGCAGTGATGAGCTGTATTCAGCCTAGAAATGGGGACACTGATTTCGGATAAGCCCCGTACTCTCCCCAGCTGACCCCCCCTGTATCTTTGTCCCAGTGACTTCTCAGCAGTGTGGGTGTCCTGCCTCAGCCAGAGCAGAAATCCCAGAGCCCTGAAAGAAGAGCTGGTGTCATGAGGCTTCTGGTTTCAGGATATACTGGAAAGGTGAGAAGGAAGCTTGTCTTCCCATGGATGGTGGCCAGGACCCAGTAGCAGGCCTCCCCCGCCAGGAGCCTGGGACGTTCCCCAGGTGCCCGGGCATTCCCAGGTCAGCGGGGCCGCCAGCAGTTTTTTCAAAGCCTTGGCTTCTGTCAGAAAGCAGATTATCAGCGCTTTGCAACTGCAGACAAAACCCACCCTGAAGTTGAGTCTATCACCAGGCAGGGCCTGTGCTCACCCTGCAAGGGGGCCAGTATGATGGACAGGAATTAAAGTCCCATGGAACTGCTTCTTGGAAGACTTCTCTGGGCCTTGAACTTGGTGCTTTGACCACCCACTTTCCACTCCCCCATCCATTTGTACCACGGTCCTACACATCTCTTTTTGAGGTCAGGTTCAGGTTCTACTCCCTGTGTTTAATCAATGCTAGCTCTCCTTGCGGCTTGAGAATAATCTGCCCCACCCTTGGCTCTCCACGTTCCTTGTAAATACCTAGCTATCCTGTGCCGGCTTGTGCCGCAGATACCGTGCAACAGATGGTTCAGAGCTGCCAGCGGCGGTGGTGGTACAAGAGGCTTGGCTTCCACTTCTTCCAGTGGAGTGGGCAATACTTGGGTCACGATTATAATTTTTAAGTTATTGTCTATTTGCAATACAAATTTATCCAGACATCCTGTGGTTCACCCAGTAACCCATATCTGAAAACATCTCCCCGTCTCTGTCCCACATCCCTCTCTCCCTGCAGATCTATCTTGAAGCATTCTTCCTCACTAAACTACAAGAGCCTAAATCCTTGTCTTGGGCTCTGCCTCTAGAAACCTGATCAGAGCCCTATTGATCCTTCTGCAGCCCTGGGTGGCCAGAGAAGTCTCTCTGTGTTCACTGGCCTTCTCAAAGCATGTCTCTTTGGTCTGATCCCTTAGACTAAATGAATGGTCTACAGGATGTCTCTGGGTGTGTGTAAGGGCAAGATACTAGCTTGGCCTGTGTCCGTGAAGAACTAGAAAGTGCAGGGAAATGGAGTTGTCTGATATCCTTGTGAGCATGTCTCCTTTAAGGGGACTCTATCTCTAGCTACCCATTATAGAGCTAAGTTGGTAGGTTAATGTCTGAGCCTTGCTTTAACATGCTGGGACACAAGACTAGGATGCAATGACCTCTGAGGGCCTCCCATCCACAACTCAGTGACCCCGGGGCCTTTTCATATATCTCGCAGTCTTGTTCAGTTTGTAAAGCCCCGAAGCTGGTACTTGGCACAGTAGTAGGTAGTACTCACTAAGTGGTTAGTGTTGTTGGTATATGTTGTAAACAATGACAACAGCTGACATTCTGTGTTCCCAGATGGGGAATGGGGAATAAAAATTATGACCTATGTGGTCTCACTACAGTTGAATGCAGCACAAGGCCACCCAAAGACAGAGTGGGCTGCCCGGTAAGGCGGTGGCTCTTTCTGTCATTCCCAAGGAAAATGGAAGGAAGGATGACATTTATCTTCCTGCCGGTGACAGATAATTTCCATTCATCATCTTCTTTAATCAAACATGGAGATGCTCTGGCAGAGGCTGGGTGACAGTTTGGAAGGACACACCAGCCTCTGAGAGTCCTCCCCAGGCCTGAGATACAAATCAACACTCCATATTCACAAGGCCACAGACTACTCTGGTGTCCAGGAACTTGGCAACTGGTTCCACAATAACATCCTGAATTCCATACCTATACTTTCACAACTACATATACTCCCAGGTCTTAGACAATGCAGCCATGGCCTGAATGGGGAGGACACACCCACAACCACTTGAAGTCTTTCTGAGCCTCAAGTCCTCCAACCCAGAAGACAAAGCTGAGATTCTCTCCCCTCATGTATGCCTTCCCCTCCTCTTGGGTGGCAGTATCCCAGATCAGGGCCAATGTCTGATCTTTCTCTAGACCTCCAGCGGTCCGACTGAAGGAACTAGCTTTTTCTGGGACTTCTTCCACAGCTATCCCTGGATAGTAGACATTCTCCTCACCCGTAAACACAGCAGTAAGCTCTTCGTCACAACCATGGTACTGTAGAGCTGGAAGATTCCGTGGAACAGCTCATCCAAACCTTAGTAGACCCATAAGTCTCCATAAGCCTCCCTGTGCCCTTTCCCCAGAGAGCGCTCACCCCTCACCCTTCTCGTGATTGAATGTCTCCACTGCAAAAAGGTCCTTCTGTCATACCAGATGTCCTCTGGCGTATTATTGTGGCTTCTGCTGGTTGGTCCTAGTTGTCCAGTGATGTCCGAGAGACCAGTCTTTGCTGGAAAATGTGCGGTGGGGGTGGGGTTACAGGATGGCATATGGAGACAAAAAGAGAGGCTCAGCCAGAGGTGGTGAGAATATTGGAGGAATCGGTCAGGGCCACATAGAGACTAAAAGTAGCGTGGTGTCCCCATGCTTGGAAGTTCCCAGCATGCCTTTTAAAAGTTTTGCTGTTCAGGAGTCACTGCTAAACTTTCTAGAGAAAGCATCCCTACCAAATTGTCACCTACGGTGCCCGCCAGGGTGGCCCGAGAGAGCAGGGAAAGCCAAACTGAGTCACAAGGAGAACGGATGAAAGAACCATCTCCTTCACCGTGAGAATGGGTTCTGAGGGTAAAACTGGTGGCTCTCCTAGTGTTTCCTAGGTTGGGCCCACGCCAAGTGACACTAAAAACCAGAGTTAGGACAAAGGGGTTATCAGAGGTACGAAAAACTCCCTTCTGAATAGAGTGATGGAATGAAGTCTGGTAAGACAGAGGGCAAACCCCATCAGTGAAGGATGTAGGCTGTGTAAGAAGGGAAGGGTCGCCGAAACCTAAGCATAGGAGGAAGCGGGACCTGATGGCTCTTTATTCTGGACGGGTATGAGTTTTCTTTTAGTGTGTGCACATCATCAACCCACCCCAACACGCGCGCGCACACACACAAACACACACACACAGGTCCATATAAAGCCAGGTGAGGTATACCATTGGAGGGTGTGTGACCCTTGCTTAGGTTAGCTTAGGTGTTCCCACGATTTTCCATTGCTGACTTGGTTACGAGCAAGAAATAAACGCCTTTCCTCTCTCCTTGGGAGGAGCGGAGCAGATTGCCTGGATCTGCCTCATTCTGCCCTGGCTCTGGTCTCAGCACCAAACGCTTCCTTCTGCGCAGTCTGTTCCCGTGACAATGCAGAGGGGAGAGCAGGAGCAAGGACCACAGCCAAGAGTCTCAGAGCAGCAGGCGGGCGGGGCTTCGCCATTGACTGGATAGATCACATTTGCATGGGAGAACGAGGAGATGCGGGCCCCTGGCTCCCCACACAGGCAGAAAGTTTGGCTGGTGAGTTCTTATCCCCTAGCGTGGATCAGAGAAACTCTGCCAAATGTCCACCGCTCCAGGGTTTGCTCAAAGGCAGAGCCTGAGAGAGGTTCCCACAAGAGGGGCCACTCACACCTCTGCACCATGGAGATTAAAAGAATAGGTTAGTTCTTTGCCGAAGAGATGAGGTCATGTTCTGCTGCCTAACACTGGAGAACCGGACCCTCTTTCCTTATTAAACACAGACAACAGCCTTGACTGGAGCTTCGTGCATACGCAAGCATTTTGCCTAGTCCATTCGACATCCTGTGACCAATCAGTGGTGATTCATGAAGCCCCATCACCTACCAGGGATCACTGAGTTTCCACCATGCCTGGGGCCAGCTGGGAACAAAAGTGAGAGAGGGCTGGAACTTGCCCTCAGGGGGTGTATAGTCCCGTAGAAAAGCAAGACAGACCGTCAAAGGCAAAAATTAATAAATAAAATAAGATCCACACATTCAAGCCACTTCAAGCATGTTGTTAGCACCAGAGCCATCTGGAAGGACCGTCTGTGGAGGTGGGCTGGGGAGGAACTTCAAGGAAGGCCAGAGTTTTACAAAGCCACAAAGGGCAAGAGTGGGAAGTGTGGGTGTGTACGCAAAAGTATGGAGAAAATGTAGCAAAGCTTTCATTCCTTAAAGAACCACGAGTTCTGTGCCGTGTTCAGACCTTGCTGGCAACACGGTGATGTTTACAGGAATAGATTTAAACCAGCAGCTGCTTCATCCCCCCCAGGACACTTGATTGTCACAAATGGAGGCAGGTCAGCACCTTTGGTACCAAGTAGACAAACGTCAGGGATTCTGCCAAATATCTCATTGTGTTCAGGGTGCCCCCACAACAAAAATGTTCCACAAGGCAATAGCTCCAAGGTGGGGAAACCCCAAGATTCTAGAACGTTTCCCAGTACCCTCGGCCTTTACCTCTAGACAGGAGCAAACGAGACACTAGGGGACACATGGGGTGTCAGGTCCTACTGTCCAAAGCTTCGCTTCCCAATATCTCAGCTAGCCCTTCCTCACTTCCTGCCTTTCACTTATGAAAAACCTGAATCCACTGTCTGTCCTCAACTGACTGATAAAAACATTAAACATAAAGCTTTTGGGGATAAAGTTTGTAGCACGTACAGCTGATGACCATTTTCCAACCCTTTGGCCTATTCATCTTTTTAAAAGACAGTGTGTCTCAGAGTTTTTCTGGGGTCTAAGAATTACTTAGTTATCATAATCTTGGTTCCAATCGCAATCAGGCCGGGCTCTGGGTACTCCAAAGACCCACCTGCCTCACCACAGGGGATGTTGGGTACATCATCTGTCCTAGAACCTGGAAGAAAAACTCTTCCAGCTTCCTGTATTCATATCTGAGTGAGGGTCTGAGAGCAGCACCTCCCCATTCCCTCTGATTTGAGCTAGGACATTCATATAACCTGCTGACCGCAGGGGACCTCCAGCTCCCTGAGACTGAGAGAGCTTCTCCAGGCCAGCATGGCAGGGACAGCTGCTCAGCTCAAGTTCTCTGTCCAGCAGGCGTTCCCAACCCTGTGATCTGGCCCTCCTTCCAAAGTGGCAGATGGGCACCGGTGCCTGTCGTGAAGCTGCCCCCACCCGCCTGCCACTGGGCATGTCTGACCAGTCATAGCCAACAGAGGACAACACAGTCAGCTGAGCAGTGGGCACCTTCCAAGTGGAACCCCCAAATACTGCTGACTGCTATGTCACTGTCCTCAGCATGAACAAACCACGCCAGGTCATGCATTGCAGAAAAACCCTCCTAATCAACCCTGGCTGTTCCAACGCTTTGCTCAAGGCTTATTTGTCTATGGTTAAAAATTTATAACATGACAGTCTTTGACCTCAATGGCTCATTGTGACCTAATTTCCTGTATTTCCAAAGGCATTCATGTAAAAGACCACTCCCCTCGCCTCCCCCCAAACCCTCACCCCCTTCACCTCCCAAAGCCTGTTAATTATGAACCTAAGGAAAAGATCTGAAGCCATGAATCTTGGCAAGTAATAAAAATCTTTTTTGGTATTAGGCCTACCTGCGCTGTATCAATATAGCACAGAGATTTGTGTCACCCATCAAACAACCCAGACCATCACAGGGTCTCAGCATGGCTCCCCGTATACTGCTTCTCGGTGGCTCCTTTTCCTATCAGCATTGCCCAACTACTGCAGTTACATCCCAACCTAGTATTTGCTTCTTCTCCTTCGGGGTCCAGACACACTGCAAATGTGACCGCTGAGGAGAACGCCCTGTCTCTCTGGCTATAGAGTGAAGTGAAAAGGGGAGCAAGAAGAGATGGAGGCCAAGCATGCTGGTGTATACCTTCAATCCCAGCACTTAGGAAAAACAAGCAGGCCAATTTCTGAGTTCAAGGCCAGCCTGTTCTCCATAGTGAGTTCCAGGCCAGCAAGGATTACACAGTGAGACCATGTTTTAAAAAAATATTTTAAGATGCAGACAAAAGAAGGTCATTTAAAAGGGCCAGCAAGAGATGATGGTGGTTGTGATGATAATTACATGAGCGAAGGTGAGGTAAGTCCTGGATGGATGTTGTAAAGGTAGTCAGAGGTCCTCAAGCCCCAGGTGGTGGGAAGGCCATATTGTTCCTCTTGCCACTGTGACCAACTATCTGATAAGAAGGGACAAAAAGGTGTCAGAATTTCTTTGGGCTCATGGCTTGAGGGGATCTAGTCCATGATTGCTGGGAAGGCACAGAGGTAGCAGGGGACAGTGGTTTGATCATGTCTACAGAAAGCAGAAAGCGACAGAGGACAGAGGGAGAACTAGGGTATAACTCACTCTTAATGGCTCACATCTCCTAGCTAGGCCCTACATGCCGAAGGTTCCACAGCCTCCCAGACAGAGCTACCACCTAGGGACCAAGTGTTCAAACAAGTCAGCCTAAGGGGCATCTTATGGATCTGATCTATAATTGCTCCTTTTCTACCTGTGGACCTTGCAACAGTAAACGAGGGGAATATATGTTACTGTATCAGCGTTGTGGGTCTGGTCCCACAGAGTAAACATCTCTTTCTTAGGGTGCAGTACAGGGATACCCATTTCTCCGTGAACCGAAGTGTTTGCGTGTCCTGTGAAGTTTTCTGCAAACACCACAGTCCCTTTGCTTTGTGCCACTCATCCCCTCAAACTGCTCAGCGTGCTCCTCACGTGCTTCCTGGGGGGCTGGAAGGAAGTCAAGGACTGATCCAGGGTAGAGGCTCAGCAGGCAACTATGAGACACTATGGCCGTGAGGTGACCCACAGTGTCAAGTGGCTACCCTGTGTCCCTGTGTGATGGGGTTTCTAAAAATACCCCCCCTCCCGGGGCCTGCTACTCCTGGTGCACCAGCCCTGCCCTCTCATGTGCCAGGCAGACAGCAGGGGCATGAACAACCCGCTCCCTCCTTACTCTCCCCACGGCCTCTCCAGTCCAGGTCATTGTCTGTTCTCAGCATGACTGTTGCCTAGCCACCTGCCTTCTCTTTCTTCTCCAAGTGGACGATCAGGTGGTTACTGGGAAGCATGGGGACCTGTTAAGAGGCCACAGCATAACACAATGAGCAAGGCTTATTCTTCTAGCCATTCAGTTGTTCGGCATACCTTAAAACACCAGGGTCAAGGGCCTTTGCCAGGTCAGGGCTATAGTAAATGCTACACACTAGGCAACAGAGAAGTTCATGCTCTATGACTCTATGCAACTCTCGAGGGTAGCCCAATGCAAGTGTGTAATGAGAGAGGTCAGGATGCTGGTGACATCTTTGGAGTGAGAAAGGACATGGGGAGTTCTCAGGCCTGGAAATGGATTGAATCTTAACCTGAGTGGCTCTCACAGGGCTGATTAACATATGAAATACACTGAGCTGTAAAATACGAAGAGTTGCATTCTTTGATTCATGCTTGTTAAATTGCAATCCTTTTTTGTGGTTTTTATGTCAAGTCTATTCTGTGTTTACTCTTAAGAGCTGTACGCACACCCATAACTCAAGAACAGTTGAGAAACACTATCCCGACATTTTATCAGGGTTTGTGGCTGATGGCTGGGATAGTGGTGAAGACAGAATTTACCGCTTTATCCTTTTCTGGGTTTCTCAATTATTCCACACCGAATATATCCTGCTTATATAATGAGATTAAACATGCTAACTGTTATTTTTAAACATTTTAAAAGTGCGAGCCCTTGAAACGAAACACTGGGCAAGCATGAGGCAGGTGGCTGTCTTCCCAGGGCAAAGCCTGCTCACCAGTTTTTGTCCTCTTCCCCAGCAAGGACACCAGCTCAGGAGGACGGTCCAGGTCTGTGGGATTTCGGGCCAGCTAAATAAAGTTCTTGGCTCCGAGAGGGCTGAAGTAAGTGGAGCTGCTTGGGGAGCCCTCGGGGCTTTCCTGTCCTTGCCCAGAGGGGTGTGCCAAGCACAGCCAGGGCATCACACCTGACTCAGGTTCCAGCCAAGCTACCCTGAGTCTGCCCAGGATCCCCCAGCCCCAGCCAGCCTGGACCTCTGGCTCCTTTAACCCTCCCCCTCATTGGCAAGAAGGAATAACTGGTGTGTGAATTTGAAACCACGGATAAGTGAAGGGGACCTGTTGGTTGAGAGTTTAAAACAATGAAAAGGAAACCTTGAAAGCCTGAAGAAGGGAGAAAGTGGAACAAGGAGGTTGGAGGATGACTCTGTCCTTGGTTCCCCTCCCCCCTTCTCCCTCTCCTCCCCCCCCCCCCGGAAATGGGGCTACTGTGAGAGAGGATCTGAGGCGGCTTTTGTTGTACAGTGTTGTTGGAAGAGGTAGCAATGGTCCCTAGCCCCCTACTCTACTTACTACTCTTGGCCACCAAAGTCTAAACCTAACAGGATCTGGGTGGGTTTGTCTGGGTGCCCGCAGCCTAATTTCTGCATCGGCAAAGCCAACACGGTCCTGTGAGCAGCGACTTGTGATTTGCCAGAGTGTTTTATAGTTCCAACCTAGATCCTAAAAACCCTTCCCTCTTCCTCCCACCTCCCTCTCCAGCCCCTCAACACAAGACTCCCACAGAGAAGTCAAGTCGTGTGACGGCTTTCCACACTGAGCCAAGGCAGGAGCCAGTGGCCAGTTCTGCCCTGTGACACACACACACTCGGCCTTCAGCAGTCACATGGGTTCCAGCTGCCACCACTTGCCCTCTGTCCCTGACCTGGTACTCTTTTCCTGGCAGGCCTCCTGAGCTGACTTGTCCCCCCCAAGCTATGGCTTGGCAGACAACTGGACTGACAGACAGACTGCCAAGAGGCTTGGACAGTTCTGTCTCAGCTGACCTCGAGGTGGGAACCCTTCCAGGAAGCCTCCTGAACACTGCAGAGGGTGCCCCATGGGAATTAGGTGCCTTGCTGGCCTGAGACAGGAGCAGACGGAGTTGTTGGCAGTGGGTGCACCACAGCCAACCACAGCCAGCACCCCCAGCAGCGGAGAGCATGAGCCCTGGGTGCTGAGTGAGGCTAAGTAGGCAGCCAAGGGCTGCTGTTCAGTATAGCTCATGGGGAGGTTGGAAGTCAAGCATTGCTGGGCCTTGGAGAGCAGGACAAAGACGAGTCCAGAGGTGCCATCTAAATGAGCACTCCTCAAACAGAACGCAACAATAAACAAACACAACACAACACAACGCCCAACTCTAGCACAATAGGACTCAACTGGAAACCATTTTTTTCATGAGGGGATATTTGGCAATGTATTGGGACATCTTGGGTCATCAGAACTGTGAAAGTACTGCTGTCACCAGTGGAGAGGAGGCAGCCATGGAGTGGCCTAGCATTGTCTGGCCCCATATGGACAGTGTTGTGGTATTCAAGTCCTGGTCAGAAAGAAAGCATTCCTGAACCTAAAAATCAACTCAAAGGACTAACCCAAGGCTATCATCTACAGACTTGGGACCCTCCAGAGCCTAACCAATGCCTCAAGGCCAAAGCCTCAGCACACGCACAAAGATGTCCTTCAGCCAGGCGGTCGTGGCACAGGCCTTTAATCCCAGCACTCAGGAGGCAGAGGCAGGTGGATCTCTGTGAGTTTGAGGCCAGCCTGGTCTATAAGAGCTAGCTCCAGGACAGGCTCCAAAGCTACAGAAAACTCTGTCTCAAAAAACCAAAAAAAAAAAAAAAAAAAAAAAAAAGTCCTTCCATGATCTTGGTCTGACCCTCCTCAGCCTCACCTCCTGTTGGGTTTTGTCCACACTGAACCATTCACATCTTCTATGTGTTCTATGACTCTTGCTAGTAAGAAAGGGCTTCTGCTTCCTGCCTGGAATTTTCTCCTCTCACTCCGTCTGGCCAATACCCTTGCTGTTGAGTCCAGCTGTGACATTGCCTCTTCCCTTGCAGCCATTTCACCTCCTCCACGGGTTGTTCTGCCCTCACCTCAAACAGGGTGCTGGGAGGGTTCTGTGTCAGTCTGTGTCTGAGCTCTCCCAGAACACTGGTCTCTCTCCCCAGTGCCAAGAGAGACCTCAAGCAATTGGAGTTAAACTGCTGATCACCGATGTTCCCCTGACCATGTGGTGAGTGGGTACACCTGGCCCTCAGTCACAGAAACTCACTTGGGGAACTGAAGAAAATGCAAAGAGAGAAGGATCTGGTCAACTGGGTCACCCAAAGAAGGCAGGAAGGCTAGGGAGACTGCACAGTGGATTGAGCACTGGCCCTGAGATGTGGGGAACAGAGGGCTGATCTCCAGAACCCTTGTTCAACACAGCAGAGATAAGGGGTCCCCAGGGCCACCTGGCTAACTAAACTAGCCAGAATCAGCAAACCCCAAGTTCAGGAAGAAGCCCTGTCTAAGTCAATACTAGTGGTTGAGAACCTTGACATCGTTCAGGATGAAAATCCCAAAGAACAGAAGGAGGTGAAGAGGTGGTATTACTAAAACAGGCACTTTGCACCATTTCCTTAACACACAGCCATTCGAGTTTCTACATTATGATTTTATGACTTCGATTCTGATTGTTTAGGAGGCATTATTGTTTTTCTTGCAAAGAAATATGCTGTTTGGGTAAGGTGTATCATCTCCTAAGACACTAATGGAAAAGAAAGAGTTAAATTGAAATAAATAATAGTGAAGGAGACACTCAGCATCAGCATCAACTTCCAGCCTCCACATGTGCACTCACACACGTGCACTCATACCACACACACACACGCATGCGTGCACACACACACACAAAGAAGGAAGGGAATCGGGACAGGAAAGATACTGAAGGGCCAAGGAAGACTCAGAGTCATTCAGTGTGGAAACTCAACAGGGTGGCAGAGGTAGACAGCCAGTTCCAAAGGAGGCTGTGTAGGCTCCTGATACTTCTCGGGCTGGACATGTGGCGTCTGACAGTGGGCTTTCTGCAAGTGTTTGGCGGGGCTTAGCATGAAGACACGAAGATTTGGTCATTTACACATGTTAATTGAAGACTCTTGCTTTTTTTTTCAAATCACCCACATAGAGAAGGCAAAGTGGCAAGAAGTCTTTCTATTTTACATAGAAAGATGCCTGTGCTCCAGGAGGTGAAGGAATCATCTCTGAATTCCCAAGTACTGCCTCTCCCTCCCTCTTTCCTTCCCTCCCTCCCTGCTTCCTTTCCCTTTGGGCTGCACCATTCTGTGTTGGCCAGGGCGATATCAAGCGCCCAGCTTTTATGAGCATTCTCAGGAGACAGCAAATGAAGAACAACTCTCCAATGCGTCTCCTGTATCCTTGTTCTGAGACTGGCTGGGATGTCGCTAACCCATAATGAAGCACACATATTGAAAGGATAACTGAGTTCGAATTGGCTTATGTGTGCCCACTCTAACATCCTCCAGGTTAAAATCCTGTCTTCTCCTCTCATATTGTCCATTGTCCCTGTCTCTTTTCATGATCTTCATAAGCAGCCACGGACCTGCTTTCCACGGCTAGGCTACTTTTCAATTTCTTGTCATTTACATAAATGTAACCATGCAATATTCCCCGTTTTATCTGTCTTCTCTCACTCAATCTCATTTCTCTGAGGTTCAAGCATCTTATTGCATGCCTGAAGAGCCCGCTACTTTTTTTTTTATTGACGATCAGCACTCCAGTGAAACTTCACATGACAGTCTGTTTATCTACTCACTTGCTGGTAGATGGCTCCAGCTTGGGCTAATCACAAAGAAATCTTCCACGGCCATTTGCAAAACAGTCTCTCCATGTGGACAGATGTCTTTATTTTTTGTAGAGGAAATGTCTGTGTCATGTGATCAGTGTAGACTTAACTTTCTAAGAGCGCGTAACATTGTTTTCCAAAGTAATAATACCATTGTACAGTTCCACCAGCGGAACATGAGAGTTCTGGGTCCCCCCACCCCACCTGCATCAGCAGCAGGTGTGATCAGTCTTTCTCCAGGCGAGATGTTTTAGTGGGTCGTGGCCCACACTCTGAGTTTGTTTCTACAGAGGATGTTGAACATCGTTTTATGTGCTTACCTGCCATCCAAGCGTCCTTTCTGGTGACATGTCTACTTAAAAACAGACATCAAGAATTTGTCTTTTTTTTTTCTCTTTATGTCAGTCCCAGGTCCTCTAGAAATCAAAGCCTGAGACAAGAACTACAATTCCTTGGGGACTTTACTGGAATGGTGAAAATTTCGGTGATCTGGGCAGGGGGACATGGAGAAGGGAGACAGTTAGCATGCGAAGTACCGCTATCCCCAAAGGTGCCAAAGAGACACGGCTAGTCTCACGGCAGTGTTTGATCAGCACCTAGAATGCTTTGGAAACATTCGCCAAGAGTGAGCACTCTGCTTGCAAGTCCGGGAAAGAAGCAGCAATAGATATTTCTCTGACAGCGCCCCGCTTTAGAGCAGGGTTGACGTTCCAGAGCCGCCTCCTGATTACTTCAGGGCTGAGCCTTCAGTGCCACAGTAGCCGCTCAGGTGAGGGCATCTCACACCTGCATTTGTTGCATTTTACCTGAGCCCAGAAGACAGTGGGCAGCTGTTTAAAAACCACTTATGAGTGAGTACATGTGATAACTGTCTTTCTGGGTCTGGGTTACCTCACTCAAAATGATGTTTTCTAGGTCCATCCATTTGCCTGCAAAATTCAAGATGCCATTATTTTTTTCTGCTGTGTAGTAACTCCATTGTGTAAATATACTACATTTTCCTTATCCATTCTTTGGTCGAGAGCCATTTAGGTTGTTTCCAGGTTCTGGCTATGACAAACAATGCTGCTATGAACATAGTTGAGCACATGTCCTTGTGGCACGATTGAGCATCCTTTGGATATATACCCAAAAGTGGTATTACTGGGTCTTGATGAAGGTTGTTTCCTAATTTTCTGAGAAATCACCACACTGACATCCAAAGGGGCCAAAAGAACAAATAATCTGATTTTTAAAAATGGAGTACAGACCTAAACAAAGAACTCTCAACAGAGGAATCTAAAATGGCTGAAAGACGCTTAAGGAAATGTTTAACATCCTTAGTCATCAGAGAAATGCAACTCAAAACAACTCTGAGATCCCATCTTACACCTGTACGAATGGTTTTCCTACTATCCCCCAAGGAAAGGACGAGGGACCCAACAGGCTAGCAGAAAGGAGCTATTGGCTTATCTTGAAATGGCCAGGGCCACATCTTTCACATGATGAGGGTGGGGATGTCAGTCAGCAAAATTTTCCTTAAAGGGCCCAAGGGTGGCTGCTTCAGGGCCTGCAGCCTAAAACTGGTTTCTGTTGCAACTGGCCAACCCTGAGGCTGTAACTCAGGTGTAGCCAATGCACAGACAAACAGGCGTGGCTGTGCCCCCTCTACAGTTTTACTTTCAAATCCAGGCAGCCTGACTGCAGGTCATGGTCTTCAGATCCACGGGCAACAGCTACAGTGCATTCCCTTAGTATATAGAAAAACTGGGACTAAGCAGAGAAACAGAGCTGGTTGTGTAAGCAGTCTGAGACGCATCTGACTTTCTGACCAATATTTCCACTCTGCTCAGTGATGTTCGTCTTGCAAGTTCTGTGTGTGTTGAGGGAACTGGCAGCCAGAATCCTTCAGGGAATCACCCACGTAACCTCTAATTCTTCAACGCATTAGTTTGTTTCTTTTTGGTGGCTAGAGAGGCCCCAGGGACTGAAGCCTTCCAGTCTCCAAGAATGCCACAGAGTAACTTCCTGTCCCACGTCACTGAGCAAGGCTGCTTTGGAAGCCTCCCCCGGGTCAGGCCCTCTGCCACCAGCCTCAGCCGCCCTGGCAGAGCAGCTCCCAGGCCCGGCCATAGAGCACAGAACGAAAAAGTCGTTAGAGCTTTGGATCCTGTAAAAACTCTAAAAATATCCAGGAATGTGTGCACATATGTGGCCCTTCTGTGATCAAAACATCTGGAAAGAAGATCAAATCCTGTTTTAATCGGCCTAAACTTATGCAAAGATTTTGGATAGGAGCAGAAGTTGAAAGTCATTGACTTTACTTGAGGGGAGAAATAGGACTTCACAATTGTTGTTGTTGTTTTTAAGACAAATCTAATAGAATCCTTCCCTGGGGGGAGTTCTAGACTTGTGCTTCCTTGGGACCCTGGGATTATTTCTCCTGTGGGAACTCAGGGGTGGGAAGTTCACTGGCTACGAGCTTGAATTCCTGATTTGACGTTTTTATTTGTAAAGAAAAGGACAATTAAAATGCTATGTCCCTTACTAAGAAACATTAGGAATAGACATCAAACCAAATGACACCCTCAAACACGAAATTTGAAGAAGGGCTATTGTAACCAGGCATTTACCAGATAGAGAAACTGAGACTCAGGGAGGGCTTGCCTGGTGGTCCACGGAGTAGGGAAGAGGCAAGACTGGCTGACAGATGTCTGAACTCTCAGCCCGCTAATGCCCTGGGAAGAGGAGTTGCCGTGGAATTTCCATCCTGGTTCTGCTTTGCTCAGCCAGAGGGCCACCTCTGCTAAAGACAGCGAGCGCTGCCTGGGGAAGCCAGGCTCAGAACTCCCGAATCTGGGCAGCTGCTTGCTATGAAGAACGAATAGAGGCAGGTGGATGTGTACTGTCCCCAGAGCTAATTGTGGCCCAGACTAGAGTAGAGTGTCCTGGTTATTTGAACTAACTAATGGATAAACCTGGGGTCCTATTGGGACCCAGGCTTTTATCCTTCACTAGCAGCAGGTAACTAACCGTTTTCCTGAAGCAAGGCCCTATGGGACAAGGAAACAGGCCACTCCCTAAAGCTTAGGCTGCACACCTACGTCACTCATCCCTTCTATCTCTGATCTGAGCCACTCATGGTTCCCACTGGTCCCTGAAGAGTCAGTAGAAGCTTTGCAGCTCACTGCTCTGGCAGATGGGAAGACCAGGCAAGGATCTGAAAGAGAAGACACAGAAGGGCAAGGGTCTTAGTTTAGCTTGCCACTTGGACACCAGAATTTCCCAGCCCGCCCTTTCTGTGGTCTGGAACCCAAGCATGGTTTTGACTTATCCCCACTACAGATGCCACCAAGTATACTCTAGATCAGTGGTTCTCGTCCTTCCTAGTGCCGCCACCTTCTAATACAGCTCCCCGTGTTGTGGTGACTCCCAACCATAACATCATTCTAGTTGCTACTTCAGAACTGTAATTTTGCTACTGTTATGAATCGTAATATAAATATCTGTGTTTTCCAGGGGTCTTGGGCAACCCTTGTAAAACAGTTGCTCAGTCACCAAAGGGGTCACAACTCACAGGTTGAAAATCACTGGCTCTAGGGGCTTCTGTTTCTCTCCAGTTATTCCAAAGGCTAGTGGCCAGGACCATCAGGGTCATAACTCTCAGCCATACGAGAGAAGGTCATGCATTCTCAGAACAGCTCACACAGTGTCTTGGCAGTTCTGTGCCTCTGTCCCTTTCCACCACTGTCACTTGGTTCCACATGCGTCCATCATGATGGGCAGTCTGCAGTCCAAGGCTTTTATGACTACTCTTTTAAGCAGCCACCCACTCTCTACTCTGAGCTAAAAAGTCATGTTCTTTCCTACCAGTCAGGTGACTAACAAGGCCAAGACTCCCTCCAGGTCATCCAAGAACAATGTATCATGACTGCAGCCAGGCACCCCAGACTAGCTACCACCCACCCTAGCAAGCTGTCGTTCTGTGGTCCTTCCCGCTTTAATCAGTCCACAGAAGTATGAAACAAACATGCTCTCTTCGCCACAGAGGAAAAATGCAAATTATGTAGAGCCCTCCCTCGCCTTCTTTTGTTCCTTCCGGCTCTGATTGATTTCAGCCCTAAGCACTCTAGGCTCGTGTTGAGGGAATGCGCTCTTGTTCTGGAGCTGCAAACACTTCCCCACTTCCCGGCAGTGCCCTCACACCTCCCCAGATGGACAGGTCCCCGGCTCCAATCCCAGCATGCTCTGCATGTGTCTCGTTCTTCCAAAATCAAGAGTCGACCTGAAATATGACCGTGTCGGGACTCATCTGCAGTTTCCGGGGAGCAAGTTCATCTCAAACTCATATGCCGGCCACACATAGCGGCTTCCAGGAGATAGGGACCTGGGATTGAGAGATGTGAAAGCACTCTTCCTGACAAACCAGCTCTGCAGACTGGGCGAGTCCGAATGGCGGGGATCAGCACCATTTTCTCTGCGCTTCTAGGGATGCCCTATCTGATGCATGGCTTGGTCCCACATTCTAAGTATTTGTTAAAAGGATCTC
This sequence comes from Alexandromys fortis, assembly GCF_014885135.2. Classification (NCBI taxonomy): domain Eukaryota; kingdom Metazoa; phylum Chordata; class Mammalia; order Rodentia; family Cricetidae; genus Alexandromys; species Alexandromys fortis. The sequence continues at coordinate 2,401,123 of NW_026067972.1, forward strand.
AGAGTTATATATGAGAAATGGAGGGATGGGAGCAGAGAACTACATGTCTGTTTCTAGAGAGACATGATCCGAGGAGGGAGGTGTGAGAGTCACACTGATGCCCAGGCAATAAAATGATGTCTTGATTTTATGCTCTGTACATTAGGAACTGCTGGGAAGAAGTTCATAAAGATACCCTTGCCTAAGATCGCCTGATAGCCAGCGTTGCTCAGTAAAGTCCGAGGACATTTGTCTTAACTTCTGTCTGATTTAGGATGTGTGCTTTTAGGGTTTGGGGGGGGGGGCGGGGGAGGTGCTTAGTTCTTTTTGCCATGCCCACTGAATAAATCTGTCTTATGAGACTGTTTATATAAAGCAGCTGAACATATTTGCAGGTTGAAGCTACAATTGGTCTGATAGGTCCAGGAACCATGAGGAGAACAAGCTGAGTGGCCTGCTTGTTGGTTTCGGATTTAGACACAAGGGAAGAGGCAAGAATTAGAGGAAAGGCCCTGTGAAGAATCAGGCAAGGTTTTCCTTCTCAATGATTACACTACTATACCTCTTACGTTGGAAAAGTCCAAACTTTTGGAGGCCTGTGGGCTGCAGACCATCTGATGGGGAGGCAGGCCACCCTCCCTGTGCCTTCTAGAACACTCCACGCACAGACAGCCCTCGTCTGACCTAGGTGATGGGTTCGGCTCCCCCGCAGCACCGAGATAATGAGGGCAGAAGGATGGTACCCGCTCACCTGCCTGACCGAGTGGCCTTGATCTTCAGTGGACAAATGGAGAGACAGATGCGTACAGACTCCAGATGTGGGGGTTTGGGGCCACTGGGAAACCTTGGGGTCCTTCAGCGGACAGTCATCAGGACAGCTGGGAGCCAAGTATTTGGTTATGTATGCTGGATCCATCCATGAAAACGGTCCCTGCAAAGGGTCAGTTGGGGTGGAACAGCTCTTCAGAGGGACTTGTTTCCAGTCTGAGAAGCAACTATAAATATGGCACTTACAGGCTGCAGTATCTAAGGTTCAGCATTGCCTACTACTCATGAAGGAAGAATATTCTGGGTTTGGAGTGTGGACTCTTGAGTCACACTGATGTGGATGGTGAAGACCATGTTCTACCATAATTATTTGGGAAAGGAAGAAAGCCAGACCATGATTGGGTAAATAAATGCAGGACTGTTGTAAGAGGCAGCTAGTTTGTTCCTAGCTGCTCAACCATGAAATAATCACACAAAAAAACTTATTATTTGCAATACTGTTTGGCCAATAGCTCAAGCCTATTTCTGGATAAGTCATATCTTAAATTACCTATCTCCATTAATCTGTGTATAACCACGAGGCTGTGGCTTACCGGGTAAAGTTCTGGCATCTGTCTCTGGCAGGGCTACATGGCTTCTCTCTACCTTCTTTCTCCCAGCATTCAGTTTAGTTTTCCCCACCTAGATATAGTCTACCCTATCACAGGCCAATGCAGATTCTTTACTCAATAACCAATAAAAGCAACAAACATACAGAAGGACTTCCTACATGGTAGGACCAAGGGAATTAAATGACCTCTGCTTCCCCTCAAGGAATAGAAGAACTCAGAATCAGAAAGCCCAAACACACAGATGGTAGGTACCATGACCGAGGCCACTGAGTCATCAGGTGTTAATGAGGTAAGCTCAAATGTTAATGTGTGTCCAAACGTGCATGTGATAGTTCAGAGGCAATCCGAAGGAGGGGAGGGTAAGGGATCCACCCTCAAGGTCTACAGCTTCGAAAGTCATCATCCTGAAAGGCAATATGAAAATGGGATTTGGCCAAGGGAACCAGGGAAACCCTAAATTCAGCACTGTGCAACCACTTCCTTCCTAATGAGGAGTCCAGCGAGATAGACATGAGTATCAAAAATGGACATCATTGGCTTTTATATATAAAAAAAACTATCCTAGAATTTCAATAAACTAAGTGAGACTATGTAAAGGGTTCCTTTTCTAAATCAGATGTCAAATGTGGGCTAGTCTAATTTCTATTGCTTACAACAAAATACCTCAGGCTAAGTATTTTGGTTAAAAAAAAATTGTACTTAGCTCACAGTTCTGAAGGTCCAAAGAGCATGAGGCCAGACCTCTCAACATTTCTACACTGGAGACCAAACCTCAACATGAGTTTGAGTGGGGATACACCATAATACAGCCATTAAAATATGAGTAATTATTGTTCCACAGTACCCTAGGGACCCACTCCCATGCCCAAGGCAAATGCATCTGGAGCTGCTAGCAGCATTTGTGGACAACTTCCAGATTGGTCCTCCTTTGACCTCACCCTGAGCCAGGCTCTCATTCACAGCCCAGAGGTTAAGAATGCCTTAGGGAAAACTGCAGACCACAGAGAGAAAGTAAAGAAGGGTTTAGCACAGCCCAGCGAAGAATTTCTTTTTTAAAAAATGCTGTTACCATTACCATTTTGTGTACATGTAAGTGCTCTCTCTGTCTCTGTCTCTATCTCTGTGTGTGTGTGTGTATGTGTGTGTGCAAGCACATGTGTGTGAGTGTGGAAACTACAAGTTAATGTCTTCCTCTATCACTTTTTTTTGCGATGACTCTCTCCCTAAACCTGAAGCTCACCTATTTGATTAGACTCTTTGGTCAGTGAGCTCCAGGCATCTGACCACGGGTCTGCCTCCCCAGCACTGGAATTACAAGCATGAACCATCACAGTCAGCTTTTAATGTGGGTTCTGGGGATTTGAACTCTGGTCCCATGCTTGCTCAGCAAGCACTTGAGCAACTGAACAACCTCCTTATACCCATCAACCTGATGAAAAACTTTGAGAAAGGAAAGCCCTCCCTGTAAGAAGGGCTGCATCCAAAGATATGAACTCTGTCTGTGAAGGTCAGGTTTTACTGGAAATTCTATGAGAGAGTGACTTAAATCTGAACCACCTCCTACAAGCTCAGATTTTTGAGTTTGTGTTCCCCAGATTGTTTGGGGGAAGCTATGGACCCTACTGGAAGTGAAGCCTCACTGGTCACTAAGTGTGGGCTCCTGTTTCTAGCCTCACTCCCTGCTTCCGGGTTTTGTGCAACATGAACAGACTCGGCCATGTGCTGCCACCGCCAAGCTCTCCCCTCCATGATGGACTGAAATTCTCTGAACTCATAAACCAAAAAAAAAAAAAAAAAATCAGCCCTTCATCCATCCCTTAAGCTGCTTCTGCGAGATGTTGTGGTTACAACCACATACAGGTAACTAATGAGACCCTGGAGAAGACAGGCAGTGGGCCCTCCCCATCTTGAGAAGCTGTCACTTCGAATTATTTCACCTGCCTACCTACTGGTATTTTGGCCACTGAAGTTCCTCCATTTCTATGATAAACCACTAATAATGGCACCACGATCCTGGTGTGAACCAGAGTGAGCAGACTGCACCACACACTGGACGTGAGCGCTGATGGAGTCACTCCAACAAAAAACACAGACTGGCCAGCAACAGGAGATTGCAGGCAAAGCTGGCATGGAGGCTTTTGCATTGCCAGATCTAGAAAAGTGTGAGGTCATAGGGATTTTAAGGCAAATACATGCAACATAGCCCATTCTTCCCAATGCCCTTTACGTCTATGTTTTTCCCTTCAGGAACTGTGTGCCAGCACATGGTATATGGTCCTGCTTCCCAACAGCTTTAGAAGGTGCCAAATATTTAATGACACCCCACCTCGAAACAATAAATACATTTGAGTCAGCCTTAGGCTCCTGGGGAAAGGGATGCTGAAAATTTGATGAAAGGGATTAATAAATTATAACCAAGCTATTAAGATGTGAATCACTAAAGACTCCTGACACTCTTTCCCTTTCTCTAATTAGAATTAGGAAACAAATAAACAGACTCGCCTCCCTGTGCTCAGAGTCCGGCCCCACCTTCCCGAGGCCACGGTGTTGGTCCAGCTCGCAGACTTCCATTTAAACAGTAAAACAGTTTCAACGATTGGCAGTGAGGTTCTGACAGTCGGTGTAGAGACAGTGTTCTGATTCTCTAAGCCAGATGTTAGGACCTTATTGATGAGATGCCAATCACACAGCTGGGGAAGGGGAAGGTCCAATTTGTGGGCCGTGGGGTATCTTTCCAATCAAAGTCCTCCTGCTGATGGATTTCAGGCCCTGCTTCAAGCTGCATAATAAGATTCAAGCTTCCCAGAAGGAAACTTAGATTGTTTCCCCACCTTTGCTTTCTGTGTGGACAGAAGCTGAGTCCAAAGGAGAGGGAGCGTTGCTGCCCAACATCCTGCAAATTTGGATTAAAAAAAAAAAAAAAAACTCACACTACAGGGCTAAAGCTGGCTTAGTCATAAAGTTGTTTGCCATAAAACCATGAGAACCTAAGTTTTGATGCCCACGAATCATGTGAAAAGCCAGGTGTGGTTGCATGCATACATGTACAACGCCAGCACTAGCCAAAGTGGGAAGAAACAAGACAGATTCCTGAAGCTACTTTGACAGTCACCTAGCCAAATCAATGAGTTTAGAGTTCAGGGAGAGACTCTGTCTCAAAACAAAAAAGGTGGGAGCAATAGAAGGAAAACACCTCTGACCTACACACACAGACACACACATACACAGACACATACACACACACATATACACATACCTACACATATATACACACACACATAGACATACGCACTTATACATACACAGAGAGAGAAAGGGAGAGTACACACTACACACAATAAACACAAATAAAACCTATACAAGAACCCAGGTCCCTTGATTCTTGGATTACGGTTTTCCACATCTGTTTCTGTACCTATTGTGGGGACCCAATCTAATGGTTCTATCCTCCTGGTCCAATTACTGGAGCAACTCTTTGGATTGCAAGCATCAGAGGACATCTACTGGGGCAGGACATTTCGAGTAGGTACAGTCCGGATGGCTCCTCCCTCTGATTAACTGCCATGGAAGTGTGTCACCCTCATTCGGTCTGAGCCCAGAGACTGACTCTTACTTGTGTCCACATCCCAGGACAAAGACAGCATTGGTGAGTCCAGGGTGGGAATGGAGAGGGCAAAATGAGGAAATTATGAAAATTTACCATCTAAAGACTTCTATTTTGCTTTTCAGTGTAGAGAGACTCAAAACCAAGAATGGACGTGTGTCTCAAAGCCAACAATGCAAAAATGCATTTTCCTCCAAATAGTTCATGGGTTCTGCGTCAAGGAAATCTTCAGCAAACATTCATTCAGATTTATTACCCACTAAGTGGTGAGCAAAGAGAGATAAGACACCGCCCCTATCCTCGGTAGGCTCCTTGACCAGGAAGAGAGACGGATGTACCAGTGGTTGCAACCTGAGATGATGGTGCTCCGTGACAGGTGTGTGCAAGGTTGGAGCTGACAGCTGAGCTAGGTGTTGAAGGATAACTCAATTGGGGAGATGGCGAGAAAAGCAGATTCGGACGGAGGAAATGCTAAGTCGTGACATGAGATGGCCTGAGAATGCTTGGCCAGTGGGAATACCACGGGGACGTTTTAATGTGCCAAGCAAATGAAACGTAGATGGGTTTGTTTCTCTTTGTTCCTTTTTCCATCCCTGGCTAGTGGGAGAAGCATCCATTTGGAGCAGGATTAAACGAATAAAAACCCAGTGTTGCATTTACAGTTGCTGAGCTCAGACTTCATGTGCCAGGCTGCTCTGTGCCTCCCGGGCACCACACCACGACTAGATCTCGTCATCACCAGAGGGTGCAGATGAGGAACTGTGCCCAGGAGGAATAGTCAGTACTAATGCGACCATCCGCTTCTCAGCTTCCATGTCCTGTTTGCCGAGACCCAGGGATGGGAGCTCATTAGACTCGGAACCATAGATTCAAGTCCAAAGCCACATAAGCTGTGTCTTGATGAGAGTTTCCTTTGACTGTAATGTTCAACAGTCCCAACCTCATCCCAGAACTGCCTCTGTGGACACTCTAAAGCATGGGGAATACCTCCCCAACTTCTCTTGTGCTCAGATACCCCAGATACCTGACCACTATCTTTCTTTGTGGGCCAGGAATTGTGGTCTCTAGGGGAGTGGGTGTGTCTTGCCAAGCGTTCGCACTCTACCCCATGTCTTTCCTGGGCTCCCACCACTGCGCCTGAGACAGTTATGTGTCAGCCCTAAGGGCCAGCAGTACCACCTTTCCCGAGGCGACCACTCACTCACACACTGTCCCTCTCTCTTCTGGGTTTTCCATGCCCCTGGAAGTGCTTCCCTACCATTTGCCAAAGCTGAGTTTCCCTTACATCCCACAAAAATACTGGTTGCAGGGAGCTTTCCAGTTCATCCCAGGGTGCTGAACATCACTTGGGTCAAACTCCCAGGCAAAGAGATTCCAGGCCTGACTCTGCCACCTACTGGTTGCCAGTCACAAAAGCCAGTGACTGCAGAGTACTCACCCAGCCATGCCAAGGCCAAGCACAAAGGTACCCAGAGGTAACCTTGCTTTGGTGCACATCTGGCAGCTCTGCTCCCCCACACACACACACACACAGAGACACCACGGCTAGATCATGCAGAAATGAACAGATGCTTGCGGTGCATGGCCAAATGTTCCCGATCAGCCCAGCCATGATCCACTTCAACTTCCAAAAAGTCCCTGCCGTGTCTGGTAAGTGAGGCGCACCCTTCCCCGTTTTTGAGCACACTCTGTTTGCCCCTCTTATTATAGCTCTTTGGCTATTTTAATGAGATTTTTGCATGAGAGTGGAATAAAATGCATATATTCATGTTTTTGTCTTGAACCTCATCAAAGTATTGCAGCAGATAGGTTATTTTAAGAGGCATTCTGACTGGGGGATGCTCTGCTAACCAGTTCACTCTCTAAGGACTGAGTTTCAATCCTGACTCTTCCTTCTACCAATTACATAACCTCTCTGAGTCAGTCATCTCTTCTGTAAAATGGGAAGGATGCCACCTATTATGACTGGAATATGAATTGCTCCACACAGACCCATTGTCTAGGTCCCAGTTTGTGGCGTTATTTGGGAAGGTTCTGGGAGGTCTTAGGTTTGGGAGGTGGGCCTCTTTGGAAGAAATAGATCAGCAGGGGGTCTTGGTCACTTCCATAGTCTCCTTTCTCTGCTTCCTGACCACCAAGTCGTGAACTGTTTTGCTCTGCCATGTCCTCCTCACCATGACCAACTGATACCTCTGAAACCAGGAATCAACATAAATCTCTTTCCCATAAGTTTTTTACATCCGGTATTTTGCCGCAAAAACACAGAAGTAATAGATCCCTATTCTCATAGGGTGTTGTAAATTTGATCATTGATTACCAATTGCTCATCACAGGCACGAAATTGAGCACTGTCCTCCTGTGTTTAGTTTTAACTGTTCTTTACATATATTGGGTTTTTTTCCTTCTATATTACCTTACAAAACTCTGGGGAAAAGAAAGATTGTCAAAACTTCACGTGACCCCGAAATGAACCAAGCAAACTAGTACTGGGAAGGATCTTTTAGATGAGAAACTATATGTTACACAAAGCCCAGCCTCACCAAGTCATTTGGGCAACAAGGTGCAACAGGTTAAGATGTGGACTGAACACGATCCCCACTTCCCTGGCATCCTTCTGCGTGGAGCGTCTGTACCAAACCTCCACCTCAAACATCAGCTTGCAGTTTCTAGGCAAAACTCACAGGCAGGACTCACATCTCCCAAGTCCCAGCCACCATGCCCAAAATGATAATCACTTGAGAATGTTAATTGAATGCTATAATTATAGACTATGCATAATAGGCATTTTGCACTGATGTTGTACACTGCCAAGAAAATATTTACTTGGCTAACTCGAGTCCATGACCAAGTCTATTTTTTTCACAACAGAAATAATGCTCTCATTTGGCATCACCAGACGCACCCGTGGGAAGCATCCTGGATGCTGCAAACATAATCAAGATGTCTTATGCTTGTGCCCCCTTATAAGTCATATGCCTCCTTTCCTTGCAAGAATATCCTTGAGTCTTGTGTGGGCTCTTTTCTGTTCCTTCCTCACTTTTCAAGAAATTAGCTGCTTGCTGGGGATTCGTTGAGGACAGACAGAAGAGCCTGGCACTTGCGTTCGGGTTTCTTGTCTCAAATTCGCTTTTTATGAAATCCATTCTTTCCTTTGCTCTGGACGCTCATTTCCCTTTGGCTTTTGGTCCATGCCATTCAGTAAAGCATTTTAAAATCATAGGCTGTGTGCTGGTTAGTTTTTTATGTATTATTTATTTATTGTTATAAACTTGGGTCATCTGGGAAGAGGATCCTCAATTGAGAAAATGTCTCCATTAGATTGGCCTGCGTGTAAGTTCATTGGGGCATTTTCTTGATCAGTGATTGAAGAAAATGAGCCCAGCCCACTGCAAGCAGGGACACCCTAGGCAGATAGTTCTGAATTGCATAAGAAAGCAAACTGAGCAAGCCATGAGGAGCAAGCCAGTAAGCATTGTTCCTCCACCGTCTCTGCTTCAGTTCCTGCCTCCAGGTTCCTGCCTTGAGTCCCTGCCCTGACTTCCCTTCATGACGGACTGTAAGCTGTGAGCCGAAATAAACCCTTCCCTCTCCAAGTTGCTTCTGGTCACAGAGCTTTATCCTAGCTACAGACAGCATGCTAAAAGAGGCTGTCGCTTTTACCCACTTCACCTGAGGCAGGCCCCCTCGCCAAAAGCTGGCCTCTGACACTGGAAGGAATTGGTGATGTGATTTTGCCCTCATCTGGCTTCCCGGGTATTTCTTAGAGTCTGTCTGTCTTCTACAGGGATGAGCTGTCTGTCTTGGTTCTAAAATGCATGGTTCGCCTCACCTTTAAAAAAATCCCTGTCCTACCTGAGACCTGAGACAACACCTCATCCTCTCACCATCCTTCAGGGCTCACAGGATGGGGAGGAAGGATTTAGGGCGTGGACATTGGGGTTGTGGACTTGACCCCATAGACAACAGCATTCTTTCCTTCATTCTTGATGTCAGTAAGTCAAAAATCCCAAAGGCCTCTGAAAACCCAAGTCCTTTGGTTTGTTTCTTGTCCCTCCATGTTCTGAATACTTTTGGAAATTGCTGCAAAGCCAGCTGTGGGCGGAGATGAGAGTGTATGTATATGTTTCACAACGCATTCTCTGCCACCATCCACCACCGGCCCCTTTGTGTACTTTGGTCTCTGTCTCTCACATTGGAAGAAGGCTTGGCCTTTCTTCTCTGCCATGACTGTCATCCAATCTGGGAATTTCTGTGCTCTCTAAATCACCCCAAAGAGAGAATCTTCGGGCCTCCCTCCCTCTCCTCCAGCCAGAAGAGCAAACCGCATTTGTAGGATGTGTGATTAGTTCTTTCGTTTCCAGACGGAACTGTGGAGAATCTACAGTGCGGCCGCAAGCAGCGGCGTGCTTCTCTTTGAGCAAGCTCAGCTCGTACTGTGGGAAACGCTTCTTCCTTCTAACCTTGACCGAAAGGGTTCCTGGGAGAACTGCTCTCAGGCAGGTGCCCCGCATTGTACCACTTCTCTGGAGGCCCACTGACATTACAGGGATGAGCCTCAGTGGACTGAAGTGTCCCCCCATCCTCCCTCCCCACACCCCCCTTGGGGACCTCAAGCGTTACAAGTGCGGCATAAGCAACATCCTGCTCACCAGCGTTCCCACCTGCTTTCTGCACCTGTTTTCTTGGGTTCCCGATCCAAGGGGAGAGGAAAGATGATTCAACCTTGCCTGTGTGTTTATCCTGCTGGTAGACTGTCATTAAATATGGAAAATCATGCAAGTAGAATTCCAAAGAAATGGATCAGCAGGCTGACAGCTCCCCTGGACTCATCCGTGTGTGGCTTAAGAAACCGGATTTAAAAAAAAAAAAAAAAAGTACTTTCAGGACTCGGAAGAACAGGAGGGAGGACCATGCTCGTCAGTATGAACACGCAGCAGGTGAAAGGGCCCACGCAGCAGCGACTTCTGCTGGCAAGCTCCTATTGGCTGCAGCTGGGGGGGGGGGGACTTTTTCCTTATCCCAGTCTCCCCAATAGCCCTGCGGGCTAATACCCTGCGGTAGGTGCAAAGATATTGAAGATTTTAGGAGAGACCAGATGAGTCTTAAGAGGTGCTTCCGCAGTCGGTAATGGCTGGTTTAAAATGTTTCCACTTCTGACTTGGAACGAGTCTGTTGAGAGACTGCCGGTGTTGATGCTGACTTTAAACCTCCCAATTGAAGTAATCTCGAGTTTTCTTAAGCCTCTCACCTGTGATGCTTTTCAGGGTGGGTTTAAAATATGCCCACCACATCTTCTTCCCAGGCTAAGCGCTTGGTGTGAGTAGGTCAGCTACACCAGATAAAATTCCCAAAGCATCCCAGTGTGCCTCTAGCTTTCTCAGTACGACTGTAAAAGGACGAGATGCTATTTTAGCTGTATCAGTGATCGCGGGACTTTTGAACTAAAAAACCTCAAGGGGGGCTCTAACCTGGGCATTTTCAAGAGGCAGGTGCCTACGTAGGCAAAGTTCTTGACCCTGTTTCCCCTTTTGAATTGTATAAGGATAAACTATAACAAAAGAGAACTCCTCCATAGCATTTGCATAGCCTCGTCCAATGCCAAGGGGCAGAACGGAGGGTAATATTAGAATGCAAACCCCGGACAGTTGTCTGCCCTCTGCCTGGACCTGGTTCTGAGACCCGAGGCTGAGAAAGGAAGGTCCCAAGGGGAGAGCCCTGCTGCGATGTTTCCTGGGCAACCACACACAAAAACCAGAACAGTGAGAGAGCTCCTCAGCACAGAAAGAAAAGGAAGACCCCTACATGCACTTCAGAAGCTAAGTTAAAATTGTGTCTCAGACCCACCTGTTACCCCGCGTGTCTCTCCCCTCCCCCAGACTATCCTAAAGCTCCAAAGGCTCACACAACTTCAAACGGTGAGAAGTAGGAAAAGTTCCCAAAGGTCCTCAGCTAAGGTGACCCTGACTGTCCCTGCTCCTGTTTCGACAGCAGAATTAGTCCTTAGCTGTCTACCCAGGGCTCCTCTCATGCAACCAGCCAGTCACCCAGGCCATCTAGTCAGCACGCTCCCCATCCACCCAGCACTCCCAGTACCCACCGAGGGTCCCAACCGAGAGAGCATGACTTTAGTGCCCCATCCGTTCGTGAATCCTCTAACTCCCCGTAACCCTGGAGATGCAATGCTGTAGCTGGTCCAGGCAGCCACCCACTGTGGGAACTGCATGACTTTTTCAGGATTCACCTGGAATGTTCTAAAAACAGGGGTGGGGTGTGTGAAAGAGATGGGTTTGCTCTAGACAGCTCCCCAGAAGATGGCTGACCACTGGCTTCTGCTCCCATCTACTGTCCCAGGGAAGTGGAAGCTGGTGTCACGGGGGCTCTTCCACGGCATGGGCTGTACTCTGCAGCCCTCTGGCTGGCTGGATGTGTGGCTCTGTCCTCAGAACAGCCCTTCTCTCTCCTGACATCTCAGGCTATGAATGTGCTCTTGTGTCTGTCCCTTTGACGGCACAATCACTCCAGTTTCTTCTGTTCTGGCTGGTTGCCCTCTCTGTTTTCTACTTCTGGGGTATAAGAAGCGTGGATTGCTGGCAGTGACATCACTGGGCACCCATGGAGAAAAAAAAACCTAGTCGCCCGCTCCAGAAGACTCGACCAGGTGCCAGAAGCGCTTGAGGTTTGGTGCTTCCTCGAAGCTGGCCTCGCAGGAAGGAGCTACTCACCTGTAATTACCCCCGGAGCAAAGGTTAAGCACTTTGAAATAGGGAACACGTTTTTAAAACATTGTTTTCTAAATTATCAAGAGTGTAAAATGTGAGAGCGTCCGTTTTTAAGTTGCTGCTACATATTCCTGTGTCAGCTGTACACCGCGTCTCTCTGAAGACATCCACTGATGAAAGTTGAGAGTTTCTCAGTTGGGAAGGGAATTTCCCTCCGAGCTCCTCTTAACCTTCCTAGTTTGTAAATTTCTTTATAGTACTAAACCTTTCCTGGGGGACTAGTATCATGGTACTTAAATAGAGGTTTTGTTGGTTTATTTTAAATAAGAGGGTTTTTTTTTGTTTTTTAATGGCTCCTTTTTGCCAAGTGGGAGAAACTCCTCAGGAGTTGCTCTGGCCTCTAGAACATTACGTAAAGAAGCTGGTAGCCACGGACCCAGACAGCCTCCAAGTACCCTGCCTTCTGTAGAACAGCCTTGAATTCATGAATATTCCTCAAACCCCAGAGCACAGGAAGGCCCTTGGAAGTCCTTTGGTTCATGGGCATTTCGTATTCTTTCTAACACCTGTGTTACTGTCTCTTTAAAGAATCCAGAGTGGGTTACTAGTAAGGTCAGTGTAGAAAAATCCTTTAAATACAGCAGAGCTCCAGCCTTGTTTTTAGGAACTCCCAAATGGCAGGGTTTAGAAACACAGCTAGTGTCTACCGAAGAACAAACGGCTCACCTGACTCCCTTGGTAAAATGTATGATGTCTGATGAGACGGCAGAATGCAAGAGGAAAGTGTGAGCCAGGAGTGGAGCCACACCTTCAGTCTCGGCACTCAGGGAGTGGAGTCACACCTGCAGTCTCGGCACTCAGGGAGTGGAGTCACACCTGCAGTCTCACACTCCAGGAGTGGAGTCACACCTGCAGTCTCAGCACTCCAGAGGCAGAGGAGTTGGTAACTCTGAGGCCAACCTGGTCTACAGAGCCAATTCTAAGCCAGCCAGGATTGCGTAGTGAAACTCTTTCTCCAAACTCAAAGAGAAGGGAAGACAGAGAGAGCAGAATTGAATTAAATATGAATATCAGATAAATAAGTGATATTTAGTAAGATTGCCTCAAATACTGCATTCTATCTGCCCAAACTCAGTTAATTCTGATCATGACTAACCTATGAAAATTCTCCATTATATGTAGGAGATACTTAGAGAAATTACTTCTGTTTTTTTAAGTCTCCATTAAAGACGTAACAAATCCCGTCTTGACAAAAGAAGTACATGCCAACTGAGGCATATGGCCAGTCTCACCCAGTGTATGCGCCTTGCACAGAATTGGAATCTGGGCTTCCACTCACTTCCTAAGAGCTGATAATTAGGGGAAACTAAACTACAAATGAGCACAAGGCAAAAATAGAAGGGAAAGTAAGGAAGCCATCCCAGCTCCTTAGCTACTCTAAGTGTCTTCTTCAAGGCTGCCTTCCCCACGTCCAACTCCTTTCCAGAACACAGTAAACACTTGCACAATAAGATACAGGGAATATCCGAACAGCTAGGCCACTGCTGCGCGCAGCTCTAAAGTAGCAGTCTAATTAGGGCAGAAAGTGTGAGGCAGTGAGTGAATGAGCTTCAGTAAGAAACAAGCTTTTCTTCCCCAAGCAAGACTGCTTCTTACATAAGGTAGAGATAAAACCCATTGAAATTTAAGAGAGAGTCCATGATGTGAGTTTCCACAATACTGAATGCCATTACTCCATTACATAAGTTCCTATTAAGGAGAGATACTCTGTGCTCAAATGTGAATGTGCATATTGGAAGGCCAAGGAGAAAGGAAATATTAAGGGAACCGCATGGATGGTGATAGTATGAAATGGACTGGGATGAGTTGTAGGGTGGCTGATCATCCTCACAACTTGATAGGATTTCAGATCCCCATGGAAACACTCTTCTGGGTGTGTCGAGGGTGTTTCCAGAAAGCCTTGACTAAGTAGGAAGACTCACCCTGAATGCAGAGGCATTGTCCCGTATCCTGAGAGTCCTGGACCACACCGAAAGGAGAAGGCAAGCTGAGCTCCAGCCTTTATTTCCAGAGCCTCCAGCTGTGGACACACTGTGACCAGCTTCTTCAGTCTCTTGCTGCCATGCCTTCCCTAACCATGATGGGCTGTGTCTCCTAAACTGTGAACCCAAATAATCTCTTCTCACCATGCTGTTTCTTGTCAGGTATTTGTACATAGCTCTGAGGAAAGCGACTGATGAAGAAGGGGTGGGAAAAGAGATGAGTTAAATGGGATGGATGGGAGGAGGGTAGGATCTAATGGGATTGGATGGTGGGGGAGATGGGATGGGTAAGATAGGACAAGATTGAACAGGAAGGATGGTCAGGATGGGGTAGGATGGGATGAGATAATAGAAATGGAGCTGGACCACTGAATAATGCTAAGCCTGTCAATCTCCAGGGTTCTAAGCTCAAATGACATCCTAACACATCTAAAAGATTGTGAGGCTCTGAAACAAAACTGGCACAATGTTGCCACACACCATTTTAGAGGTTCAGTAAAATATTGACCAGAAATTTATTCTAAAAAAAAACAAAACAAACAAACTAGACAGTAGAGTGGGTGTTGTTTAACAGGCTAACCAGAAATCCACTAATGTGGTTTCGCCAGGTCTGCAAAGGCAAAGATGTCTGGGGTTCCAAACTCCACAATTGAGCACACCGCAAACCTGTCCCTGCCCCTCTAAATCTTTTGCTTCTGAATTGTGCCCATCTGGAGAATCTGCCATCGACCTGATCAATTTTATGAGATAGCACACTAGCCAGGGGGAAAATGTGTATACATGTATGTGGTTTACAAAATATACACGTTAAAAGGGTCATGGCAGCTCTCAAAAGGTTTCAGAAGTGGACTGCTAACAATCCAGGCCAGGGCTGGCAGGGAGCAGCCGCTGTGACCACTGCAGTCAGGGTTTGAGAACAAGCCAGCTGTGAGGTGAAAGCTCACAGGAAGGGTCAGAAAGGCAGGGCTGGGTCCAGGTCCAGAGAGACAACCAAACCGCTGAGTGAATAGGCAGGCGGTAGAGCTGGTCATGGCAACACCAGGGGATGAAGCTAAGGTTAAAGTCCCGTGGTCATCCAGGTATCAGATGATAGGTTGGTGAGGGGGACACATTGTCGTGGTGTTAGGTGATCATCACTTTATAGGATCTCAGTGAGGAAGTGACACCCTCTTCTCTGATTGGTGTGTCTGATAAATTCTTGTCCAGTTTCTCTGATATGATCTCAACATGTTAACGTGTCTCTATGTCTCAGGTCACCTGACAAATGTATAGGATGGCTCCCTATAGTAGTATAAATGTATAGTAGAACTCCCAAGAATAAGTCAGTCATCAGTCTATGCTGGGTAGATAATGCCTGTTGCTTATATCTAAATTAGCAAGAGAATTAAAGTACAACATTTTAATGTGTTTTAACCCAACTTCTTTGGACAAGAAATTTGTCCTTCTAGTCAAAAGTTCATTGTTTTGATGAAAATAAAAATAGTTAGAGTTGGGATACAAAAATAAAAAGGACAACAATTCAAAGTTTCCCCCAAATCAGAATCTTCAAATTCTAAGGCTAGGGGCTAGAAAGATGGCTTGGTGGTTAAGACCACATGTTGCTCTTGCAGAGGACCAGGGTTACTATTTCTGAGAAGAAACACCATTACCAAAGCAACTGGGAAGGACAGGGTTTATTAGGCTTACACTTCCATGTCACAAGTTCATCATCAAAGAAGTCAGGACAGGAACTCAAACAGGATAAGAACCTGGAGGCAGGAACTGCTGCAGAGGCCATGGAGGGCGCTGCTTACTGGCTTGCTCACCATGGCTTGCCCAATCTGCTTTGTTATAGAACCCAGGACCGCCATTCCAGGGTTGACCCCACCCACAGTGGACTGAACTCCCCAACATCAATCACTAATTACAATAGCGCTCTACAGGCTTGCCTACAGCCCAACCTTACCGAGTTATTTTCTCAGTCGGGGTTCTCTCTTCTCAGATGACTCTAGCCTGTGTCATGTTGATATAAAATTAGTAAACACACAGATAACATAAAAATCTATAGATCCTTACCAAACCAAACAAACTGTAAAACTGAGGCTTGGGATATGGCTTGGGAGGTAGAATGCTTATACGCATGCACGAAGTATCGCATAAACTAGGTGCTGTGGTAAATAAATGCCTGTGGTTCCAACTCCCTGGAAGTGGGAGGCAGGAAGACCAGGCGTTTGAAGGAAGCCTAAGATACACGAAACTCTGCTTGAATTAGGGGTAGGCAGGAGTGGAAAGGGGAGGGGAGGGGAAGGGAAGGGAAGGCAAAGGAAGAGGAAGAAGAGAGAGTAACAACACAACTCAAAATGTTCAAGCTTGCAAGATGTCTCGGTGGTGAAAACACCTGGCACACATGCCTAATGACCTGAATTGATCTCAGGTAGAAAGTGAGAACCAATTCTTAAACGGTGGCCTCTGCCCACAACAAACCTGCCATGCCCAAACTACAGTTTCTGAAGTTCAAACTACTACAGGCACTTTGAATAACCCCTAGTCAGTGCCTTCTAAAAGCCGAGCAGAGATTACATGGAACTAGGAACCTATACCAATTCCACTATTACGTTCAGGCTCAGCAGAGACGTAGACAAGTGGGTGGGGACAGTGTGCTCTGGGATGCTCACTGTGGCTATTGGAACTGTCCTAGGTTTTAGAAGACATCTTCACTTTTCCATATTTGCTGTGACATTGTCTATGGGTTTCCCATACTGTGCTTAAGTCCTGGTCTCTTCTGGTTTTTTACCCTGATAAGATGTTGAAACCTTCATCAAAACCTGTTTCTACGTAGACTATCGAGACAACTGTGTTGTTTCTGTCTTGATTTGCTTATGTACTAAACCTCCTTGCTGGTTTGTGTTTGTTGAAGCAACACCGCATGCCTGGAATGAAACCAACTTGGACATGGTGCATGACTTCCCTAATGTGCTATTAAGTTTGATTTATAATGATTTTACTGAGATTTTTCACATCTATGTTCTTTGAGGGATGTTGTTCTGTGGTTTTCTCCTCCCCGTGTCCTTTCCTTGTTTGGGCCTCAGCGTAATTTGGCTTCAGAGAGTGGGTGTGCAGTGTCCCCTTCTGTCTTGAGGAATGAAGCGTTGGCGTCAGATCTTCTGTAGAGGTTAGGAGAATTCGGCAGTGAATTCATCCAGTGCTCGCTTCCCTTCTTGGGAGACTTTCATTAGCGCTTCACCCCCATGGATTAGTGTGGATCTGGCTCTGCTCAGAGGTTCTTGATTTAATTTGGGATGGTCATATGTGTCTAAGAGCGTTTTCATTTCTTCTAGGTTTTTCTGGCTTGTGGAAGTCTCTAATAATCCTTTTTCTCTGAAATCTGTAGAAAGAGCCCTTTCATATCTCCAATTTTAATATTTAGGGGAAATCACCATTGATTGTGGTTTGTATACATTTATCAATCTTATTGTTCTCAAATATTCAGGTTTTTATTTGATCAGTTCTATTTTGTCCCTATTGTTTTCTGTTTCACTGATGTCTGCCCTGAACCTTGTTTTTTCTTGCCATCTTCCATGTTTGAATTTGGTTTGTTCTTGTCTTTCTGGGACCTTGGCATGTGTTGTTAGTTTGTTTGAGATCTTTGTTTGGTTGTTGTTTTTCAGGTAGGTCCCCATTGGAGGAACTTTCATTTTACCAAACTGAATTTGAGACTTGTGCAGGCTGTGTGCCTGTCCTGGGGGTCAAACTGCCCAGCTTCCCAGGGGCTTACCTTTGGGTAGTGGCCACCCAGCAGGGAGCAGTCAGCCAGCAGGGAGCAGCAAGGCTGAGTCCTTTCCCATCCTTCTTGGGTTCCTAATGATCTTTTATTTCCTCTTATTCTGACTCCCTTTTTCACTGACTCACAAGGCAGCACATGTGGCTGTCACCTAACCCAGCAGCCTTGCTGTAGCCTTGTCTGGTAGAATATCTTCAAGATTACCCTGCATATTCTGAGACCCCATTGTCCTTTTAGAAGCAGCTTGTTAACTTACACACACATATACAAACCTGCTAATCTTCTGATCAGGTTTTTAATAACCTCTAAATTAATGTGAGAAAAAATGATAATGTTAAAGTCCAAGAATATGGAATAGACCTGGATTTCTTTGCTTCCTCTTTTACTGTAGCAAATGCGCCAAGAGAAAAAGCAATGCCAAGTGGGAGGCTCACCCCAGTGAGGAGTGGGAGGCTCACTCCAGTGAGGAGTGGGAGGCTCACCCCAGTGAGGTGTGGGAGGCTCATCCCAGTGAGGAGTGGAAGGCTCACCCCAATGAGGAGTGTGGGGCTCACCCTGGTAAGGACTGGGGGACTCACCCCAGTGAGGAGTGGGGGGCTCACCCCAGTGACGAGTGGGAAGCCTACCCCAATACAGTTTTTGTTCTTTAAAGAATCTTGGCCCTGTGAGTCCCAAGTCCCACCTGCTTACTCAGGTAACATGACCTGTCATTTAGGTCACTATGGCCACATGAGATGGATGAATAAATCTTTCAGTATACTTTTTATATTTAGATGTGTTTGTCCTTGACCAGTTTTCCTTGAAAAAATAATTTTTTTAAATCTCTTTTATGCTCCTGTAATTTACTGCCAAGCATCTAAAATTCCCACTGCCCAGCTGGCTATAAATGTCACCTGATTTCTTGAGTTTATCTTTCTGTCTTGCGTTTCTGGGCTCATACCCCTCCCCCGGAAAAGATCTATATTTAAGAAAATAGATATGTGACTTATTATAGCTTCTCTATATATTTGTGCTTTTTTTTTCCTGGGCTATTTCTACATGCTTGAAGTTGCTCAGAAGCTATCTAGTTTCCACATCTGTTATTATTACTTTTTAATTGTGGAAAAATTTTTTGATTGCATAATCTTGTCAATATTTCTATGGATGTCTTCTGCCGGCATGGGGGATTTTAGGTGCTATAGATATTTTTAATAAATTATTTTAATTTCTCTGCTTGTGAGATTAGTATGCCTTTTAACTCTTTTTATGTGAACGCCATCTTTTTGTGATGAATTCCTAACCTATTATTAGCTTTCCATCTCCCCCGTCTTCTCCCATTTGTTCTTCTCATTAACCTCACTGCCGTCTGGCTTTTGGCAGAGACACCTTAGTTTTGCATATTCTAAATAGGTGATATTATCTGGTGTTATTTCTTACTCACTTAAACACTGCATACATTTTCTACCTCTGAGCAATGGGGCCAATATTCTTAATTTTTAGATCCATTGTCTTGGGCTCAATATTGAAGCTGTCTGTTGACTCTCAATGATTTCACTAAGCACTACCTAATTTGTTCTGTTCTCAGGGTATCTGCCCCACCTACGAATTTAACAGATTGGCTGCCCTTTTGGATCCGTTATTAAAGTGATTTTTTAAAATAAGTGGACAGTGGGAACTTTCATGTGTCCTAAAATAATGAAAAAGACAATAACAGCGACAGAGAGATGCAGCATTTATGGTGTGTGCCCAACCCTGTACTACGGGCTCGGTATCCATCATCTCTGTCAGTCCTCCCAATAGAAGGGCCCTGACAACATTAGACTAACCTCTAGTTGGCAGAGACTATTTAAACGCAGAGTTTTCTGTTGTCGGAGATTGCTTATTCCTTTCCAGGCTGCTCTACTCGGAAAAAAAAGCACACAGAAATCTGTATTATTTGCAATACTGTTTGGCCAATAGCTTAAGCTTATTTCTAGCTAGCTCTTATATCCTAAACTAACCCATCTCCATTAATCTGTGCATCACCACAAGGTGTGGCCTACTGGCAAAGTTTCAGTGGGCTCCAGTGGAGGTATCTGTCTCAGCAGCTACATGGCTTCTCATTGACTCTGCCTTCTTTCTCCCAGCACTCAGTTTAGTTTTCCCACCTAGTTCTATTCTGCTAAGCCGCTGGCCGAAACAGGTTTATTCATTAACTAGTAAAAGCACAACATATACAGGACTTCCCACACCAGTTTCCTGATTCCCAGGCTTATGTTCCAGCAAATCAAACATTGGCATGGTGTAGTAAATTAACTTTATTTAGCTATGTTCCCGTATCAACCCATGTGGATATAGTTCCAGATCCTCAACTAACTTTTATGAAATGTTTTATAAATCTAAACTTCCACAACAGACAGGTCAACATGGAAGGGGAAAAGATCCTGAGGCTTCAAGCCTACACAAAGAACTACAGACAACTGAGGAATGCTGGGATTGGGGGGAACAGTCTTCCCCAGGGAGGAACACACCAATTGGTTTTCCAATAACAAATGGTCAGTCCTGTCAGCACACTCACAAGTAACATTACACAGACTGAGCAGGATATGTTTTAAAACATGCATGTATATACACATATATGTATGCATATAAATAGATATAGATAGATACATATACATATGTATATAACAACAATTAATGGAAAAAAGAAGCATGAATAACAAGGAGGGGGATGTGGAAGAGTATGGAGGGATGACAAGAAGGGAAAATTATGGAATTATAATTCCAAAAATAAAAGAAATATCTTTTTTAAAAAATGAAAGAAAATGAAAAAAAAACACCTAAACTTCCTCCTCCAGACTGTAGAGTGCCTGATGTGGGAGTGATTTCTTACTAATAAAGAAACTGCCTCAGCCCTCATAGGACAGAAAATTAGGTAGGCGGAGTAGACAGGAGAGAATGCTGGGAAAAAGAAGCTGAGTCAGAGGAGTCGCCATGATTCTCTTGCTCCAGACAGACGCAGGTTAAGATCCTCCCTGGTAAGCTAGCTCGTGGGCTACACAGAATATTAGAAATGGGTTAGAACAATATGTAAGAGCTAACCAATAAGAAACTGGAACTAGCCGGGCCAGGCAGTGTTTGAAAGAATACAGTTTCCGTGTAATTATTTCTGGGCATAAGCTAGCCATGCGGGCGGCCGGGTGCCAGGGACGCAGCCCCGCCGCTCCTATTTCAACAAGTGCCTATGCACTAAACAGCATAACCCACAGCCAATGTACAGACCCCTGAAACCACCCCATCACTGCCTTCACTTTTCACTTTTAATTCTCCTCTTTTAATTGTTGAAACTTGTTCTGTAATTGTACATGACTTTTGTGCATGTACTCCTTCAAGGAGTTTTGAAACTCCTGAACTTCTCAGAATCACCAACCTCCCTTGCCCTGGATTATCCCTCTCTCAGCAGCCTGAGTGCCTGAAGGCCTTCATCTGTATTTCCACCTCTTTACTGAGGTGAAACTTAGTTAACAGAAATTAGCCATTTATTTTTAAAATGATATTTCATCTCTATTAGTGTACCAGCCTTTTTCTTTTGGGCCACTAACCAGCTCTGAAATCATAACACAGAGACTTACTAGTTTTGAAAGCTTGGCCTAGCTTAGGCAGGTTTCTGGCTAGCTCTTTGAATTTAAATTAAATCTTTATCCCTATTTACATTTTGCCTTGGGGCTTTTTACCTCTTTTTTCCTTACTGTCTCTATGTCTGCCTGGCTTCTAGCCCCAGGTGCATACCTCATTTTCTCATCCTTCTTCTGGAGCCTAAATTTCATCTCTTATTTATTCTTTCTGCCTGGTAGCCCCACCTATCCTTTCTCTTGCTTAGCTATTGGCCACTCAGCTCTTTATTAGGCCAATCAGGTGCCTTAGGCAGGCAAGAGGAAACAGATGCAACACAGCTTTACATAATTAAACAAACATCCTTACCTGATTAAACAAATGCAGCACAAACAAAAGCAACACAACTTTACACAGCTAAAGTGATAGTCTGCAGCATAAACAAATGTAACACATCTTTTCCCAGCTAAAATAATATTTACAACACATTAATGTACATCAATTAACAGATGATAACTATACATATTTATAGGGCACACTGAGGCATTTCGGTACATGCATACAATGTATAATGACGATTTCAGAGTCACAAGCTGGCCATCTCAGCTGTTGAGAACCAGCCATCTTTAAGTGAACTAAAAGTTCAGTGGCACTTCACCCCTTCTGCATAGTGCAACCACCACCTCTGCCTACCTCGAAATATTTTTATAACTCCCAAAATAATTTTATGTTCATGCACCACAAGGTTGATCTCTCTCTTTCCAGACTTATGCAATCGACTCAGCATGAAAGCTATGTGCTAAAATTTGCATAAGTTTATTAGTAAGTCACATAAAAAAAATCACCCTTGTTAGGATGTGGCTCACTTCATTCACACACAGTCCTTGTGGGAACACCTAGGTCTTCTACTACAAGAAAGAAGATCTGGTCTCATGGTGTTTCTTTCTCTGTACACAGATATTTGGAGAGAGGGGTGTAGAGAGAGAGAGAACATCATCATCATATCATCACCACCACCACCATGGTCCTCTCTTTCCAGCTACTTTCCTTGGACCACTGACTGTCATCAGCACCTTAGCCAATCTCCCTGGTTCTTACAGCAGAAGGGCAACGCCTTTTCTTTTTGTCTTAAGTCAAGTGGGAGATTCATGTTTTCTCAACTATTTTAAATCAACAAGGTCTTTCCTGGCCCTGGGGACTTAGTACATACCCTCTGTCTGTCTGAACATTTGTTCTTCCTCTCTACTCTCAACACCAATTTTCTCATGCAGCCTAACTCTTCACGGAGCCCTCCTAGGGGCTTTGTCAACCAGACCTACCCCTCCTTGAGCCAATCTTTCCATCTCTGTCATCCGTGATTACCCTGCTCTGCTCTTTTGTTGAATGTATCCCTCACTTTTCTAGTTGTAGTGTTCTTTATAGACTCTACAACTTCCTCTCCCACTTGGCCACTCAGGCTCACTCAAAGCAAGGGAACTCCTCTGCTCTTTTCTCCCCCACCTAGCCAAGGGCATACAAGGCCTGCAATAAATACTTCATTGACTAGAAGAACATAATCAGTGTGGAATATTTAGGATACTTTTCCTTAAAATTATAAGGAAATGATATATTTGAAAATGCAAAACTCCAGTTTGCAGAATAACAGTTCTCAGCCTACCTATACCAACAGTTGACTTTATTATCGCGACAGTATTGCTATATCAAGGAACTAGCTCCAAAGTCACCAGTCTTCTGGGTTTGCCTGGGACCTGTCCCACCCACCCAGCACTGCCACTGGCTTGTCTCCACCTGGGATGAAAGTACAGCACAGTCTGACCCATAGATGTCTCTTTGAGCACGGAGACTTGTTGTGACCCTCTCACCATGTAAACATCTCTTTTTGTATGCACAGGTTATTTGGCAAAAGAGCAAACCTAAAACCAAACTCACAGTTTGATTGGTATATTACTCCCAGGAGCCATCAACTTTCCTCTCTTTATCCCTGGAGTAGCAGTCACTAAGTATTGTACTGTTTTCTTTTATTCTTCTCTCATGCATTGCATTATGACTGCTTTTCCCCCTCCCTCTACCCATTCTAGTCCCATTCCCACTTCCAGATCCGTTCCTCCTCCATTTCTCTCAAAAAAGAGAAGGCCTTCTGGGGATAGCAACCAAACACGGCATAACAAGTTGCAATAAGACTAGGCACACCCTCATATTAAGGTTGGCTGAGGCAACCCAGTGGGAGGAAAAGGGTCCCAAGAGCAGGTAAAAGAGTCACTCACACACACACACACACACACACACACACACACACTCCTGCTGTTAGAGTCCCACTAGAACACCAAGCTACACAACTATATCAGCATACTATTTTTATAGCATTGAGTGATGCAGTTAACATTTACATGCGCTCAGATCATCTGTTCACACACACTTCACCAGGACATCAGTCATGAGGGAACACCTTTACCTGGGTTTCTCTTTGCAAGAGATCACAAGTCATCATGATATTTTGTTTGTCTTTTAACAAGTAAAGCTTGCCTGAAGAGGTGCAGAGGTAAGCCACTAGAGGCCAGGCAGTGGTGGCACACACCTTTAATCCTAGCACTCTGGAGACAGAGGCAGAGAGAACTCTGTAAGGTCACCTTGGGCTACACAAAATTGATCTAGTCTAATAGAGAAACAGCTCACACAAAGGTGATCCCAGCAATTGGGATCCCATGTCTTTAATCCCAGCACTAGGGAGGTAGAGACAGGAGTGGTATGGCTGGGCAGAGAGAGAGGAATATAAGGTGGGAGGAGACAGGAACTCAGGGTAGTCTAGGCAATACAGTCTGAGACAGTCTGGAGATACAGTCTGAGGATTTCTAGAGACAGGGTCGCCCCTTCTATCTAAGCATTGGTAGAGGTAAAAGTCTCTCTAGTGGCTGGCCACTCTGTTTCTCTGATCTTCAGCATTAACCCTTGAAGCTGACTCTGGGTTTTTAGTATTAAAAACAATTAGAATTCATACTCCAATAAGTTGCTTCTGTGAATCTTCTTTGCGAAGCTTCTGGTGAAAATTATGCTTCCTACAGTCCTTCCCACTTCATTCAGGTTAACCTGTTTCCTGGAGAATGTTCTTCCTTGGCCCTTTCTCATTTTGAAGTATACTTAGTGGAATTCCCTAGCTCTGTCCTTGCCCTCCCCTTTGCAAACCTCTTCCTGCTTCCTCCTATTGTCTGTCATTGGTTCTGCATAGGCCATCATGGGGAGGGGGGGTCTCCATTTTCTTATAATTCCTTGGTTCTTGTGATTATTTCTAAAAGAGAATTGACTCCAGATCTTTCTGCTTCTGGAGTCCTGTGACAGGCTTTGTGGCGCATTTCTTTTCCTTCTCCTTCCTGTCTGCTCCCGTTCTATTCCGTTTTATAACAGTGATTACTAACAATACCGTTTGAGGTGTCTTCTCTCATTTAGTCCCCCTTTTCTTCCCTTTCTGAATTAATGCATTACCAAGGCTGCTGTTTTCTTTCTTTAGGGGTTTGTCTGCCTCGGAACTCAAAAGCCCTCATGACTTTTCTCCTGCTTCATGTTTTTTAATAGAGTTCTATTTTTATAGGAAAAAATCCACAATTTGGACTGTAAAGAATTATAAATCATTCTAGCCTTCCTCTTCCTACTTTCCTCACTTGGAGTTGAGGACTGAGGCCCAGTCCAGCAATGCTGCATCCTACAGGTATTGGCATCTGCCCTGCATTTTAGACAGAGGTTGCTAGGGTTTAAATTTTAGCTGTTGGGAGCAATAGATAGAGGATGAGATGGCTCAGGAAGTAAAGTGTTTGCCACCTACCTAAGTTTGGATTTCCTTCACTCGCACAAAAAGCTATGGAGGAAGAGATCCGATGACAACCACATACGTACACATGTGCAAACACATACACACAAATACCACACCTACATATACATTGAAACAAAATCTTAAGGATACTCAGAAATTCACATGTTGAGGAGTTTGGTCCCAGTGTTGGCAGCAGTGTTTATAGGGGCAGTGACTTAGGGGCAGTGACTGGACCAAGACACCTCACCCTTATCTACAGATGCATACATTGATGGATTCCTAACTTATATAGGACCATGATGAAGACTTAGGAGGGGAGGTCACATTGGAAGGCTCGTTCACTAGGGTATGCTCTAGAGAACAGCTGTCCCTGTCCATCTCTCTCCTGCTTGACTTTTGTGAGACGACAGCTTAGCCCTCCTCGCCATGATGCACAGCCCCTCTGGAACACAGAATTGGTGGTGCAGCTTGTCCATGGCGAACACCTCTGAGACCGTGAGCCAAAAGAAAAGAAATCTTTTCTTCTTTAGGATTTCTTTTTTCAGGCATTTCCTCGGAGCAGTGGGAAGCTTGCTAACCCAGGGATTAAGAGCATCCTCAGGCTCCTGAGCCCAGACCAGTAGTGATAGGGTGTGCCGCAGAGGCTAGCCAGGACAAGGGGAAAAAGCAGTTCTATGGACAATCTGTCCACGGGAGCTGTGAGTGATAAGATGTGGAAGAGAAAGTTGGCTACCAGGACTGTTTGCACACATGAATAAACCAAATCAATATCATCTGATTTGTATTGCAATCATCAAGATGACCTACAGACATAGCAGACTCAAGGCTTTGGTGAGGGACACCTCATGACTATTCCTTGGAACACACCGACATAGTTTCCAGTGGTCCCAGGGTACATGTCACACTCGGGAAGCCATCAGTGATGAGATCTGGTTCTTGGTAAGCTGCAGTAGCCACTCTGATGCTTATACTTGCCCAGTGTACACCCCCACACCTGCATTGTCTTGGCTGTGGTTCCACAGTACTAAGTACAATCCAATAAGGCCAGCGATTAGCACCCATTGGGAGTCTCTCTGGTAGGCAGCCTTTGGTTCCAGCTCACCAATCTGTACTGCTCCAAGCACAAGACTTTCTCTGTCACCGACAACTGTTCTTAGGCATGGTACTTTGGAGGTTGCATTAGGAATGTTGGGCAAATGCCAACTGGAGAACCGAACAAACAAATTCCAGCTTACAAGGGGGTGAAAGAGAAGCATTCTGGATTGTCCTTGGCACTGATGACTTTTGTCTCCAGGCCTTTTGCTTTGATACATAAATCTGAATGTTAAAAGTCAGTATTTGATTTTTTTTTCTTTACAAAAATGACAATTTCACCACTTTGGATCTGACAGTTATTATTTGAAATGCCATCGGCTTCCTCTGCCATCTATGTGCTTTCAAATCCTAGTTAGTCTTAAAGGCCCAATCGAAATGTCACATCATCGTGAAGCTGACCTTGGGTGTCTGAGCTGGAAGAAGCTGTATTTCCCTCTTAAGTTTCCATGAATGCCACGCACTGGTTTAATGTAACCTACCGACTGCCAAAGTGGTAGACAGGTATTCTATGCAAATCTCAGCTTTTGTGAATTTCATGTCTGTACCCTCCTCTCCATCCAGCTTGTCCCAACAGTACATACATCACCAAATGGTTTGCACAGGTTAGTACAGGATAGTAAGGAGTGTGCTACCTTATATGGTAAAGGAGAATTAATATCTGAGATTCAGTTAAAGTCCCTTGACCTTGAGTTAGGGAGATTGTCCTGGTGACCTCAATAAAATCATACCAGTCCTTAAAAGTGGAGTAAGAGGCAGAGAGAGGGGCACAGTAAAGCAATGAGGGGTGGATTGCTGGATTTGATAATGAAGGAAGGGGCCAGGATCCTAGGGGCTGCTCCCAGGAACTGGAAAAGACAAAGAAATAGATTCTCTCCTATGGGTACAGAAACAGCCCTGCTAATACCGTGATCTCAGACCAGTGGGACCCAAGTCTGAATTCTGACCTAGCGAGTGATAATAAATCCGTTGTAGTCAGCTGTTCAGTTTGCAGCCACTGCTACAGCGATAGAAAACGAACAGGAGCCCAGGAAAGCGTTTACAGTTAATCTACAGCAGCAAAGATTAATCCTTTTTATTTCAAAACAGGGACAACAACTCAAATTTCACAGCATTTTGCCTTTAAAGGCTAAGAATTTCTGTAGACGTTTGTGTGCCTCAGACATTTGGTTCTAACCTGTGGTACAACTGCTTTGCTAAGACACCTTTTATACCACTAAGCACTGTGACTTCTGTAACAAGTTAATCACTCAAATGGAATTTGATGTCATTCATTACTCTGTCAATCACACAGCAAACATAACTGGGAATGCTAACTATTGGGTGAAAATTGTTCTGATTTGTTTTTTTTTTAAAAAAAAAACAGTGTATTTTTATTTTTTAGTATTGCTGTTTTGTTTTGTCTTGAGACAAAAATCTCCCTACGTAGATCAGAAACTCCCTATGTAGACCATGCGGGCCTCAAACCCATAAGAAATGTGCCTGACTCTGTCTCCTGTGTGCAGGAGTTAAAGGTAAGTGTTACCATGCTCAGCTGGTATTTTTGTCTTTACATACGGACATGAGCAGAAATAGAAATCCCTCCTTTCTTTTTAACATTTCCTCTTTTTCGTCCTTGATCATAAGTGCTTATGACTTTACTATCACTCTCGCAGTATGCAACTTCATACTATTCCATGTTTAAGTATGTCCCATTCTATATGGTTCTCATGATGGCTACTCAGTCTCAGAGTTCTATCCCATTGGTAGGTGTTCCAGAATCTACATCAACTCCAACTGGTCTGAGGGCCATGAAAGTTTTATCAACTCCTTTTTTTTTTCTTCTTTTCACATAAGGAAAATTTGGGTATTCGTTTCTCTTGAGCTTTCTGAACAGAGTGTTTATGTAGTTGAGAGAACAGGTGGAAGGACATGGCCTTTGATCATGGCCTTTGATGGGAGAAGTGGGGGCAACTGTATCCACAGAAGCTTTGTCAATAATGGGGTGCTGGCATCATTTATATCACATTGCCTCAATCATGATTATAGTCAACACTACCATCTATCTTCTTGCTACTTTATTCATTATGTTTTCAGCAAAATACAATTATAGCTTTTACTTATTTGTGTACTGAGGACTTGATAGTTTTCTTAGAAATAACACTTTCAGAATGGGAGAGATAGTCCTCCCCAGGGATGAACTCCAACTGGTTCTCCAGTACCAAATGGTCAGCCCTAAAATTATGCAAGAAACTCTAAATGGACTAAGCAAGATGCATTTCTATATTTTGGGGTGTGTGTGTATGCATTGTGTGCATGTGTGTTTGTGTGTAACAATAACAACTAAAGAAAAAGAGGCCATATATTCAGGAACAAGCAATTAAGAAGTTGGTGGGGAAAAAGAGAAAGAAGGAAATGAAATAATTATGTTTTTATTAAAAAATAAAAGTCAAAAACAATTGTATGAAAATAAAAACAGTCCTTAGACAATGTAAATTTTATCCTTCATTCCTTTCAGTTGGTTGGTTATTTGGTTGTTTGTTTGGTTGATGGGTTGGTTTAATTCACTTGGGAAAATTGAACTAAAACAAAGCATCTCCCACAACATGAAAACTCTCGCACATACAGCGCCTCACTGGTCAGAATAGTTCTAGAAAAGTTTGGAGTTGAATACTTCAGAGTGGTTTGCTGTGGCAACCTTAAACTTTCTGTCTGGTATCATCTTATATAGTTTGAATATTAATAGCAATTTATTATTTGCGTCTTCATAGCTCATTTAGTTTTCATTTTTTATGTCCTGACAAAGCTATAATTTAGAAATGAACAAAATCAACCTTAATATTAAATCAATTCAAGGAAAACTAACCTGTATTTCATTTGAAGCATTTTTTTCTGATTACAAAATCAGGCATGTTTATTTCACACACACACATAAAAAAAGATGATGAAAAATAATTTAAAAATAAATCAAATTCAACCCTGAATTGCCATCCAGAAAGCCTCCTCCTAACGCCACTGTGGGCTCTCCTTCCCAGTCGCCCACATCTGGGGGCACAACTGCACAGAAATTCTAATCAAACTTTGATTACATTATTTTTACACTCTATTTTCTCACTGCCTGTTAGATTTAGTGGACATTTTTCCATTTTATAGAATATTTTGGAATCAGTTGTATCATTCTACAGAATTAAGTGAACTAATTAGACTCTGTCTTAAAAGTTCAAACACTTGAAGAGTCTTCTCATCCACAGTGGAAAGAGGAGTTTGGATCGAGTTCATAGAGCCTCTCAGGGTCAACCACATATCCACACACTTCCTAAAACTCTACCCACATCAAACTCTGAGAAATTATTTATTTAGGGGTGATGCTCGCTATTTCTGCAGCTGCTTACAATCAAAGGCTTTAGCTGCTACAGCCCAAGAAACTCTGACAAAGTAGGGAGAGGAGGGGAGAAGGCACTTGTCAGAGCCACCTTGGACACTGAACTGATAAACAGAGATTTATTCACAGAGACCCTCAAGCTGTGGACAATGGGAATGGTGGATATATCAGAATGAGAAACATCCATTAAAGCCTACATTCTGCATATTAGTCGCCAAACTGGGGAGACATTGGAGAAGTCACTTCACTGAATTTCAGTCTTCTCCTTAGCACAACAGTGTGCCCCTAAGTTGCCCAACTAGATGGTTGCATGAAACCTGTTTATAAAGTGTCATGATCATTTCTGTATATTGAAGAGGGGAAAAAGAGAACTGGATAGCCTTAAGTCCCCATCACTTACCAGCTACATTTTCAAAAGTTCATCAACAAAATGTTCTAACATGTATATCTATATCTCTATAAATACTAGATAATTCAAAATGAACCATAAGGTTTTAAGTCATCAAGGTAATGCTAACAGCTTTACCAAGTACTCACACTTTTGTGGCTTAGTACTATAGTTTTGCAGCTCATGCAAACATCCAGTAAATGGATTGACAATTAACAAACAGCTTTGCAGAAACCCAGGTTCTTTCCACATTGTGGCTCTGTCTGTCTTCCAGGGCTTGGGGATCCTCTCCATTCAGTCAGCAGATGAGGAAAAGAAAAGGAGGCCCATGTCACATGCTCATTTCTTGGCACCATAGCCAGGCAGTGGCATTGAATTTCATTCACATTCCACTGCAGCATTCAGTTCATAGTACACCTTACAAGGAAAGAAGCTGAGAAGCAGTAGGTTTGGCGAACAGTTAGCCAACCACATATGCTACTTAACTAATAGCTTAAAAAATAAGCTAAGAAGAAAACAAGCCAGTACTTACAGTTTCGAGCTAAAAATGAGTCCAGTGATTCTCTTTGTGATGTTTCCAGTATAGTCTTGTAGTCTTTTTTACAGAGATCTTCAGCGGGCTATGAATTTATTCACTGGTTATTTATTCTTTCAAAAAGTATTTGTCCAGCACATAGACTGGTAAAGTAACCTATTCCCACATCAAGAGACATCTCTGCCCTAATGAAGGCTAACATACCTGTGTGCTCTCTCAGGCATACTTCAGTTTTCTGTGCCCAAATGTCTCTGCTCCTTGTGTGTGATTGGTAGTTCAGTGGTAGAATTCTCACCTGCCCCATCTTAACAGGGAACACAGAGCTCTGGATGCTGGTTCAGTTCCTACCTCTGCCTCTGATTGGCTGCCTAGGAAAGTTTATCTTGGGCTCTCTGGACAACTGATTTGTTCTCTGTGAGATGAGGAGGATGAAGGAACATTGTTAAGCTCCTGCTGTGGTGACTAGCACCAGAAGGCACCCCAACATCTTAGTTCTGTAACCCCCATCTCCCATTTTCACCCTCGGCTCTTTAACCATCACTCCCACTTTCTGTGACCCACCCCCATTCTAGTTCTAGATCTATAAAGCCCCATTGGAATGTGGAGGTTGGGATGTTGGGCAGAGAATTTGTTAGTCAAATAAATAACTTTTCCTGAATCCACTAGCTGTGAAATCTGCCAGGGAAGATGTGCGAAGTGTGAGCATTCTGATGATGGAAAATTGGAAAAGAGGCAGCTCTACATCGTGGCTTGCCAACCCTTTTCATAGGCAAATATAATATTAATAGATATTTATTACACGATAATAAACCCTTCGTGGTGAAAGATGTCAAGCTGAGCTTTTCAAAGGTCCCCTTCTGGTTAATCCTTACAGTAGACCTACAAAGTGTGGTCACTTTTATCTCTAATTTTACAGAAGGAGCAGCAATAAAGTAACCAAACTGAAGAAGACCAACGGGGCTTAAAGTTTGCCCAATTGATAGAGAACTGTCAGGATGAGAGTTACAGCCTTTTGTTCTGCCTACGAAGCACATTGCCTCCCTTCAGTGAAGACCTTTCTCTAAGACAGGAAAAGGCAATCAGTATTAACATACCCCCAAATGTCTTCTCATCTCATCTTCCTGTCACACAGTAAAGTAGGGGAACAGAGAGTCCCGCCTGCTTGTGGCTGTAGAATGAACCTGAGATTCAGGGAGGCCCATCAGAGGGTCTAAGGGCATCACAGTAGCAATCACTAAAAGCGTTTGCTGCCGAGCACCAACTAACTGCACCCCCTGCACAGTGAGGAGAATATCTTGTACACTCCTATATTTTGGTGCCAGGAAAACCCTCCTAGGGCCACTGTCATAATCAACTCAATTTTATGCATGCAGAGATGATTCTTAAATACTAGAATCTTATGCCATCCAAGCTAGCAGGCAGTAAAGAATACAAAACTGAAATCTGCTTTTTCAAATCGGAAAAAGCAGAGAGAAGGTATTTCCATGTACTTCATCTAGGGACAAACAAGCATTCATTCAGTTACTACTTCCTTACCATCCGATTTGTGACAGATGACAGTGCCCAGACAATGCCCAGGCGAAAGCCATGGTGCATGTGTTGACTCTGAGGCGTGACAAGGGTTAGCATGTAAGATGGCTAAGGTGACCATTCATTATAGTTAACAATAGAGACAGGAGCAGGAAGAATGGGAGTCGAGGAAAAGTACAGCCACTCGAGGACACAGCTTCAGGCACCTCATTCACCAAGTTAACAAAAATACAGCAAGCAAACACTTTGTCCAAGGGGAGCTTTGTGAAGGGACAGAAAACAACCCCGTATTAGGCCAATTAAGTTTGTAACTCACCACAGAGATTAAGAAGAAAATCTATAATTTGTTAAATAACTCAGTAACCAACAATTCTTAATTATCTCTATAAGTACACACACACAAAGCAGTCATTAAGGTACAATATCCAGGGGATGAAAGATGGCTCACAGGTTAAGAGCCCTGGTTGTTCCTCCAGAGGACCTGAGTTTGACTCCCTGCACACAAACCCTCACAACTGTACACAACCCACAATGACACAATCTGTAACTACAGTTCCACGAGATCCAACTTCCTCTTCTAGACTCCACAGGCACTGCACACATATGTGCACAGACATATATGCAGGCAACACACCCATAAACACAACATGAAAGCAAAGTTTTTAAAAAAGGTACAACATTACTGTCTTCAAAGTCTCAATAAAATTTTCACGGAAATTGGCAAACTGATTTTTTAAATGTTAATAATGTTTTATTTATAAACACAAGTGTTATAGCAATCTACCATGAAATAAAAATGAGTTATTTGCATTCCTTTGTTGGGCTACATCTTCTAAATCTAGTGCATGCTTTATACTTAACAGCCCATCTTAATTTGGACTTGGCTGCGTTTCAAGGGCTCAGTAGCCATGCATCACTAGGGCTTCAGATACTGAAAGGAGCAGCCCTGCTTGATAATGACTGAGAGAGACTCTCTGAGACTACACACAGTCTAGGAAGCCTCTCGGATTACCTTTTGAAAGAAATTTTGTTGACAACGGTTTGTCCAGTATTTTTCTGGCTGCCCCTTGAATCCCAAGCTAAGATCAAGAGAACAAAGAACTGGCCGTCTGCTTTCCATTGACCCATTGAGACTCGGAGAACTGGTGGCTAAATTCAGTACAAAGTAATACGTCAATAAACATCTCATATTTAGTTTTTCTTTTGACTGAGATGGTAAAACTTTTGTCTTCCAACATTTATCTCTGTTCAGCAAGTTGCTCTTGGATCTACTTTTTTATATAATGTTTTATTGATTCTACAGTGTATTTTAATCATACTTAGTCATCTCTATCAACTCCTCCCAGACACTCTCTTACCTCCCTTAACCACCCAACTTCATGTTCTCTCTCTCCTCTCCCTATCCATCCATCCATCTGTCCATCCATCCATCCATCTATCCATCCATCTATTTATCTATATCTCCAGTTTGGGTTGACCTATGACTCCTTGGAGTAGGGCCTGCCTTAGTGCGGTTGACCTATCAGGTGTCACATCATTAAAGGAAACTGGCTTTCCTTGCTCCTTCAACTAGGAAATGTCAGCAGTTCTTCAGCTAGGATGGAGCTTGTGTGACACTCCCCACTTCCATGCTGGGACTCTGCCGGGTTTGAGCTGGTGCAGGTCTTATGCAGGCTGGCACAACTGCTGTGAGTTCACATGCAAATCTCCTCGTTGCAGCTGGGAAAAAGTTTCCTTGAAGTAGTCCACCACCTCTGGGTCTTAGATTCTTTCTGCAGATACCCGGGAGAAGGGGTGTGATATAGATATGCCTTTTAAGGCTGTAGGTTTGTGTGTCCAATTGACACTGGCTAGAGTCATCAGTGTGTAAGGAGCCTCAGTTGAGGAAATGCCTCCATGAGACCAGCTGTAAGGCATTGTCTCAATTAATGAACAATGGGGAAGGGCCTAGCCCATTGTAAGTGGTGCCATCCCTAAGCTGCTGGTCCTAGGTTCTATAGGAGCAGGCTGAGCAAGCCATGAGGAGCACGCCAGTAAGCAGCACCCCTCTATGGCCTTTGCATCAGCTCCTGACTCCACGTTCCTGTCCTGACATCGTTCAGTGAACAGTGATATGAAAGAGTAAACTGCATAAACCCTTTCTTCCCCAACGTGCTTTTTGGTCATGGTGTTTCATTGCAGCAATAGAAGCCCTAACTAAGACAAAGGCTGAGCCCTCCAAAGACATCCTATTTTCTTACTGGAGAAAAAAGGAGTATGCTACAACCAATGACACTCAGAGGACAATCAAGAACTACTGTAAAAATTAAAAAAATCTATTCCAGTAAATTGGAAGATTCCACAAAGAGGATAGAAACAAAAATATCTATAATGAGCATTATATTAAAGCAGTAGCAAAGACTCTCAACTAAAACAGCCCAGAACTGGATGAATTCACTACTGGATTCTACAGACCTTTAAAGAAAAACAAATGCCAATGATCCTCAGATCATTCCGTAAGATAAAAAGAGAACAATTGCTTCTAAGCTCACATTATACACATAGTATCTCCCAATGCCAAGGCCAGATAAGAAAGCAGAAAAGAAGGAAAGAGAAAACTATGTTAAAAGCCAATTTTCTTGATGAATATGAACACAAAGATGCTCAATGAAATATTTGCAACAGAAATTCAATAGCACATTAAAATCTCATTCACCATGACCCATATAGGGCAAATCTGTATGTTCTAAATGGGGAAAACTTGAAAGCAGTTCCTTGAAAATCAGGGCTGAGGAAAGGATGCTCTTCCCTCCCCTCTTACTCAATAATATACTTGAATCTCGCCAGAACAATAAGACAAGAAAAAGAAATAAAAGGAATATACATGAAAAGAGAAAAAATAAAATTGTCCCTATTTGCAGAAAATATTGCAGATAATAAGGATTCTATACTTAAAACATCCTGAAAACTTCACCAAAAAGCTCTTATATCTGACAAACATTTGCAGCATAGTACAAAATCAACACAGTAATGCTGGTGTTTCTATATACCAACATATTTCTCAGTGAACATGCTGAGAAAAAAATTCAGGAAAGCAATCTCATTCATAATAGCCTCAAAGACAAACAAATGAACTAGGAATAAATCCAACAGGTATAATACCTCAAATCTATAAATAATTCAAAAATTTAAACACTAAAAACATTCAGTCAATAAATAGGTAAATGGAACGAACAGATTGTTCTCAAAAGAATGACTCATGACCCGTAAATGCATGAATAAAAAAATTTCAACAGGCAAACACAAAACTTTGTGTCTCACATCTGTTAAAGTGGATATCATAAAGCAAACAAACAACAAATCCCGCCTAGGATACAGAAGTGTGGGGGGAGGAGCCTGTACACACGGCTGATGGGGATATAAACTAATCAGTTCCTGGAAAAAATGGCTGCCACAAGATTTTGCCTTGCCACTCCTCTGAATCCACCCAAAGGAGCGTGCATCAGCACGCACAGCTGCTTCCACACCCATGTTTGCTGCTGTGCACAGTTGCTGGGGTTATGGAATAACCCTACACGGCCGTGAACAGATGAAGAGATACAACGTGACCTGTGCACACAACAGCATTTCACCTGGCCACAAAAAGACCAGATTAAGTCATTTGTGGAAAAATGACTCGAACTAAAAATTCTAGTTCCAGACTAGTCAAACACTACGTATTCTCTCTCATATGTGGAATCCAGATCACGCAAATAGAGGTACATGATCCGTATATTCATACAAACACACACGGCATGGAAACAGAAGGGGTCTCTCTGGGAAGAAAAGGGGACAAGGCAGAATGACAGGACAGGAAAGGGTAATGGTCACCGTACATCATATGCTTGAAAATTTCATTACAAAAGCCATCATTTCCTGTAGTGAATATATACATTAACAATGCTTTTAACATTCAAATCAAATACAAGTGAAAAGAAACAAGTTCATCTTAACAAAAGCTTGGAAGGTCTTCCTAAGGAAGAGAAAAAAAAAATCCAGAAACTACAGAAGACCTAATCTCATCAAAATACTCCATAAACCAGATTATGAAGATTAATAGAAATTATTTCTAAAGAACTTAATGGGTAAAATATTAATATTCAGAACATCAAGGAGTTTCTAACAGAAGAAAGGAAATATAACTCAGAAAAACATTTAAAGGAAACAAACAGGCGACCAAAAATAGAAACACAACCAATAAATATGACAGCTCATCCCACCATCAGTGTGTGTGTGTGTGTGTGTGTGTGTGTGTGTGTGTGTCTGGGTGATATCAGGGCACAAAGGCTGCCATTGCGTTTAGCATTTCATGGGAAGCCTTCCTTCCAGGTTCTCATCAGAAACAAAGGACTGTACAGAGACACATGCCGAGTAGCGAGCCACCTGATAGACTCATCAAGGAAACACCATTACAAAGAAGAAAGCAGGCCAGAGCGGGGTGAAAACTGAGTAGGTGAAAGGCAGTGGTGCACAGAGCAGGGTTTCCATGTCACATAGCCCAGGCTTTTACATCATCTGTGTGGTGTAGGCTCTTGAAGTCATTTGCATAGAGCAAACTTCCCCCAAATGCTCTGTTACATGTAGGTCAGTACATAGAGCTTCAAGCACCTTCGGTCTCTGGTCTCAGCAGCTCTCCCCTACACCCAGATCCACCCAGATCCACATCAGAACACATTGCAGTATTCACGTTTGGCCATCAGACCCCCTCTGCACCAGTGGCTGGCTTTCCTGCCATCTTCCCCAACTGCTGCTTTTTATGTTCATCATGTAAGGCGTTGCTCAAGGCCTTCTGAACCTCACTCCCCATCTTGCTCTCCTGCCTCAGTGAGGCAAAAAGTACAAAAATGGGTGTCAAGTGTTAGGGAAAATGAGGTGATAACAGACTTTGGCAAATGTACAGTGTCTGAAAGCCTGTGGGATTGATGAGGGAAGGCTGTTTGAAAGCATCCCCCAAGAATTAAAGAGCATACAGCAATTGAATAAACTGTGTTCCAGAGGAAAGGCTCACTTGTATGCCCAAGCTGCTGACCATGCAAGCTTCCGTACATGAATCCGTGAGTGCTCATCAAAACATAGCATGGATTGCTAAAAGCAAAATATCAATGACCTCCCGGCTTACTCTCCCATCCCACCCCAAACATGGTTCTTCAAGATGGCGTCATCTTTCATCATTGGCTCGCGTTCATCATGAATTATTAGTTAACTCCTTACACTAAAGCCAAGGTTTGGTCAGGTTTTCTCAAGGGGGGAAAAAGGAAGACAGGTGTCTTCCTGTTCTCTATTGTCTGGCCTGCCATCTTCTGCCAGTAATCACACCTGACCAGCCTAGATAGAAAGGTTCAACTTCCAGCACAACCTCAATGCATGGCAGCTTACACGCTGGAGAATGGTAAACCTGGAAGACACGATACTTAGACTCTGAGTGAAATTCAGCATCAAATGTTATTTCTTAGTCATTTCTCCATCTTATTTTTTATTTTTGAAAATTTCATTCATTTCCCACCTCCAGCTTCTTGCATATCTTCCCGAGTGCTGGGATTAAAGGTGTGTGCCACCACCATCCAGCCAACTTCATGTCTTTTTTTTTTTTTAGACCCCCACTAAGAAGTGGGCCATCCATTAAAGCGCTGGAAACTTACCAGTGACCACACCCTCAAAGGTAACACCTTCTAATAGTTCCTGGGTAAGGGGCGGGGCCTGGAGATCATCTCCCTGGTCCATGCTGGGGCTTTAGCTGTTTATGGTCTTACATAGGGTCCTTTGCAGGAATCTACGGCTGCTCTGAGTTCATGAGTGTGAAAGCCATGGCATGTCCTGGCATGTCCAGAAGACAGCATTTCACGCCACACCTCCTCATCCTCTGGCTCTTACACTCTTTCTGCCTCTTTCCCAAAATGCTCCCTGAGCTTTGGTGGTGGTGAGTTAATTAACACAGGTGTCCCATTTAGGAGACAGCACTCGCTCTCTCGTTTTTGACAAGTGATACATCTCTCCATTGATTGCTGCTCACTTCAAAAAAAAAAAAAAAAAAAAAAAAAAAAAAAAAAAAAAAA